>NC_091939.1:21594201-21908974 GCF_041260155.1 Ptychodera flava | reverse complement strand
TGAGAAGTCGACGGACGTTGACGTCACTTGAACGAGTTCAGCAATCTCCAGGTGTGTCAGGAACTTGTTGCTGTTTGAAGTTGATAGGCTAGTCTCTGTCATCGGTGTCGCTGCACAGAAAGAATGGAAAGATGGGGTTCAATCTCTGTAATTTTTATTGCTATTAGAATTCGATTTGTGAGGTGAAGTACCATTCTTTATCACCCACGAAGCTAAGCGTTAGGAACACTAGTCTGATTTGCACGTCTTTGACTTAAAAGGATTCATGGCGGATCTTGGCAATTTGAGTAATCGTGATGAACATTGTATAGCTAATTTAGCCATAAATAATAAAGAAAATATTTTAAGTTCGATCCCCCACCGGTCCGGATTTTCAATTATTTAGCCAGTTAAGTTCTCATTTACAGTTTGGCACAACGTGAATATGTAGCAAATGTGGAGTGGGCGCAATCTCGAGTGAAGTGGACTTAGCGTGGATGATACGAAAGGGTTGCGCTATCACACAAACAGGGTAGTCAAATTACAACATGTAAATGAATTGTGAACAATATCATGCAAAGTGGAAAATGCAAGTTGAATATCAGGGGATGTATACAGCACATCCGAAATGGATAAAACATAAACGATTGCAAAAATAATTAAACCAATGAGGGTTAGGTGGAATATCTTGATGAAGCGGGTACCACATGAAGAAACTTGATGATACCGTACCATAAAAAGGTATATTTTGGCAGAGGTTGGTTGAATCCGTCCCTGCCTTCAAGCCAGTAAGTCGTCACCATACCGTGTCCCTGAAGTAAAAGTAAAATTCAGACGGTGAAATGTGAAATATGGATATTTATACGTTTTGACGTATATCACATCATTGTCTTCCAAGTTCTGACATATTTCTGATCAACATGTCGATATTGATAATTTATATAAAATGCATATTACGCTCCTGTAAAGATAATTATCGCACTTATATGTCGTGACGCACGGTTGTTTGTTCTCGAATACAGCCTTTTCCCCTGACTCATTGTGTCCACATATCCTAACGTGTCAAAGAAAGCCAATGCGCGTAATTTGTCTGTCATTCTCATCTCCTTCACTGTCATTTTTACGGTTATCACCTATTGTTAACCCTTTAATAACTATGGTTTGGCCAGAACCCAGTGTCATCAATGGCTGGCGTGGAACTGTTGATAGGAAATGGGGATAAACAGGTTAATATATGGAATAATAGATAGAAATTCGTGGACGCAACCCTTTAGATACGAACTTAAATATGAGTTTAGGGATTTTTTGAGGGGGTGTTGATTTTGTTGTTTTTGGGGGGCTCCTAGTTATGTATCGTCTTCCTATCTCTAACCGTACCGACTCATGTGCATGCTCACTGGAGATCAAAGCCCCATTTATCTGTATCTTTTCTCATTTTTCCCGATAAGATAAGGCTTTGAAATCAAAAGCAAGCTATGTAAAACACTTGCTGAAGTGTGATCACGGAACGCTTTTTAAACATTGCCAGCAAACGTATGTCTGACTTAGATTTTAACAACTAAATAATTTTGGACTCGCAAGTCAAAACTCATATATATGACCACCGCGAGCGAGTACACAAAACTGTGAACATTAACAATCGACCGAATCCATCTCCGCACCAAGGACTGAAATAGTGACATTTTCAAAGATAATAAGACGTAACGACAGGAATCAAAACCATGTCTTCAAAGATTATATGGGTGTTTGTAAAGCAAAATGCAAAAGGATACAGCTAGAGGGCTTTAACTATATATAGTCTCCATCAATAATAGTCCCAAACTCACTCTTGCGTGGCAAGTTAAGCTATATTTTCGCAATCCGAACGGAATGCTTGATATAGTCGCTTGTGCTGAAACCGTTATATGCATTCGGCTCATGAATTATACAACCAGCTACTACAAGTTGTCGAGAAATACGTTGTTTACAGTAATAATAATCCTTACTTTTATCTTGATTGGCCCACGTAAGGCCAAGTAGTACCCACCGAGATCTTGCAATACTTTACTCGTGGACTCACTCACGTGAATTCTCAGTGCTGAAAGACATGGTTTGATCAAAGGGGGTCAGCTCGGCATTTAATTATTTTGCAATTTATGTAATCTTGCCGATTATTTAGGTCAGTAGGTCAGTGAGTAATTAGTAAGTGAACAAGCAAGCAAGCAACTAAGTAAGTAAATAAGTAAGTAAATAAGAAATAATTAACTAAGAAAAGGCTAAGTAAGCAAGCAAGTAACTAATTAAGTAAACCTGTCAGCTAGTAATAGCAAATAATTAGACAAGTCAGTAATTAAGGAAAACAAGGATAAAGAAGGCAAGAAAATCAGTCAGTGAGCAGGAGTGAAAACAGGTAGGTAATACAACTAGTAGTCTGTAAGTAAATCTGTCAGTAAATTCTTAGTATGTATGTATGTATGTATGTATGTATGTATGTATGTATGTATGTATGTATGTATGTATGTATGTATGTATGTATGTATGTATGTATGTATGTATGTATGTATGTATGTATGTATGTATGTATGTATGTATGTATGTATGTATGTATGTATGTATCTATGTATGTATGTATGTATGTATGTATGCAGCATCGTGTTCATTAATGTGCATGTTGACCTGCCCATACTATGTTTTGTCAACTGCAGTTGGTTGTCACACCACATAAGTTCGACGTTGTCTTTTCGAGAGGGATTATGGGAAATTTTAACGATCATGAATGGTAGGAAAACAGGAAAGATACCTTTGCCATTGGATTCCATCCTGGATGCCATATTGACTGTGTCACCGAACAAGCAATACCGCGGCATAGTCAATCCAACCACTCCAGCTGCGCATGCGCCAGTGTGAACGCCAATCCTCAGCTGCAGTTGTTTCTCTGGAAGGTGCCGTATTTTAAACGTTGTCACTTTGCTGAGCAAATCCAAGGCCATATTAGCTATAACTCCTGCATGCTCTTTGCCATTTCGTCTAGGTAGACCAGATACCACCATGTATGCATCACCTATGGTTTCAACCTAAACAGTAAATAAGTAATTAAATATAAGAGCATGCATACATACATACATACATACATACATACATACATACATACATACATACATACATACATACAACATACAGGCAGACAGACAGACAGACAGACAGACAGACATAAACACTGACATATATACACTTTATTCAGCTCAGTGAAACTGAACTGCGCTGGGTATGTGATCACAGAACTATGTTTCCCAGCATATCTTCGCCCCCCCCCCACCTCCCGCCGTGTTCACACAAGGGATCGACATGTCATTTCGTAACATCACCCGTCTGTGCGTTTTCTGTTCGTAGAACTTGTACATTCAGCAATCTATATTTTGCGCAATGGATAACTGAAACTTTTGTGAACCACATACTGAGAACTATCAACTCGGACTGAAAAGTAGAAAATCTGCGACGTTTTTATCATGTATATCTTTAAAATACCATGTGTCCATATCGATATAAAATTTCTTGTATAGTGACTGGCTTGAATCAGTACATATCGTTGAAGTCTTTATTCGTATGTTCGCCTTTTTCGAAGTGAGACCGAGATGACCTCTGAAAGGCTTTCAATAATTTCAGGAACCAAAGCCAGTGAACAATTTCACAAGACTTTCAAATGTTTGTGAAACATCTGACAGCAGTCTACTTTCCACTCAATGCGAGATCCCTCCCTATCCGAGTATCGCTTGTCGTCAAAACATAACATCGTAGCCGAGAGAGATCTGTAGAGTCTCGCGGCGTGAAAAATGACGATGAATAACTTACCTTGTAAACGTTGAAGTTCACAATAGAGTCATCAAAGATCGTGTACAGATCATTCAACAAGTCGACAACCTTCAGAGTGGAGAAAAAACCCATAGAAAGCGTCAAAAATCTGCAGAGGGGATAATTTCTTTCTTACTGTTTGAAGAATCTATTGTCATGGGGAAATGTTTTTCTTAAAGGCAGATGCAGATTTTGTCCAAACGATAGTAATTTTGAGAAAAAAAAGTGTTGCTCTCATGTCCTCAAATTACAGCATGGCATGTATTTTGATTTAGTCAGAAAAAGGGGCTTAAAAGATCCGCTCATATTTGAGAGAAAACCTTCAGTTTCAGGCAATTTTACATCGTTCACGTCATATGTGGCCTTTCTTCTTATTATTCCCTCGCTGTAGCTTAAACCTCACAAGTGCAATCATCAAAAATACATCATATTTCTGACGGTGGGTGGCTCTAGTCATAATTCTCGGCGCCAACTTCGAATGACTATTCAACCTAGACTTTTTGCCTGTTCGCTGTTCTTCCCAAAATGGGTAGCAATTACGTACGCTACAGCACGATTTATTTGTCGTGACAAACGTGGGAATATTTTAGTTGTTACTTTTCAGATGCAAAGGGACGAGAGAGGCTTACAGGAATAATGCGCAACTCGAAGCGTTGGTTGGGAATTGCAGATCAACGGTAAGGAAAGGGACCAAACTGGTCCTCACCTGCATCGGCGTACTGTCGAAACAAACCCGAGTGAATCCGACAATGTCCGAGAAAAATATTGTCACGTGATCGTATGTTTCGGGATCAACTCTCCGACCAGATTTTAGTTGGTCTGCAACACTTCTGAGAAAGAAAGAGCAACAAAAATGTGAAATTTGCAGGAAATACTTACACGGTTAATTAACTAAATCTCATTTTGACGAAAACGTTGAACAACAAATTGTCATTTTTTAAAAAGTCCAAGCTCATTCTATTACCAAATAAGCTAATATTGTCACATACTAATATCCAGTTACGTAAGCAGTCACGCTGCGAGGACGTCAAGTTTACCGCTCCGTCACAAATCCGTTATTTTCGCATTTGGTTTGCTCCTGAAAACTCAAAAGTCACCAAAGAGGAAAGTTTAAAACATAGAAAGGCCTATGGTCCAATATGGGGACGGAGTTAGAAATTTATAGACGGAAAATTGGATGTTTTGCTGGTGGTGCGCCTTCTCGCCATAAGAAGTCACCAAACATGGCCGCTTTGCGTATACCACTAATCAACTGCCACATGTTACTGGCCATTAAGGTATGTCTTGTGGCACTGCTGGTTGTAGCAGGCAGTGTTGAACGGAACCCTGGTCCACCTAAACGCCATGCAGCAGATCTTGCTACAAAAGAAGATGTTTCGTCGCTTCATGAGAAACTTGACGCAATTTTAGAAGATACGAAGGTAATGAAAAACAATTTCGGACTTTTACAATCGAGAGTTGATAACATCGAGGAGGATATACACGATTTAAAGGAGCACTACAGGAAGAGTCGGACAGAATTTCAGAACTAGAAAATTTAAAATATAGCAGTGATTCTTTCGATGGTATCGCTAACAGATCTGAGGGTATCGGGGAAAATGTAACCGCCCCGCTCAAATCGACTCTCGACGACATGAAGAAAGCTATCAACGATATCAGAAGAGAGAAAGACGACCTTGAAAACAGAAGCAGGAGAAGTAATTTAATTTTCTTTGGTGTTCCTCAAGATCGTGGCAACGAAAGTTGGGAAGAGTCAGAAGAAAAAGTTAAGAATATCGTAGAAAATCAACTCGAGCAACGTGGCAATATTGTCTTTGAACGCGTACACCGAATTCCTAACGCGCCATCTGTTCGCGGTTGCAAGCCTATCGTTGCAAGATTCGCTAGTTACAAAGACAAGGAACAAGTTCTCCGAAACGCGTTCAAGTTAAAGGGCAGTAGCATTACCATCAGCGAAGATTTTACAAGACGAGTCCGTGGTATTCGATCGAAGTTATGGAATCATCGTCGTTCACTCATGGCTGAAAATAGCGAATTGAAAGCGCACCTTCAATATGATAAACTCATTGTCAAAGATTCGGACAGTAAGCGTATTTTCAGCGTGAACGAAGAAAATCAAGTCGTCGAACGCACGGTAAAAGTTTCTGCTTCTTTGCCTAGTTAGGGGTGTGGCCAAGGTCAGAGCTGTAATCGTCAAAATTTCTATTCACTGTTAGTGTGGAATATCCGAGGATTAAAAAGAAATTTATGTAATCCAGATTTTGTATCACTTTGTAAAGCTTATGATATAATTTGTCTTATGGAAACTTTTTGTTTAAAGGATGACGATGTCAATTTTCTTTCCAACTACAATTCATTTTCTTTCCCCGCTGTAAGATTTTCAAATAGAGGTAGAGCAAGTGGAGGTGTGACGATTTATGTCAACAAATGTATTAGAAATGTCACCCGTATTCATTGTGATGTGAAAAATTGTGTTTTCTTGAATTTCCATTGGCTTCATTTTCTCTGGAAAAACGAGTCCTTCTCGGTTGCTGTTATTTTCGTCCTGAAAATCCCTTTGTTGATTTTGAGAACCTGGATGAGTTTTTAGTCAATGTGCACTCTGTAGATTCCGAAAACCAATTATTTTAACAGGTGATTTCAATGCGAGAACCGGCCATCTTGACGATTTCATCATTGACGACACAACCATTCATGTTCCAGTGCTAGATAATTTAGATTATATTTCAGATACGTTCTGTACACCTCGACATTCCAAGACACCGTTGTAACACCGGCAGGTAGAGTATTGATTGACATATGCAAACGAGCTGGTATTCACATTGTAAATGGCCGAACAGGTGGAGATAAAGATGGCAATTTCACGAGTATTTCATATGCCGGTGCAAGTGTTATTGATTACGTCATTTTATCGACTGTACTTTTTGACTCATTGGTTGATTTCAAAATACTATCTCGCACAGAATCAGACCACATGCCATTGTCATGTAAATTTTCTGTTGTTGAGTCTTCATTTGTAGGTCAACTTGATAATGATTCTGATGACAACACAACAAAGCTTGCTCGTTTCAAATGGTGTGAAAATTACAGAGATGTATTTTTAGAAAATCTTTCCTCAAACCAAGTGAAAACTCTTTTAAATGACTCTGTAGATAACTTCTTAGATATTGACACAGCTATTATTAAGTTTACAACAGCACTGCAAGTAGCGGGAAAGGACATGAAGTGTACACAGTCAGATTTGAAAGGAAAACAACGCAAGCAGCCTGACTGGTTTGACAACACTTGTGTTTCAAAAAAACGGTGTATGTATGATAAGTTAAAAATTTTCAGACATTCAAATTCTACAGTTGCTTTGGGGGACTATTTTACAGCAAAGAAACACTTTAAGGAAACATGTTGCAACAAGAAACGGGTGTAACAAAATTTAGTTCAAGAGAAACTTGACAATGCATTTAAGATGGGTCGTCAGATGTGTGGTCAGTGCAATGCAAATACTATAAGCTTAAAGGAATGGTATGATTATGTAAAAAAATTATACTAATGTGGTGACACAGTTTCGGGGATGAAAATCTTACACACACTGTAAATGATTTCTTACATGGCATGGACACGTCATCGACCAGTATTCAAGATGACGATATTTTGAACAAGAGTATTTCTATTGAGGAAATCGCATCGAGTCTGAAAAGATTAAAATCTTGTAAATCACCGGGAGTTGATGGCATTCCTGGAGAATTTTGAAATTTTCAGCAGATGTTACTATTCCCTTTATACACGTTTTGTTTAATAGAATTTTTGAATCTGGTTATTTTCCCGAAGAATGGGCTATAGGTGTTGTTATTCCTCTGTTTAAAAAGGGAAATAGAAATGATACAGGTAATTATCGGGGTATTTCTCTTTTAAATGTTTTGGTAAAGTGTTTACCTCAATTCTAAATGAGCGTTTGACATCATGGGCTGAACTCAATGAATTAAGATCTGATTGTCAAGCGGGTTTTCGAAGAGATCACAGCACAGTTGATAATATCTTTGTTTTGCACGCAATGATACAAAAATATTTGAGTGTAAGGGGTGGGGAATTTTATTGCCTTTTCGTTGATTTTGCAAAGGCATTTGACAGTGTGAATCATTCTTTACTTCTTTATAAGCTTTCTCTTCTCGGTGTCTCAGGTAAAATGTTTTCCATTCTTCGCTCCATGTACTCTAATGTGAAATCATGTGTAAAGTCTGGGTCTAAGCTTTCAAATTATTTTGATTGTCCATCTGGTGTTAGGCAGGGATGTATGCTTAGCCCTGTACTATTTACTTTCTTTATTGAAGAATTGAACGACATGTTAAAAAACTCTGGTAGCATTGGAATTCAATTAACACAAGATATGTACAACTTATTTTCACTGCTGTACGCTGATGATGTTGTAATATGCTCTGACTCTGTTGTAAACTTACAGAAGTTGATAATATTTTGGGTGAATTTTGCAGTAAATGGTCAATGGCTGTAAATATTAATAAGACAAAAATAATTGTTTTTCGTAATGGAGGTCATAGAGCTCGCACAGAAAAGTGGGTTTTGAATGGTCAAAATATTGAAGTTGTTTCCTATTATAAATACCTAGGTATTGTTTTATCTTCTAGAAATAGATGGGGCAAAGCGGTTTCTACATTAGCGGAGCAAGCTAATAAAACTCTAGCCATGCTATCTGTTGCGACAAAAAAAATTGGAGGATTGCCATGTAACACACATTTTATGCTTTTTGACACAACTATCTTACCAATTATGATTTACGCTTCTGAAATATGGGGCTTCCAACGTTATGAAAAACTTGAACAAATTCAAAGAAAGTGGTGTAGGGCCTTTTTAGGTTTGCCACCAAGTGCAACAAATGAAGCTGTTGTAGGAGAATGTGGCAGATTTCCTATTTTTGTGTACTCTCTGAAACGCTGTATTAAGTTTTGGTTAAGGTTGTTAGAACTACCCTCCTCAAGATTGCCACGCCAAGCATATGTCATGCTTTTCCAACTTGATGAATTAGGGAGGCATAACTGGGTTACATCAATTAAGAATATTTTATATTCTTATGGTTTTGGCTTTGTATGGCTGGCACAGGAGGTTGGTAACAAAGAAATGTTTTTAAGTGATTTTGAGAAAAGGGTAAAAGATATTTGCAAGCAACAATGGCGGGGAAACATTATGAAAATAAATAAAATGCGTACATATATTGAGTTTAAGAGCGCCCTTGAACCAGAGAAATACATTTCTTTAAATATTAATTTTAAAATCCGCCAAACAATAGCATGCTTCCGTTGTTTCATGCCTTCCTTTAAATATAGAAAAAGGTAGACATGTGGGTTAGTTTCAACTGAAAGATTTTGTGAAATGTGTAATTCTAACAAAGTCGAAGATGAGTTTCATTTTTTGTTTGAATGTCCCACTTATCATAATATCAGATCATTGTACTTACCTGAAGATATCTGTATTCATCCAAATATATGTAAGTTTCAGCGTTTATTACGTTCTACCGATGAACGTGTATTGCGTAAGCTTGGTATTTTTCTGTTTAAAGCTTGTCAGTTGCGAAAAGAATTACTTTGTAAGTTAAATGTAGACAATCCTTGATATAGAAATTGTTAATTACGGATTGGTTTATTTTTGTATTGTAAATTTGAAAGTTTTAATTTATTTACATTTTTTGACGTGTAACTCCTCTGCAGATGGGCCGGAGGCCTTGAAATGCAATAAACAAATTACCTCATAAAAATATCCAGTTTGCATCAAAAGTATTGTAATGTGAGGAAATGAGTAGTGACTTCTTTCTAAATTAAGTGAGAAACACGGTTGTGTCGTTTCGGAAAGTAGCTGGACGGTACAAATAAGAATGTCGCTGTTAAATTTATGTTGGTCCTTGTTGTAAAACCACGGCAGCCTCTGAAGTAATCAGTCTACCTTCATTTAGATAATTTGGTGGTAAAACATTGTGCTTGAACTCGTACACAATACACCTCGCGATACACTGGTTGCATTTCTGTATACCAAAGCTTGGCCTGATACCGATGGGCCACGCTGTTGTAAGGCGGTTGACGGTGCCCAGGCGAGGGGAGGGGGGAGGGAGAGGAGCGAAGACTAAGTTTGTTGTACGACCATTGCCGAAGGACATTTATCGATCGGACGCAATACCCTAACCACAGACCCTTCACGTGGTTAAATTGACTGTGCCCTAACCCAATTCTTCACCCTAGACCCTAAGGATGTCCGGATGTACAAATTTCGTAGGTTAACCTTCCTCATACCGTAAGAGGGGCTTGGGTAACTTATTGGTGTTTCAGACCAGTTAACTCCCTCCATCGGGGCATTTTACCATCCTGACAAATACTCTAGACCAATCCCTAACCCTAGACCCAAATGTGGGTGGGAAATGTCTTTTTTTGGTAATAGGGGAACCGCCCTCACATACCGACTTGCTTACTTCAGCGAAGAACGTATAAATATACACCTGGACACTCACTTCGGCAACATGCTGTAAAGAAGCCTGTCCGTCTTCCTCTTCTCCTCGAGTAGTTGCTGTGTTCTCTCTTCCACAATCTCTTCCAGATTGTTGGCATACTTCTCCATCATACTCAGAATGTTGTCCATGATGTTTGTATTTCTGAGCATGACAAGAGCAATATTTACCGGAAGTGCTCATGAGAGCACGGTGCCGAGCGAGCAGTACATGGATTTATTATTCATGGTACATAACAATTTGAATGTTTTCTTTGACATACATTACAGAGATAGAAAGGGATAGCTAATTAAAGGCAAACACTGTCAAAACCCAGGCTCGTTTTACAAACATGTTTACTATAATCCAGTAATTTATCATGATAAATAAAGTAGTAATTTGGGCGCATAACCCAGTATATCGAGATAAACAATGCTTCCGAGGGGAAAAAGTGTATAGACATTTTAAACTCAGCCATCGGGATTTTTGGTGTTTTTTTTTAAATGATAGACATGACATACATGTGTGCATTCACCCACCCATCCATCCACCCACCCACCCTTCCATCCATCCATCCATCCATCCATCCATCCATCCATCCATCTATCCATCTATACATACAAAACAAAGATGACTCGGGGAAAGAGAATAGATAATTATGTTTGTCCGCTTACTTTCCTCTTGTTATTTGTTTCAATTTAGCTTTTATTTCTTTAAAAGTAGGTCGTTTGCTTGCATCCTCGTCCCAGGACTCTTCCACTATTTCTGAAATTCCCGACTGTTCCGTGTTCAACGAGGGGATCATAACGATGCTCGGGCGGAACGGTTCAGAGCCTCCAATTTTAATCCGTTCAACGATTTCTAGAAAGACTGAATGGACCTACGGTGTAAATTTTGTTATATTATAGCTTTGTCAATACGAGTGAATTTTATGACGTCATACCCTAAGATTATTACTGATAATGTATCCGATTATCCATCATTGTAGCCAAGATGTTTTCCGACATCTACAAATTCACTGGCATCGCCAAAACTGTAAAATAATAGCAATAATGTACCCCTTCCGGCCCATAATGGACTCAAGTAAACTTCTCGTAGATTATGTTGCGCAAAGCTTGGTTTCGTCCATTATAGGCCGGAAGGGGTACATTATTGCTTAAATATGTCTCGTGTTCACATCCATTCGGGTATACGAAGGCTTAGAGCATAAATAAATGAATCTGAATAATAGACTGTCTGAAATACACGCAAGGCTGTAAATATAATGATTTCATTCATACATACGCTGCAATGAATTACAGGATCTGTGTTACGTCATAATTAGTGTTTTATTCGAAATGTTCTAGCCAAATTTCACTGTGAGGTATTCGTAAAGTTCAACTGAAATGCAAGATGGTATAAACGAACGGAAGACAAAATACGAGAAATGACTGGCAATTGCGACCTCTGTGTTGCTAAAACATACAATTTGATCACTTGATCACGTGACAAAGGGTTGCATGGCCAAGTAGCTGTAAAACTTTTAATGAGTCTGTTTTACAATTTTTGTTTTTAATGTCAACTGCAATTTCTAATTCTGCCTGTAAAGCATGTTGAGATACGCAGCCTTATACACACCTCAGCTTTTACGTGTGCAAACTGCGTTGTTATCGTTGACAAGTGGATTCTTGTCCGGACTAGAATTCCAATGTAAACAATAGCAATTCATTTAGCACCATTTAATTTGCATAGACACTCATCTGTATTACCAAACGGTAGGTGTTTCAACATACTTTCAGAAGTAGAGAAATAACTTGAAAATGACACTAAAATGGTGCAAAATCATAAAAGCGAATATGGGAAAAAAGAAGAACTTGAGGTGTTATGGAGCTGGTGTCGAAAGGCCCGCTTCTTGTCAGTGTTTCCCGTAGTATGATCGCAAAACTATAGACATCCCCCTTTTGGGTGCCCTTCAGGACCGGTGACGGAGACCGCAAAAGTTCAGGAGCTGTCCACAGCATTCCTACAAAAAATGAATCGCGATGCCAATAATGTTCTAGCACACATCAATCAGTAAATACACGTAACATGGTTCATGTAGGTCAACACACCTTTAGTTAGGCTTAATACAAATCTGACATATAGAGATGTTTTGGAGACCTCGTGTGATAGCCTGTCATACGGTGTATTCCATTATTTAATACAGCTCTTTTAATATTACCCACATCCTTGTTCCCCGCTGGGATTATCCTATATCTCAGAAAACTGAAATTACAATATTCTCAGCGATGCATTGCGATTACGAGTAGACGCCTTTAGTGATAACTGCGAAAAACGGTTCAATATTTTTTCAGCCGATTGTATTAGTAAGAATCGGACAGGATGCATTATAAAAGGCCTAAAACCGTGATGTTCAATAGAACTTTACAAATTCTTTGATACGGGCACGCCTCTCGTGCGCATTTGGGAGTGGCAATATTCCTCAGGTGGCGAACAAATATCAACGGGTGTCTGATTCCAATGAGAGGCTGAGATCTTGTACGTGGGAATAACCAGTTGCCGCAGGCCGATCTTCCCACGTTGTTATTATAATGACGCTAAGATTCGAGCGAGATCGCAAAAAAACTTGTATTCGAGTAGCAACGCTGTGAACAGAATTTTGCTCATGCTGCGTGTGTCAAATAGACCTGCAGTCAATCAGCGCAGGAGCCATCTTATCCACAGATAAAGAGAAATTTGGTAACAACACCTTAGTGTGAAATGTTAGCATTATTAGATCAAAAACAGTAAGTTTTTTCACTCATCCTCGCGATCTACACTGACGACGCCAGTCCTTTTCCCCTTTGAAAACATCATTAAATATAAAAAAATATATTAGTGCCATGGCAACGCATGGCACACCAACAGGTTACATCTGCCCATATACAAGCAGTGAAGTTCATCATAATCATTGTGTCAGAATTGCCGCTGAATGAATACATACACATGGAATTTTCCTGTTTTTGTTAGTTTTCATGCCCTTAGTTGTATCATTTGAGCTACAAAAACGAAGCAAGAAAAACTAAAAAAAAACCCAGAAAAATGAGCAAATGCAGCACCGAATAATGTTTGCAAGAGACATATAGGATGGGAAACCTACTATTTTTGCCGTGGATGTTATCATAATGATGTATTATTTCTTTACCTTGTGTTCGTTTGAAGAATACTAGTGTAACACTGTATTTAGTGCTTAAATTAGTATTTTCAATGACGATTTTACAAATTAACCGAAAATAAACAGTGTTGAACAATAGAATAGTGATTTCGACTTAGTTATAAGTAAGTGTGTTAGCAAACCAAACTGGGAATCATATAGCCCTGGGTTCCATAGGCGAGGAGTTCGAGGCCGCGCTTGTGTGAGAGGCCATAGAAGCGTCACAGTACACAAATGCCGCCGGCCTCGACCTCCGCGCCTGTGGAACCCAGGGCTAGGATTCATGGACGGCGGGGAGGGGCTGATCATTCACATTTTCTAATCATAATAGGACCTGGACAATAATTAGCTTTATCGGACGAAGACAACCTGTGTCTTTTCGAAACTCAAGCTATTCAACAGGGATCTGTGACGTAAACTGACCTTTTATTGAGCAGCATCTACCATCAACGTCGTCGGAAACAAAACAGCAAAATTATTACAAACTTACGATTGAAAACAGCAACCACAAAGTAGCTGCTTGAATGGGAACTGATGAAGCATCCTTGCTTACGTGCATATTTGGCGTATTCACCGGCGTCCTCTTGTTGGTTTTCCCGGAGGCTACTCAGTCCGTAGTCGGTTATTTTCAAAGTCCAACGACTGTCAATCACGCAGTTCGGGGATTTCAAACGACCGTGGGAAACAATCTCAGAACCATGAATATACTCCATTCCCTGCAGGAAGAATCCATTAAAACACTTTTGGAAGGTGTTATTGACGTACCGAAGAAACGCGGCATTCACAGAATCACTTAAGGTAGTATGCACCTCGAAAGTGAAACACTTAAACTTTTGCTCTAACTTTCCTCAAGGAATCTTTCAATCATTCTCTTTCAAAATCAGGAATAAAAATAGGGGGTCACCGTGCAAATTTTGGTACTAGAGAAAGAAATTACCCAAGATTTACCGATATTTGAAATTCAAAATGGCCGCCATCCCTGTGTTAACTCTATGGAGAAAAAAGAAAATTTTCGAATTTCGAAAAACTAGGCCGGTGAAAAGTTTTCTTTCACCAAGAGCTTTAAAATGAACCCCAACATGTGGTATATCAGAAGAGAATTGTAAAAGTTTGAGAGTCCGAATGTCTGTCCCCGAGGTGCGTTCTACCTTAAAGGGAGGGGTCGTCGGAACTGCGCTGTGCGGCTTTGTTGTTTACAAACAATTTATTTCATGCATTATATCTGAATGCATGACGTCAATATAACTGCAACATTTAAATTTTACGACATTCATCGTTAACAAACATGTTTTAATTTTCATCAATACAGTGTTCACATCGATCGTCGGTCTCTGGCAACCTTTGAGCAGAGATTCGACGACCCCACTCCCTTTAACCAGGGCAGATGCGCATGCACGCCTGGATGGTCAGTCTCAACATTGGCTCGTCACTTTAGAGCCGTGTAATTTCTATTGAAAATTTCAAGAGCCGATATGTTTTATGTTGTTAAATTGGATAAATTTGAACGCATAATATTGAACTATAATTGGACTAAGAATAGTCCTTTCATCATTACTTGCACTTCTGTATAAATGGTGTTGACGAAATAAAGATTCATTAATCATCCGCAAAGCTATACTTTTGTTGATCCCTGGCACCCTACTCCTTGAGGAACCGAAGAGCGTCGTAAGAACAAATTACAGGGCTCCGTTCGAGCCGTACAGTTTAAAGCGATCTAAAGTGCGTATCATCTTGAATTGACGTAGAATGCGCCTCGGGGACAGATACTAGTATTTGGACTCTCAAACTTTTCCAACTCTTTTCTGATCTACCACTTGTGGGGGCTCATTTTGAAGCGCTTTGAACAAGAAATAATTTCACCGTCTTAGTTTTTGAAAATCGAAAAGTCCTTGCCAGTAGCAAATATAATTTACTTATATCTTGATATATCGACTTTACTTCACTCTTTCTAAGTACTTTATTCTTTATTGCATTCATACCATGACGATGTCGGACAGGAGTGACGTCTTGAAGAGCCAGTCCAACTTGATGTCGTCATTCTCCAAGACATCCTTCAAAAGTTGAAAGACATCGAAATAGAGATGTGCATCAGCATTGTGAAATTAACAGTAAATTCGCCGGCAGCTGAAATCTTCCAGTTAGTATACCATGGGCATGATTGCTAAATGCCACCAAACACCAATGGCGTAAAATTTAGTGGTATGTCCGTGCCATGTCGATACTCATGCAACTGCACATACGAGAATCCAAAAACACAGGTGCCAATTACGGAAGTCATATGACAGTGTTGGTGCAGACATAGGCCCGTGACAACAGTAAAATAAGGCACGCTCACATGTACTGAACACTCAATACACAGTAACAAGACAACGTGACATGGGTAAAATGGGTTGGTTCAATTTTCCATTTCACATAATATCTAAGTATGCTATGCACAGCAAAGCACATGCACAGCAAAGAGTTAACGATAGATTAGAAGCGACACTGTTCTCTTGGTATGCTACCGGATAAACGACATCCATATGAAGAGTCGGGCAATTTGATTAAAACGGCAGGAGATCCCCTCACTTCATCTGTTGAACACCCTATATTCTGCGCCTGGTGTTCTCTCTTCAAGAGATGAGAGGACACTGGCCGTGATGGAAGGTAAGACAAATGAGCCTATTTAGGTACCGTTCAGTTTTTACGGCCGGGGGGGGGGCCGGCAAAATCCAAGGGGGGGTCATCATAATTTTGGAATCCGCAAAGGGGGGGGGGTCATCGCTTTTTTCACTGGTAGGAAAGGGGGGGTTCACCACATTTTCAAAAACATAATACCAACAATAAAGTTCACTTTATGCCATGGCCATGATCGACCCTCTTTACCGGCGGGCCGCCTTCGGCGGCCCACTACAATAAATATACATTATGTATTACCCATGACCCTCTTAACGGGCAGACGCCTTTGGCGGCCCACTCCAATTAGGTTTACTTCATGCAATGGCCATGATTGACCCTCTTTACCGGCGGGCCGCCTGCGGCGGCCCACTGCAATAAATAGACTTTATGTAATACCCCACGGCAATCTTACCGTAAAATTCCCAATTGAAGCCGCGGCTTGTATTAGAAACATTTTTGAGGGACCCCTGGGATCATGCACTGAATAATGGTGATGGCCGCGCGCCTTCAGCGGCCCTGTCCAGTAAAGTCTACTTTATGCAATAGCTATGATCGACCCTCTTTACCGGCGTGCCACCTTTGGTGGCCCACTAGAATAAAGTTGACTTTACGTAATGGCCCATGACCCTCTTAACCGGAGGGCTGCCTTTGGCGAACCACTCCAATAAAGTTTACTTTATACAATGCCCATGGACATGAATTGTCTATGGAAATGAAGTTAAAATTGCCTTACAGTCGTCCTAATTAACAGACGTTTCAATGGATGTGGCTGAGAAGTTTGTGCACTGGCATCGAATAAAGTGCGCCGCGTACCGGAGTTCAAATCCAAACCATGCGGGTAAATTTGACATATGGTTTTTGGTTATTTTTCAGGGGGGGGGGTCATCCATTTTTTTCGTCTGACAAAGGGGGGGGTCATCTTTTTTCACAAAAAATGCAGGGGGGTCTATATTTTTTTGAACACCGGCGACAAGATTTTGCCGGCCCCCCCCAGGCCGTAAAAACTGAACGCTCCCTTATGCCGAGGCAAAATTCTCTGACCTCAATCTAATCCAATTAAACTATCTTAGCATTATGGTGGAAAAGTACCACATCTATCAACCTTGTCGGTACAATCTCATCGGTGATACCATTCGTGTAATACTGCTCTCTCCAACGAAGTTATCAGGCGAACTCACCTGGAGGCTGCCCCTCGAGCAGTAATGAGTCAGAATGCAAATGTTCGGTGCGTCTGGACAGAGACCGGCAAACTGGACCGTGTTAACATGGGTCATTTCGCGCATCTGACAAAGGAAGGGAGAAACTGGCAATAAAGAAAGTACTAGTAACTCGACCACGGCAAATTTGCATGTACGTGTATCCGTATATTGTATGTGATGATTTCTGAAAACAGTCCGTCGAGCCAGAAGAGTTACAGCATTTCAAGCGATAAAAGTGGCAGTTGTGTAATTAAGAAACGGAACTGCCCGTGCTCATTTTTGCGAGTCTCTGGGAGCGAAAACACGACAGGTACAGGGCCGTGTTAGCCATTTTTACATATGAAAAGTCATCACCGCCACACAGCTTTGGTGGCGCACTTTTTTGTGTGGCCCTGAGTGAAAATCAGTGATTGGCTATAACACGGATGACCGACTTCCTCTAGGCATGTAAGTGATGTTTTCACCAACGTATCAAGGGAAGCAATAGATGATGCGCTGCTTACCACTTTCAACTCCAGGAGCGTGTTTCTATCAATGGTGATGGCGTCTTTATTTATGTATTTGATGGCTACCAACTTGTCCCTATATACGCCTCTTGTTGTAAACTTCTGTTCGGATGCTATCGAATTCGCAACACTTTCTGACCTCCGAAATGGCCTACTCCCGTGGCTGAACATGGTCAAACTACTCGCCTGGCACGAGACACAAATGAGAAAGATCTAATCTATATGAGATTTTAATAATATTGAGCGCCTTAATAAAAAAGACATAATTATCTAATATACAACACGAATACTGGTATGCTGACCAAATGCAAATTTTGGACAAGAGATTTAGAGGGTTTCCACGTACTGATCCCCAATTAACGTACAATATTTTCAGTATCCATATCAAAGGCGATGAATCAGATGTAACTGGAAGCGTTCTAAACAGGCTGACATATCTTTCTTTGAATGATCAAATTAAGGTCAGCCTATACCTGGGTGCCTGGAGAGTTCAGTGTGAAATAATGCAAAAAATATACTCTTCTTGCGTATATACCATATTGGCAACTCGAAGCGCCTGTGCTGCCGTATCGCATAATTGTTAAGCCTGAGATCTTAACATACGATACATCGGATTATCCGTTTCAACCTACCCCTCTGAAAAAAGAGGAATTTACATCGCATGGATTCTTGCAACTCTGCCATCAGTACTTTCTTTTTTCTAATGCCGAATTTGGATCTAATATTTGACTCTGAGACGCAGATGAGACAGCAAGTCAAGTTGGTGCGTGTAATTAAAAGCTTCCCCCTTCTTGAGAGATGGTTTCTTGGTTAGGCTTAGCAACTAATAACGTGTCCCAAGCATACTAGCGACTGGGCTAGAAGTTGGGTGGGGTTTTACATTCGTGCGCGAAGCTGATGCGGATGCGGGCTACGACGCGACACCTATGTGCGCCCATACGTCAGGGGCTATAAGCTTATACGGATTTGCCTGAACCAAGAAAACTTAATACAATATTGGACTGTCGCTTTGACTGTCTATAATTAAATTAAAACAAAACAAACACAAATAATAAAGAGCAGTGAGTAAGTAAAATACGTGCCTTACAAAGAAAACTCATTCAATCAAGGAGGGACAGTTATTTTTTCGTGCACCTATGTGCGCGTGCGCCGTTGCAACTAAATGCAACAAAATACGCCATGGATAAGTGTGTAGTACCTGATCAACATTCAGATATTGTTTTGAAACTACATGTCCTTCTAAATCTGTCAGCAGTTCAAACTTTCAAGGACCCGTTTAAAGGGAAGTGGTCGTCGGAACTGCGCATGTGCGACTTTCTTGTTTACAAACAATGTATTTCATGCACTATATATAGATGCATCATATCAAAATAGCTGCAACATTTAAATTTTACGATGTACATTAAGACAAACATGTTTTAACTTTCATCAATCGCCAACGTAGCTTGGATACAGTGTTTATATCGGTCGTAGGGGTCCCTAGCGACCTTTGAGCGCCGTTCCGACGACCACCGCCCTTTAAAGGGAGGGGATCGTCCCGTCTGCGGCTATGCGACTTTTATATTGTTGAGAATTCAGTAGATTTTCAATTTGATTTTTTGAACCCACAGCGTACGGCACCCAGTCACCTAGCGAACACATCACGGTGAAAACCAACGTTGCCTCTCCCAAAGACTTGCAATGAATGCCAAGCAAACATTAATCATTTGGTGCGTGTTCATAGTTTATAAGCTTGTAGCTTTCCAAACACTGCTAGACTTTGCCAAATAAACTTTGGTTGCGTTCGGCCGTGATCACCTGTTTCAGCACAGCCGCCATTTCAACAGTTTGGATATGCTCAAGGGATGTTTGGATATGTTGTGTATAGCAACATACCCGTTGTATAGGTCTCATACGCGCAGTCGCAGACCAGACGACCCCGTCCCTTTAAGCAACCATCGTTTCTTCGGGAAGTTAACCCTCAAATTCGTCGTTTAATTTTACGCACTTCAAAATTTTCGATAGGGGAGGGCGTTTCAATTAAAAGCATGAGTTTCGTATGCTATGGGGGTGTTTTAGTTCCTGATTGCTACTAGCAAACTGATAGGTGTCTATTGGAAAGACAGAGCTCCTGCTAACGAAAGGAAACGAGCAAAAACGAAAATCTAGAGTGGTTCCCTGCACGTGTACTCAGCTCGCTTGGCACCGGACTAGATGAAACTGACACTCCCCGGTACTCCCCATGGTGTAATGAAGTACATTTGTAATTCAAGTCGCCACACATAACAACGACTAAAACAGCGGAACGACATCTGAACTACAGTATCATGTTTGCCTTACCAAGCTTCCAAATTTTTTGAAGCCTTTGAAATTTACTTCCCTGTAGTCAACTTTCCACAGCATTCTGTTGAGTTCTTCCTCGAATTTCTTACGCCTATGAGAAAACACAAAATGGAAAGCATCGTTAGTAATTTTAACTTCAGAGAGAGAGAGAGAGAGAGAGAGAGAGAGAGAGAGAGAGAGAGAGAGAGAGAGAGAGAGAGAGAGAGAGAGAGAGGCCACCAAAGTTTAAAAAGAAGCCCTTATATGGCCTTCGAGACATTACAGCAATCGAATTCGCTTGGTGCGCAAGCGCGATCCTTAAGCCCCGAGTATATGTCTCGCTTCGGACAAAATAATGGAAATTATGATTCAAAATCAATTTAGTTTAATGACTGCTACATGCAACATATCTAATGTCCCGCTTGAATCATTTCTTGGAGCTCGTTTCACAAGAGCAGACGACCACCGTCTCCAGAGCTTACCTGTAAGCAAGGGCAAAGATAACAGCCGTCAAAATGACGAGAGTGCCGGCGACAACACTACCAATGATGATCATGTTCTCACCTACCATGAGAAAGAGACAGGAAGACAAAAATTGCAGGAGCGTGTTAAATTCAATAAACTGTAGAATAACTTTTTTACAACGATTAACCTTCATCCTGTTAAATTCATATGTCACCATCAGGTCAAGTTTATTGAAACCAGTGAGGCACTTGTTGAAACCATGCAGTAACAAGGAGCCACCCCAATGCTTATTATAACTGTTCATACCTAGATTAGCTTTGTGGCAACATGCCCCCCTAGCATGCACAAAGTACCTGCAATAGACCGAAACGAAACTATATTGCTATCAAGTTAACAATGTGGCTCTCTAGTAAAGTCACTGTATGGCTACCCATACAGCTGGTGTTCACTTTCAAGTCCATTTCGCTGTAACACAGACTTGAAATTTTGAATGTCCCTGAAAATATAGATTACTGTAAACATAATTTTTTTCTCAAACTGCTGTAATATTCCATGCAAAGTGTAGGTGAAAAAGAGGTTTAGGCTTTTGGATCAATACCAGTGTGTAATGACTTAGCAGGATAAGGGCAAGATATAAAGTGGCAAGTACGATCTTGAAACGATTGATTGAATCTGCACATCATCAAAGTTGAGCCATGTACTGGTATGGTATGGAAGACTTTGGGTGACGTTACCAATGTATGAGACGAGCAAAATTGCCACGTGATTTTGAAACATAATCGGCATAACATTTTTAACAAGTGGGTGGTTCGGCCCCGCGATACCACCGTTTATCAACAGTTCAAAATGGTGTTACTGTGTATGGTCCTTCGATTTATAATTGTTTCACGGAGTTTATTAAGTTATCTTGGATGTACATGTACAAGATGCAATGGCTACTTCATTCATTTATGATGAAAATTCGCATTCAATACCTATCCATGTTTCATTTGTTGACGATTTCATAAAAATTGCAGCATGAGAAGCGTGCTTAATATTCAATGACACCTTAGTGTCTTTATGATTGTTTAAAATTCCCTGTGGGAGACATTTTCGAGACAGATTTTTCACATCAAAGCTGTCGTTCATCTTTTTTTCCCTAACACCATCGGGACAAAGAATACTTTATTGAAAACAAAAAGTCGTCACTATGTAGATAATGTATAAAGTAATGATACATATTAGTTTCATCAAATTCTATGAGAAAAGATTATATTTCGATGTAAAATATGTATTAATATTAAATATTGAACGACAATGAAGAAGAGCTGTATAGAAGAGTAAGGGCACACTTAATCATGATCGATGTTAATTGTTAAGATAGAACGCGTCTCGGGGACAGATATCATATCCAGACTCTCAAACCTTTTACAATATTCTTTTGGCCTACCAATTGTGGCAGCTCATTTTGAAGCTGATGGAGTAAAAAGAATTGTCCAAGGCATAGTTTTGTGAACATCGGGGATTTTATTTTCCCCCATAGAGATGACATAGGAATGGCGGACTTATTGAATTTCAAATATAACATGATTGGAACTAATTTGGGATAATTGGATCTTCATATTGTTATATTTCTCAATAATGTTAGGTGCATCATAGCTGAATGTTGAAATATTACAAATCACCCATAAAAACAAGTGTGTAACTTAAAAGAAAAGCAAATGAGTTTACATTTGCAGATCAAAACGACATTCCGTCACTGTCCAATTATCCCAAATTAGTTCCAATCGTGTTATATCTGTAAATTGGGTAATTTTTTCTCCGGTACCAAAATTTGAAAGGTGACCCGCGATTTTACATGTATTCTTAATTTGAAAGACAGTTGTTGAAAGTTTATTTGAAGAGAGTTTGAACAAATTTCAATTTAAGTCTTTCATTTTCGAGGCGCGAACTACCGTATAAAAGGGCCACTAATGCTAATTTTGATGATTTTTTCATTATTTTTACACATGTATTTTGTCTATCAATTGCAACTTCTTATTCCACTCACGAACGCTGAAACACCCACTATTTAGCTTGTCAACTCAGCGTCTATATGAGTAAAATGGATTGTTATTGTTAACATTTGAATTCTACTCCGGACCATAAGTCACTTGTCAACAACAAAAGCGCAGTTTACACATGTACGTGCTGAGTTGACAAGCTGGATACTGTGTATATCAACATGCTTTCGTGGAGTAGAACAAGGAATTATGGTTCACATTCAAAACAAAAATGGTAAAAAAATTATCAAGAGTGAACAACACTGGTAAAATATAGAGCTCGACTCTAAATCAAAATTTTTAGCTCGAGAAGCATCCACGGTTCACTTTACTCATAATTTTCTGATTCATTAAATTGAAATGACTCCCGGGATTAAGTAGAATCTCACACACCAAGGACCTGGGATCATATTTTTCGCTCGAGTTGGGAATAATATAATCTCACACTCCCAAGGACCTGGGATCAGATTTCTCACACGAGTTAGGGATATTTTGTCTCACTCGAGCCGAAGGCGAAGGTGAGACAAAATATCCCCACGAGTGTGAGAAATCTGATGCCAGGTCCTCGGTTTGTGAATTTCTTTGTCTAACATGACCACAAAATGCGTTAGCTATACATCGAAAACACTGAATGTTTAACTGTATCAGCGATTATCCTACTTCTTGGCCATCTAGTATTCCGCCGGTGTCACAAATGCGAGCTCTGCTCCGTGGCGAGTTCTACTGCCGATACTTCGACTTCTGCTACGGAGGAGATGTCCAACAGAAAAAAAAATAGCTGTATATTCTAAGTGGCCCATGATCACCAGTAATTTGGAAAATTCTGCCGTCTTTTGTGAGTGTGTCAGCAACGACGTACATGACAACGCTGTCGTCTGCCACCATACTCTGACCTGCTTACTTTGTAGTTCCGGTCCGTAAGAGACTCATCGTGCCATTGGATAATATTTTGCTCGTGGAACGAAAGGCTGTTCATAATCCAATCATAACTCGTGTAATATAAGCTACATAGTGTGGGACAATTTCTGAGAGTCTGGGATCGATTTTGCCCACACCGTCGATCACACGCGCCTCAGTGGCCAGGAATGTGAGAATAGTGTATCACACAGGCTGTTTTCCCAATATATCACCGGAAAATCTGGCTGTTCGAATGCGAGACCCTCATCCCTATTTCGTGAAATTCAGTGCTAAGTAATGTGTTACTATAATTTCTAGACAAAAAAGGAGGAAAAAATAGTTAGTCTTAACTTGATTAAATTTGCCAACTTTGGCAACTATGAGCTTCAAAGTTAGGGCCATGCACTTGTCATCGATAAAAGATACCGAAACTTTTCCACAGAACAACTACTACCATATCCAGGGGGAAGTAACGAGTCATATAGAGTTTACAACAGTAAATTACGGTTTATCGAAAAAAAGAAGAAACATGATTAATTTCTGAGGGGTCTACCTTGCTGATTTTGTTGTGTATGGCTGTGAAGGAAGTCCCACCATTTGAGTTACAGAAGTATTTCTTCCACCGAGCATTTTCAATCACAAAACTCGCTGCTACAAAAGTGAGAGCTTTGAATCAGGTCAACGCACATACACATCAACCTTGGTAGCTTTCTGAAGATAAAATATTTGCTGCTGCCCAATGGGAGAGAATGCATGCAATACAAGAAAATAACTGCTACTTTGCCTTTGAAAATTTTCATGCCATTCCCTAAATTATCTAAAATGAGACAAGTCTCTACCCTACCTTTGAATTTACAACTAGGCAACACAGTGTGTTCATTGTTCGGTCTCGGTTCTTTGAAAAGGCACACACAGAATGATGTGTAACTAAATGCGCAATAGCTTTCATGTTATGTTCTTTTTTCTGTTTTTAATAATACACGGATGTCTGTTTGAGTTGACCGCTGAAAATGCGCTTTGCTTGCGACAATAGGAAGAGCTTTGTGTTTACCACAGTACAGCTGGTACGCAGGACCCAACATCTCAGTAATATCGTACTTTGAATGGCAAACTGAATTACAGCAATTACCTGTCAAGGCACAGCGGCGCGAGTTCGTGAAGATGCCTCTGAAGGACCGCATCGCCTGAGAGGTGCAATCGCTCAGTGTTAATAAAAGGGAAACCGGGCCTTAACATTTACCTGACGTAAATCACACATCGTCAATCGGGAAGAGAAAACGCCGCGGCAGCCCGGCGAACATAGGATCGTAGCGGCCTTTCTGGTGAAATTCCGCAACCAGCGGCAATTCGTGGCAACATAGACGGGGTGCTGCACAGCTCAAGGTTACTTGAATAACTTGGGCATCTCTAGTTTTGCAATGAAAAGCCGCAAATTATTCAACCAAAGTGAAGCTTAATTCGAAATCGTTCACGAGAAAGATCATTTGCGTCACAGTGAAAATAAAATTCGCCGCGTATGCTCTCTATCGACTTGTATGGTCAAGTTCACAATCTTGATGTGTCCTCCATAGTTGTAATAATCTCCATAGGCCTAAACGGAACAAAAATCAACCATAAAAGTAATAAAAACACCAACTATAATTGTAATAAATGGTAACCATAAATGTAATAGAAAATCACCAATAAATGTAGTACTTGTTAACCATAATTGTAATAAATCTATTTTGTCATCGCAATTGAAGAATCAGCCCATAAATATTTATCTATGTAAATAAAGGAAAGCAACTCCACACATTGTTCATATCTTCATCGTTTGCATGTAATGTGTTTTGTGTGTTTTGAAAGTGTGTTTTACGTTTCGCTTTTTGTGTATAGAACTGATTGGCCACGGTGAGAAGCAGCTGTAATCTGAACGTCAATGCAGTCTCTACTCCAGGGTGGAGAGACGGTATAACACTACGTTCCGTTCACGCTGTTTTTCGAAAATTTGCCTACTTTCTTCATCAGTCGCCTCAAATTAATGTTCTGTGGATAAATTGTGCGGAATAATTAATAGATTGTCTGTATTCCTATGTTGTCTCACTTGCAGTTGGTTCCTTCACTGGGGATGCTAATTTTGTTCAACTGTGTTCAAGGTAGTGTTCATATTGTGTTTACTAGATTGAAATATAGATATATGTTCTAGCCAACATGTTTTGTGTCGTAAGTTTCTGTTACAAGGTTGTACATTTCTCTGTTGTTTGTTCTGAGTCGTCTATAATGTCATCATTAATGTCTAGAACTGCTGTTCCACTTCCTGTCGATTTGATCGGTACCTCTCTGTGTTCTCAATGTATTCTCTTATGTGATTCGGAAAGGAAACCTAGTTTCAGGAAAGTATGCAATAACATACACTAGTCTTATTAAAGTTTATTATTTAGTCAGGTCATTGATAAAAAATGATCATATATACAAGTTCAAGTTTATTAAATTTATGGCATAACATACACTAGTCGTGTTAAAGTTTATTATTTAGTCAGGTCATTGATAAAAAATGATCATATATACTAGTTCAAGTTTATTAAATTTATGGTTGAGTTTTATTACATTTATGGTTAATTTGTGTGTTAACTTCGTTGTTCCGGGTTGTTACATTAATGGTTGGCTGTTACCTTTGTGGTTGATTTTATTACAATTGTGGTTAATATTACATTTATGGAGATGATTAAATTTATGAAGGTTACAGTAGCTATATAACATTTCATGATTTTGTTACTACTTTTGTGTTAATTTTCAACTACAATTTCAAGTTCTACTGCCCATGGCATGTTGAGATACACAGTATTCAACTTGTCAACCCAGTCTGTACATATGTAGACTGCATCGTCATTGTTGACAAGTGAATTCTCGTCCGCTCTGTAAGTCAAATATAAACAATAGCAGTGTATTTTACACGCATAGACGCAGTCTTCAGCTAAATATTTGGTGTTTCAACGTACTTCGGAGTAGAACAAGAACTTGCAATTAAAGCAGAATGAGCCTCGGGGACAGACATTCGGACTATAAAACTTTTACAACACTTCTTTGGTCTACCATTTGTGGGGGCTCATTTTGAAGCTCATGTCGTAAATAAAGTTTTCGCCGCTTATTTTTGTGAAGATCGAAAGTGCTATTTTCCCATTGAGTTAACACACGGATGGCGGCCATTTTGAATTCAAATGACGGTAAATATTGAGTAATATTCTTCTCTAATTTGAACGGTGTTCCTTAATTTTTATTCTTGATTTCGAAGATTTTTTTAAAAAAGTTTCAATGTTCCATTTTACCACAGTTACCATGGAAAGAGAAAATCTAACCAATCACAGATTTTAAGCGGGTGGCCGCTTTTTAAAAACAGCGCTCTCACATGGGCATTTTGAATACCAGGAACACCTCTTTGACCATATACGGGAATATTACGGGTGACAGTATACCTTTAACATTCACGATTATTAAGTCACAAATTCTTGATATCAACCGTTGCTTAGCAACCGGGAAAATCGAACATCACAACCATTTATGAATTATGTGATAGTCTGCCTTACCTGTTTGGTCAGGCGGACAGAGCTCATTGATAAAACCACATGGCGGTGTGTCCAACGGTGTGTCGGTGCGATCTCCTCCCCAAAGCGGCTCTGCGTATTTGAACAAGCTCTGAAGGGACAAATGACGTCAAGAGCGCATAAGTATGTCAATTTTGATATTACTCGGCGGGCCACGCAAGTGACATACGCAACTTTCTGCGACTCGAAAATTACTGCCACTCGTGCGCCTCTCGACCGCATGCTGCGTAATGGATAGAAAATTCAACATTTTGTCGGATCATGACTCCTAAGTGTGAAATACGTTCAAGTTTGTCATGCGTTGTTGGTATGTTGCTATCAGCAACTGGACCTCCTGCAACTGATAGAACAGACAATATGTAACGAAGGAAAACAGCCAACATGGGGGGGGGGGGGGGAGGGGGGTAAAATTGACAAATTTTGCCTTTGTTAATCTGAGATTATATGGATCATTGTATGAGATAGCGAACTGTGTCTTTGCTCTCTGTGAACACATATCGAACTGCCCAATAAAATCCTGCCATCTTACTGATCTGCTTGTACATAGTGGCATACGTCAAATTAAAACCCAACAAAACCGAACATAAGGCTTATCTGTAAGTTTCCTCGCCCTTTCGCAGGTGTGTTGGAGAGGTTAAATTGGAAAAAAAATCGGGCCACGTCACAGCACAGAACAGTTTGATGAAAATGTTCCTTATTTGAATAACGCAAAAAACAGCAAAAGGAGCACCGTTTGCAGGAAAATTATGGCATATATTCAACTGCCTGTGTCGCAGACATTTCTATAAACCATTGTCGTCCTCAAAAATTACACGCTTCAACGCCTTTGTTCCCACTCCCTTTGTCAATACATTCAAGCAATTCCCTGTGTTCGAACGTATTTCTAGAAAATAGAAACGTTTTCTTCATCTAAAATTTCTCCAACTTTCCTGTTCTTACTGATGCACTGTTTATTCCCCCATATGTGCAGGGACGACTAATCGCCACCACAGACTTGTCTGTGTCGCCACGTCTAAGACAACTAACCACGCAGGCGCGGGATTAGAAAAAAAATACGAAGGTGTCTAATTCTGTTACCGCGGGCATGCAGTCAAAACCTACGCCTCCCTGCATAATGGGGCGTGATTTCAACCGAGAAGTATTTCCATGGCTCCATTACAAGCCCTCGAGGGGGTCTTTTTTGAAGAAATGATTAATTCGACAGTGTCTGTTCGTTATCCAAAATTTGTGAGACACGCTATACCCGTGAATAATCTGTACCGTCCACTGATTATTTAAAATTTGTGCCTACCAGGAACACAGGTGTGTAATGTTATCTCTTTGCGATTGACATAACCTTTATTTCTTTGATTTTTTTTTTGGTTTTGCAGGTCTAAGATCTTGTTCGTTTTTCTGCGACACTGAATGCGAGGAATCAATTATGAAATCACGAATTCACAGAGATTGGATGTCACTTCTACAGGAAAAATCAGGGTGGTTAACATTAATTTCGAATGCGCCTCGGGGACAGATATTCCAACCCTGAATCGTTCAGACTACTTTTTAAGGTCAACCGCTCGAATTTGAAGCTCTTGTGGCACATGAAATTGTTAACCTCTTATTTTTGTAAAAAATCAAAAAAATTATTTTTTCTCCGTGAGAGTTAACACAGAGATGACGGCCATTTTGAAGTTCAAGTGTAGGTGAATATAATGTTATGCAATTTGTTTATCTGGTTTGAATTTATAATGTGACTCCTGATTTTTATTCTTGATTTTGAAAGAGAATAATTTAATGTTTTCTCGAGGAAAGTTCGAGTAAAGGATTGAGTCTTTCAGTTTCGATGCACGTACTGCGTTTTGGAGACAGAGTTTCTATCGTCATTTATATTAACATGATACAAGTTTTAGTAGACACAAAGATTTATCACATCTTTTACACACACTGAATCATGCTACTTGCCACATCCCCTACCCCCGTCGTTTATGGACAGAACATATTACACAGCTACAAGATACGACGTACATACAAATGATCACCACTGATAATAAGTCATTATCCCGAAATAAATTATGGACATAAATAATACTTCTCAGTTCAATTTGCGTTATAGCCAAGTACTATGATGTTGCACATGATGCACTAGATGAAAGAGAAAAGAGAAATTACATGACCTCCGGTATATTAATGTAATACGTGCCTCTAAAGAAGTTTTTTTTTATAAATGGAACTTAAATACATATTCTTTTATAGTCAGGAACAAAAATTAGGAGTCACCGTGCAGATTTAACGATTAAAGAAAAACATGACCAAAAATTACCTTTATTGGAATTCAAAATGACTCACACAGTCTGTTTTTCTCTACATGTGCTAAAAAAGTAAATTTTCTATTTTGACTAAATCAAAGTAAAACAAAACAAAACAACCAAAGAAATGGTGAGAACTCAATTTACTCCACGGCCTTCGAAAGGAATCTGCACGAGCTGCAGTCTTGCAAAGTGTTGTAAAAAGTTTAGTGTCTCAAAAGCTGTTCCCGACGAGCATTCTACTATAACCATCTGACCATGGTTTGGCCGAAACCTAAACGTCACCAATGGTGATTGTGGACCCGTCTACAGGCAATTTAGGGTGAACAGGTGAACAGACATTCATGTAAACGAACAGCAGAAAGAACAGAAATCTTCCTTGTCATTCATCACATTTTCTTTAACCTGACTTGAGAATTTTAATGACATGACTTTCAAAAACGATATAAGAGCAATTCTATCTATCCCCTTATAGTTATACCACACCCTTCCCCCCCTTTGTGGTACAATACCCTCGTTCCAACGGCATCCACTTGCACGTCGATGATAATCTCGAATCGACCGTTCGGTCGGAGATCTTTGATCCAATAACTGGGTTCTCGTTCAGCAGTATCGTCCATGACGACATCGCCCGATTTACCTGAGGGAGAATTAAATCAACGATACATCACTGGACTAATCAAGTTTATGTTGATTGTGTACCGAAAAACACTGAGCTAAATTCTCCATTTTGGAAACAATTATTTTTTGGGGGATGGTTTGTCAACAGTATTTTAGCAAGTGGATTCCTAGAATTATGTTAACTTGTCCAGTTGTTACTTTGTACAGTTGTCTAGTGCGGGCCCAGCCTTCTTGCTACGTTCTAAATGTAGGATATTTTATCTTCACAGGTACGTATGCAGGAGTATAGATGTGTAGGTGGTAACTTAAAACGATGGCAGATTGGTCGTTTACGAAGGAAGGAAGGCGAGTGATAGGCATAGGTATGTAACACGATTGGAAATATTTTGGTTTATAGGATTTTGAAAAGTTTTCAAAAATTATTGAAAAATAAGGCACCAGACCATAATTTGTTGCTACAGACTGAGGTAAATTTCTTAATTTGTTCAATCTACTTGGCAACAAAGTTAAGTTAACTGCTTTTTACTAAATCTAGTCAAATTGCTTTTTTTGCAAATGTAAATACAGTGAAATAAACAAAAATTTGCAAACTGTACTTATCATATAATTCTGCAGAATGTTTTGAATCTTACAAATTTTGATCCTTTACCTGTTTTTGATATATCACGGTTGTCAAATTGCGATTTTTCGAACACTATAACCACTACTTTGTTTGACTGCTGATAGTACATTGTAAACTCTCCTATTTTGCTAAACTGTCATTTTCATTGTGTGGTAGATGTTCAGAAAACTAAGGTATTTCATACTTTTGATGTTAGTACCTCAATAAGGCAAAGTAAATAGATAAAATTGTATTTTTTATTCTAGCTACTTAAAAAATACAAGGAGTTCAAGTAGCTGGTGAAATATTTGTATTAAAAAGATATTTTGAAATTGAAAAGTTGAAATGTCTAAAAATTGTTAATGACAACACTACCTTATATTTTCAAGGCCACCTTGAACATGACCCTCTATTTTTCAAGGCCACCTTGGACATGACCCTCTATTTTTCAGGGCCACCTTGGACATGACCCTCTATTTTTCAAGGCACCTTGGACATGACCCTCTATTTTTCAAGGCCACCTTGGACATGACCCTCTATTTTTCAAGGCCACCTGGACATGACCCTCTATTTTTCAGGCCACCTTGGACATGACCCTCTATTTTTCAAGGCCACCTTGGACATGATCCTCTATTTTTCAGGGCCACCTTGGACATGACCCTCTATTTTTCAGGCCACCTTGGACATGACTCTCTATTTTCTCAAATTACCAAAACTTGGGGAATGGACAAAACAATAATGACAATTTCAAAGAAAACAATAGGATCTGTCATTTTGAAATGGTAGAAATCTATTTATTGTGCAAATTTATCAAAGTGTCGGGTACCCTATAGCTGAAAGTTACAATATTACAGATTACCCTAAAAAACATGTGAATTGCAAAAACAGAAGAGTAGATGAGCTTAAATTTACTGAATAAACCAATATTACTACAATATCCTATTATCCCAAAATATTTCCAATCGTGTTATGTGTAAATGCATACATACCATAAAATTAAAGTGTTTCTCACCTGATAGTTTACTGTAAGAAGCGATAGTCACACAATTGAAGTAAGGCGCCGAAAGAATAGATACATGCAGTTGTAATGCATACCTGTGTATCTGATACCTTGTGTGTTTTCAAACATGAGCGTCCCATTCCTAAGATCGCCATCCATTGACAAAGTCTTGTTGGCTACGAGACCAATAAGGTACACGGCGTCGTGTAGATAGGGTGCGTAAAGACTGTCCTGTGAAGCAAAGATTCGCAGTTTAAAGTAATGGACTGGTAAGATGATAGTACTCTTAATCTGTCTCATGCCCGTCTATTGATTCAGTACACGTCTTTATATCCATCCGAGTGCAAGTCCATCCGCGTTTTTGCCCCTCTGTCTCTCTATGTGCTTGTCGAACAGTTTTGCATCAATGTCTTGTCAAGATAAATACTAGTCCGTCCTTAAATTCAACTGAATTGACTATTTGAATATCCACTGCACTTCAATGAGTTGTTTATGGAATAAGGTATGAGAACGAGACACTTACGCATAGATAGCTTCGGGACTGCCAGTTCGTTTATCTGAAATGTGCGTATTGCTATTTCTTTTCTCCAATTTTGAGCAAATAGTAGTCATGAATGAACGCAGCGCAATCTCAAAACGTCAGCGTTCCTTTCTCTCTTTTGAACCGATTGTTCGGTAAGTGTACTTGAATCTGACTACAGAGGCACATCTTTATTAAGATTAAAGAGAAAGTGACGTGTTTGAACGATTGAAAAAATCAATGAAAGACAAAGACGTACCAAGTGTAAATGAGATAGGTACGCTTACACCGTAGGGGTTAATTTTGCGCCCTCAAAAATGCATCCCTTCAAATCTAAGATTTAGAGACCATCTCCCGAAATGGTGTCAATTTCTGCTTTTATGGGAGCAAGATTTTAAACTTGCATCAACAAAGCATTATTAACACTAGCGTGCCGTAACATATTCCACACGTGCACTGCGGTGCTTTGATTGGTAGTCATAACGTCCATGTATGGCGTGGTGAAATTCAGATATTAATCGAAAATAGTACTTACTGTTTGCTCGTCAGGTACTGTCACATTGAATGGGTTGGACTGTGATTTATTATAAACCTCTCCATAGAAATCGCCTAGCTCTTCATTGCTAAGTGACGCAAATGAAACCTAAAACAGTTTGGAAAAGAGGGAACCGGTGAGAATCGATGCAAGCTTAGGCACGATGATGGTTTGCAGTAAAGATACGGAAATAAACATTCAGCTAGACGGAAAGAGAAGTTCAAAATGAGCGCTTCAGAGAGTGCATTATGGCCTGTATATATGTAGTCAGATGGATATTAAGAAAGACAGACCATCACACAAACAGAATATAGACAGACAATGACAGATAGATAGATAGATAGATAGATAGATAGATAGATAGATAGATAGATAGATAGATAGACAGATAGAATATAGACAGATAGATAGATAGACAGGTTGGTAGGTAGGTAGGTAGATAGATATATAGATAGATAGATAGATAGATAGATACATAGAGAGATAGAGAGATAGATAGAAAATGGTCAAAACAAGAAGACTTTATTAAAATACAACAATCCGATAGAATGTTGTAATCAATTGAATCGCTAATGACTTAGTCATATATAGTGTAAGGTAAACTTACCATGGTAAACCATGGAGTAGAGTGTAAGGTAAACTTACCATGGTAACCATGGAGTAGAGTGTATGGTAAACTTACCATGGTAAACCATGGAGTAGAGTGTATGGTAAACTTACCATGCTAAACCATGGAGTAGAGTGTATGGTAAACTTACCATGCTAAACCATGGAATAAAGAGTAAGGTAAACTTACCATGGTAAACCATGGAGTGTATGGTAAACTTACCATGGTAAACCATGGAGTGTATGGTAAACTTCCCATGGAAAGCCATGCGGTTCTTCACCTGTGATACTTTGAAGGATGTTGTGAATGTGTTATATGTCATTCTTTTCAGACGTGCCTCCCCTTCACTTACCAAGAGCGCCACTTCGTAGGCCTTCCTGGCATCTTCGTCCCTGCCGTCGTCTCCGAGCCAGGGGGCCGTTTCGTCCACTTTTTCGAAAATCTTCGGCAGGAAGAAGACGTAATCGCCGTTTGTCATGCCCATGTCGTGTGCTTTGAGCAGGATGCGTCGCTCTCTTGATGACCTGGCACAGAATAATACAACTGGCACGGGAAAACAGAAGGCAAACTTCAGTCCGAGATTTACCTTTGCCTAGTATTTGATCTACAGAGTTAAGGGCTAGTAACTGTAACTGTGGATGATTTTATTCACCATTTTTGTTTTGCATGTCAATCATAAGTATTTCTACTCCCAAAAGCATGTTTAAACACCCACTATTTAGCTTGCTAACTAAGCATTTACGCACTGACCACTGTTATTGTTTACGTTTTAATTCTAGTCCGGACCAGAATTCACTTGTAAATAATATCAACGAAGTGTACTCATGTGCAGACTATTGATAAGCTGATACTTTGTATCTCACTATATGCTTTGGGAAGTAGAACAAGAAACTGCTGTTTACATGATAAACAAAAATATTGATCAAAATCGAGGTTTACCAGATTGCCATGGAAAAATGCCACTTTGTTTGTGGTGAAATTGAGTTCAATAGTTCACTATGTAGCTATAACAGCACAGTTTGAACAGATGTGGTATTGAGAGATAGTTCATGCCTCTAAAATGAAAGACTTAAACTTTCGCCCAAATTTTCCTTTAAGTTAACTCTTCAGCCATTTTTCAATCGAAAAAATCGGGGTTCACCACGCAAATTTTGGTACAAGACAGAACAATAAGGCTTACCATTGCAAGCATTTACCGACACTTGGAATTCAAAATGGCCGCTATTCACGCGTTAAATCTATTCGAAAAAATAACTTTTCAATTGTCGCAAAAACAAGTCAGCGAAAACTTTACTTAGTTCATGAGCTTCAAAATGAGCCCCCACTAGTGGTACACCAAAAAGGTGACAGGGTCAAACTACATCATGGACTGTGAAAAACCAGATATCTTATTTTATTTTCAGTGATCGGGCATGTGTGATCACAACCGTTGCTCTAGGCTAATATTAAGTATTGTGCCATATATAAGTAATACGGTGCTCATTCAGGATAGTTTAATATCATATAAAAGGTGACTATGAGTTTGAATATGGTGGTACTCAGCAGGCAGCTGATAATCTAAAAAGAGTGAGAATGAAGATACATCAACTGAAATCGCTAATGCCGTGTGTGACCGTTTTGGCGTTGTTTTAGCTCGCTTAGAACATAGACAGTTGAGGGGAAGACTACAGTGTTTATGCTTAGAAACCTGAGTAAGAGCCCTTTCAAGGGCAGATTTGTTATCATCTTGATCACTAGACTTTTGACAAACTATAAACACCTGTTAAGGAGAACAAAAGACTGACAACATGTAAACAGTCAAGGTCAACAAGAACAAGTGCGTGAACCGAGGATTGAGGACTACCGCTTAAGAATAAACCTTTACTTACTCCTTCCAAGCAGTTTCGTTTTCGTCCACATTTCTTCGATCTCTTCGTCGGATAAATCCTCGGAGTAGACCCTGTAGTCGGCCACTGTCATGCCATTCTCCAACAATATATCGTTGACAGCCTGCGCCGCATATTCACATGGCGCGAACGCTATATCCGCTATGATAACCTAGATTTCGATGAACCAAACAGACAAAAGAACATAGTATATACAGTGCAAGATACAAAGTATATGTGATATCCCATCATTAGCATACAGTGTTGATACCGACACAATACCCATCAATATAATTTGCTGAATGCATCGCATCTGAGACAGATATTCGAACTCTCAAATTTTTCAAATTATTTTCTATGATACCATTTGTGGTGGATCATTTTAAAGCTCTCGGAGTAGGAAAAAAAGGTCTTAGTTTTTTTGGAAATCGAAAATTTTATTGTTTCTAATAGAGTTAATACAGGGATGGCGGCCATTTTGAATTTCAAAAATCGGTAAATGTAGGCAGTTTGTTTCTCTAGTTCCAATCTTTGCATGGTGATCCCCTGATTTTATTCTTGATTTGTTAAGAGAAAGGTTGAAAGTTTCAGAGAGGAAAGTTTGAGCCACGGTCCCTCTATCACTATCCCTATAGAGGGACCGTGTTTGAGCACATTTTTAAGTCTTTCACTTTCGAGGCGCATACTACCTTAAATTAATACTAATCTGCTTTGCATATCGCACTAATTGATAAACAACAAGAGCAAACATATGTTTAACAATGACCCGGTAGACGCTCTGTTTGGGTTTTTTAAAATGTGTAAATGTTATTATCGTATACCTTTAGATTTGTTTCGGCGAAAGGGGCTTGAAATAGTACATGGTAAATGTATTTGAAATTCACGATGGCCGCTGTTCCTGTGTTAACTCTGTTACGAAAATTAACACTTTCGATTTTCACAAACAGTAAGACAGTGAAAACTTAAGTTACTTCATAAGCTTCAAAATAAGACCCAACAAGAGGTATAATTTTAAAAGTTTGAGAGTCCGAATATCTCTCCCCGAGGCGTATTTTTCCTCAATGTGTGCTGTCATTTAAAATGTTTACAGTAGAGGTGAGCGACACTAACGTGATTATTCATCGTTACCATCCGTTTCACTGAGTTTGTCGAAAATAAATTTACATGCAAACGAAAACCCTCTTGGCTTGGTTTGATTAAAAGTCAAAGGCAAGAATTCGAGCATTTCCAGTATCTTATTGGTTTTTTTATGACTAGGGCTCGCTACCCCGTGGAAACAAAACACTTATAGTACCTAAAGATGAAGAGGATGAACAAATCGTTGTATCCAATTTTAATCAGACTGCTTTGACCTTTTTGTCCGAGATTCAAAGACCATTATTTTAGCAAAATGTAAGTCTGCACTGCTCATTCCGACAGAGTTACAGTCGTCGGTCAAGGTCGTAATGGTCCTTTATGACCAGGAAGTATGGTTCAAATTAACACCCAAGAGGATTGAAGAGTCACTCAATTATTTCCCATGGCGTAGAGAAAATCAAAAAAGTACATCTTCCGGCTATTTTAAATTGCTTCACTAAGATGTTGCTCGTGAGTATTTACGAATAACGCATGCACTTATGTGATGTAGTCCGTAAAAGGTACTATACAGTAATTATGCAAAGATATAGATGCGTATAATATGTATATAAAGCTTACCGCCCTGTTCCACTCAAAATAGTTGAAGACCTCAAGGATTAACGGCCCCATTTTACCGAATGACCCTAGCGTGCGGCCGAATGTTGTGAATTCCGATTTGTCGCTAAGCTCCGGGCTGGTGGACAACCAAGACAGATGTAGTATATTCCACATTGACGTCAGGCGGGCAAGAGGCATCGTTCCTGATAGACAGATAATATTTTTTTTCAGTTACATTTAAGAGCGACAATTCCAGAGAAATCATTTTTAGAGAGAGAGAGAGAGAGAGAGAGAGAGAGAGAGAGAGAGAGAGAGAGAGAGAGAGAGAGAGAGAGAGAGAGAGAGAGAGAGAGAGAGAGAATATATCTCCTTACCGGATGAGCAAGGAGGTCCCAGCATGACGTCTACTGACTCCGTATAATAAAGGTCGACTCCACCGTACAGGCCTTCCCGATCTCCACAACCATTTCGCCATAGAACACTACGCGGAATGGGAAGTTAATTCATTACTCAGAGAAGGCTTCATAAGACACGTTTAGCGTACATCTACAACATATTATAACACAAGTACACGTGGCCACAGGTTCATACAGACACACGGCAGGTTCCAACCAAATCACCATTTCTGTGTAGTTTTACTTTAATTAATAATGAACGAAAAGTGATGCAAAGGTCATGACAGGTGTGGAATGAGTGACATACACATAAACGACTAGATAGATGTACATACATACATACATACATACATACATACATACATACATACATACATACATACATATATACGCACGTGTACGTACGTATAGAATACTTACGTGCGTGTATAATGTATGTTCATGGTTGAGCTATAATCACGCCACAGTCGGCATTTCAAGGTCAATTTACAATGTACTTAGCTTATACAAATCACACAGCAAGCGTTTAGGACTGCATTATTCTCAATTTATATCAGCACTAGCGTTTCTGACATTTTAAAGCGATATTTCACTGCAGTTTGAACACCCGAAGAGGAGAAAACAGATTTCCAAAATCACGCGAATATCGTTGAACGATATCATAACCCTGGACCAGCAGTTTGAGTGGACAATCGTCAAAAAATAGGATACGCCGCATGTGAACACTTCGCTGTGCGACAGTGCCAGACTGAGTGACGAATGTATTTTTAACATTTTATACTATCTAATTTTAATCTAATTTTATACTTTTTAACAAAAAACATCCCCTTCTCTCTAAATAACCTATGATGCAGCATTAACGTTTTATGCTAGTTTAGGGTCACTTTTTAGCACGGAAGTTTACATATTGTACTATCTTTAATACCCTCATCCAGTCAGAAAGACGCAAAGGCGTAACTGTATTCGTCTATTACTATTTTAAATGGCAGTTGATTACTGTACTCTTACATCGTGCCGTGGAGTAACTTTATTATATTATCATTCCTTGTTCCTTTAGTGTGACTTTTTGTCATTGCTCTTTGCTTTGTCTGCCGTGTTAGTGCATCTAATTGTATGACACAGACTGTATTTGCCTTGTTTTGGTCATAAGTTTGTTTTTCCCAATGTATTCCTATTGTATTTGCTCATGTGTAGCAAGATCAAGATAATAAAAGATAAAATAAGTATACGATATATTATTTTGCACCAGTAATTTAGAGAAAGAATACAGCGATCGACATGATGTGTCAAGACTAGAAAATAAGCGCAATATTCGCGATATACCATTCTGGACCCCCTACGTACACAGAACATGAACCAATCTTCTACAAAGAATATACTTAATCAATAAATTTGAGAGGAGTTATTGAGACAGGAATTTGCATTTATACACTATAATTCATAAATAAAAGAAGTACAGTGACAGCACTAAAATCGTTCATTTTTAACCGAGGCGCTTACAAAGTTTTTATTATTTCTGGTGTCGTCGACAGCGGCCAGTCTTGCAGCCATCGGGGGTTATTTCAGGCTTACGTTCAAAATATGGTCGTCTGGGTGAAGTTGTCGGAAACACAATTTCTCTGAAGGGGAGAATATCCTGACTGTCTACCCTGTCTAGGCGACAATGAATTTTACTCTTCCGTAATGATTTAATTGTGACTCTTAGGGTTGTTTTCTCACTTTTTAATATCATCCATTTCCCGCTTTATTTGGCACTCTTTCTCGAGTGCTCTATGGTAAGTAATGTTTGTAATAGAATCGATCATCCAATACGCTAAAGCCAACTACAGATGAGGTACCCCTCTGCCCATTACTCAATGAAGCAATGAGGAGTATAGTGCGTTGCTCAGCTCAAGGGTAACATAAGCGAGTCTCGAGCTCCCCTCCACGGATGTGATATTTCCTCCATAACTCCCCCGCGAAATAAGGAATTCAGTCTCGTTGGTATGGCATCGATAATGCCTAACAGTCATAATAAAATCATCCGTAAAAAGTTGTTAATCCCTGCATGCCTTCAGTCAATATTTTCGCTTCTGAAATAATCTCCCCATGTCCCTGGTTTCTGAATAAAGACGGAAAAAGTCTTTTTCATAATGGCAACAGAAATCCTTAGCTTTACTGTGTAACCATTTCTCTCTTTGAGAAAACCTTTCTTGGCGGTGAAATTTTGTTTCTATAGGCTGCCCGCATCCATCCGATGCCCTCTGCCCTTTCGGTATTTGGCATTAACACTTATCCAATGCACGACAACATGAGAGGAAATATGATATATCAAGATGAACCTTTTGCGTGGTTCGCAAGTTTCCTTATTAGGCTTTGATCCACGTGAATATGGCGTCATTCGGCCAATAGCCATACGATGAAATTTATGTACAACTGATTAAAGGTATACTGTCACCTGCTCCAATTTTGCCAAGTTACCATGGAAAGAGAAAATCTAACCAATCACAGATTTTAAGCGGGTGGCCGCTTTTTAAAAATAGCTCCCTCACATGGACATATGAATACCAACGAACGCCCCTTTGACCATATATGGGCATATTTAGATTACAGGTGACTGTATACCATTAAACAACAACAACAGCACCATTTTATGTCTCAACTTCTTGCCTAGCTTTAAGATAATGTAACTTTTGTTAAAGAATCATACCGATAAACGATGGACCCTCCATTTTTCGTTCGAATTAATCATAATCATTATGACAGCTCGCTTAACTCGATTGGAAACCCAAAATTGATTTTTAGCAGTGTGCTACGGGTGAATCTCTGTCCGGATGCGTATGACCAATTTCATCTTTTCAAAACTATGCACCATCAACATCCAATGTTCATCTTTGATTGTGGATACCATCGATGTAATCATTACTTAAGCCTTGGTGTCTCTAACTTTCGATAAAGTCGTGATGATTGGTCAACATAAACAGTTTGGCAATGAAACTAAAATGCTATCACATTTCGAATGAGAATAAAAACCATTTACTCATAAAATTTACAAAGAAAACACCAAACCTCCACCGAAAAGACGAAAATTATTTTTACAAAACAAGCAGAATAAAACCACAATTTCAAGTCAAGCGATGAGTGTCAGGATACATTATGTATTATAAGAAAATAAATCCTGAAACGTCATTGGCCGTTGAAATGATACACTGACTCTTTTGTCTCATTATTGATCATGACGTCAGATGGTTCAACAATAATTCACACGTCTCAATTTCAACCGTCACAAGGTTGTGACCGACCGCTCTTCTTTTGTATTCTGAAATCATATCTATTCCGACCTATTGGCAAATCTCTTGTCGTGATGTCTGATGAAATCCTGAAAAATATGGATCAATTTTACTTCAAGATAGAATGCGCCTCGGAGACAATATTTGGTCTACCACTTATGAGGGCTTATTTTCAAGCTCATGGCGTAAATAAAGTTTTCACCGGCTTATTTTGAAATGTTTCCCCCATAGAGATAACGCAGGGATGGCGGACATTTTGAATTTCAAAGTCAGTAAATATGAAGTAATTTGTTTCTCAAGTACCAAATATTTTAACTGTGGCTCCTTATTTAATTTTTTATTTCGAAAGGGACCGGTTAAAAGTTTGAGCAAAAGTTTAAGACTCAATTTCGATAAGGACTTACTATGGTTGCCAGTGTATGTCTTTGGCAAACGTTTACTTTTTATCATGCTCGTGTACACACTAATATTAATATTTCTGTTTAACCAGAATATTAAAATCTAATTTTAAAGATAAAAGGCATGTTACCTGTGGCACCTTTTCAGCTCCGCCATTGGCAGCTTTTAATACAAACCCTTGACTTTTGTCACAAGGACTTTATTGTAATTCAGAAAATATCATGAAATCAAACCAAACATGTGGACAATTGTAAGTTGTCAATTTTGCGGTTCCTGAGTTTTTCCTGAACTTTGCAATTGTCTTTTGCAACTACATCGAATTACTATCGCCATTGTGAACCATGCCTTCGATGCTGTACAACGCTGCCACCTTGATGAATATGGATGGAATGTTATGAATAGTCCTGCTTTATCGAGAATTAATGCTAATTTGTGGAAGTGTCTCAAAGATCTGAACATCTGTAAGACTGCGAGTACCAGGCGAGGCTGCACTGCTGGCAGACTAATGCAACGACCTATCCAAACTCAGATAACTCCTCATCACCTGCTGAAACGTTTCCATCCAACCAATCACAGTTTCTCAAACAACTATGCCAACCTCGTTAATATCCCTGTCAGTACAACAATCACTGCTGAAACAATGCACAGAAACCCACCACTGTCGGTTTCAAAACCTGCTTCATCTCAGAGACAACACAATTCCTTTCGTTGCTCTTTCATGAATTGCCGTTCATTGTGTAATAAACCTACCGCCGTCAAGGAATTCATGCATGAATGCCACCTCGACGTACTTTTCCTAGCGGAAACATGGCTTCGCGACGACGCCAGTGATTTATCATTAGTTTCTGACTCTCTCCCGCCCGGTTACAACATCATCAGTGTTCCTCGGAGTCGACGTGGAGGAGGTGTCGCTGTCATATTTGACTCGTCATTATCAGTGTCACAAGTTCCGCTAACCAGTTCATTTAATTCGATAGAAGTGTTGGAATTGCGTATAAAGACTCCGTCATCGCACATAACTGCTGTCACTGTGTACCGCCCTCCGCCAAATAAGACAAACGGTCTTACTGTCGATAATTTTGTTGAGGATTTTACGAATTTTTTGTCATCTCACCTTGACAAAAATTCGCCATTAATCATCGTTGGTGATTTTAACTTCCATGTCGACGATCACAATTGCACAAGTGCCGGGAAGTACCGTGATCTACTTGACTCTTTCTCCCTGCGTCAATGGATCTCCGGTCCCACTCATCGTGCTGGTCATACCATTGACCACTTAATCACACGCATTGATGATACTACCATTACCAACGTCCGAGTTGAACCTATCTATGCCATATCTGATCACTATCCTTTGCTTTTCACTGTCAACCATCGCCATTGCTCTGCAGAAAATCGGCAGCGTATAATATCAAGAAACATGAAATGTTTTTCTGCTGATTCATTCGCCAATGATCTCTCATCATCAATTCAGCTTCAGCCAAACACCGAGGTATCGAGAAAATTGGACATAATGAATCGCGTATTACGTGACACATTTGACAACCATGCCCCTACGCGTGTGAAATTTGTTCAAAATAGACAACCTGCACCATGGATCACCAAGTCTGTTACGAACGCAAGATCACAAAGAATGAAAGCTGAACGGATTTGGAGAAAATCTAAACTAGAAGTACATCGGCAGATTTACAGAGAGTTGCGGACTCACGTTGTTCGCCTCGTTGAAAACGCCAAACGTCATTATTATTCAGACTTGATTGACAATAGCAAAGGCAACCAGAAACAGTTGTTTAATATCGTTGAACGGTTAATCGGCCAACCTCGGAGATCTGTTCATCTTCCGAAGCATGATAACCCGTCAGAAATCGCCAATCGCTTTGCAGATTTCTTTTTTACATCGTGTGAAGTCTCTAGTTTCAAACTTGAGCCAGTCATCCGACGATCTTCACCATCAACGCTCGTCACCGATATGCGATTTGAAACCCGAGTGTCGCTTCGAATCTTTAATGCCAACAACCACTGAGGAAGTCTTGCGTACCATTCGGTCATCTCCTTCGTCCACATGTTGCCTAGATCCAATTCCTACCAAGATCCTGAAGCAGCCAGAAATCCTACAGGTGTTACTACCGTACATAAATGAACTCTTCAATGACTCTTTACGTGATGGTATTGTACCCACTGATTTTAACATGCTGTTGTTAAACCTCTTCTCAAGAAACCATCTCTTGATCATGAGATTCTTAAAAATTATCGGCCTGTTTCTAACCTACCATTCCTATCAAAGGTATTAGAACGCATAGTTGCTACTAGGCTGACCAATCATATTACTAGTCATTCCCTGAATGATCCGTTACAATCTGCGTACAAAGCTGGTCACAGCACAGAGACTGCTCTCTTAAAGGTTACTAATGACATATTGTTAGCACTTGATGCAAAACGTGATGTATTTTGGTTTTACTTGATCTTTCTGCAGCGTTCGATACCGTTAATCATAATATTTTATTAAGTCGGCTGTCAGACCTTCTTGGTGTTTCAGGAAATGCGCTTAATTGGTTCCGCTCATATCTTTCTAATCGTAGCCAGTGTGTTATTATCGATTCCACAAAATCATGTTTCCGTCAAATTGATACCGGGGTTCCACAAGGGTCCGTTCTTGTCTTGGCCCTATACTATTTAATGTATATACATCTCCTTTGGGGAAATTAGTTGCAAGTCATGGTTGCCTGTATAGTTTTTTATGCAGATGATTCATCATTATATATGTCTTTTAAGATCAATGAAGCTTCTGCGACAGCCAGCAATCTTGAACTTTGTATTTCACAAGTTAGGTCCTGGATGTCTGCTAATTTCCTTTGTTTGAATGATGATAAAACTGAATTTGTAACTTTCTCTGCATCTTCCAGTAATGCTTCGGATGATAGAATACAGGGGATACGGGTCGGTGACACCCTGATTCCTGCTCAAAGTCAGGCAAAAAGTCTTGGAGTTATCCTGGATTCTGGTCTTACAATGTACCCTCATGTCAACAATATCTGCCGCTCAGCTATTTTTCACTTACGACGCATTGCAAATATTCGCAAATATCTTTCTAGATCAGACACGGAACAGTTGATTCATGCTTTTGTGACATCACGCATTGATTCATGTAATTCGCTTCTTTATGGTCTTCCGAAATATTCAATTGATCGCCTTCAACGTATCCAGAATGTAGCTGCCAGAATTGTAACTCGCTCAAGAGTCACTGAGCATATCACCCCGATTTTGTTTCAGTTGCATTGGCTGCCTGTGTCTCACGTATTGTTTTTAAGATTCTTATATTCACCTTTAAATGTATCCATTCACTCGGTCCAACTTATCTTTCTAGCATGGTTAATTTGTACGTCCCAACCCGTAATCTAAGGTCCGCTGACCAATTTAAACTGTGTCAAAGCAGGTCGCGCACAAAGAAATATGGGGATCGTGCGTTCAGTATTGCCGCCCCCTTTTTATGGAACAATCTTCCAATTGAGGTTCGTCGCTCCCAAGCCTGACAAGTTTTAAATCAAGTCTTAAAACATTTCTTTTTAATTCTGCTTTTTAACTGAACTCATTCATTGTATTTTTTTGTTTTTGTTTTGTTTTTAATTCTTGTAACCTTTTTAAAATTGATTGTATTTTACCTAGCGTCTCTGATCACACTATTTGTGTGGATTTAGTCGCTTTATAAATGAATAAATTATTATTATTATTATTATTATTATGTACATTAATATATCAAATTTATGTTTCAAGTTCTTAGGCCTGTGTTGCCATTTAAAAAATGAAATACTACTAGCAAGTAGGAACGCCATTGTTTTTATTTTTTATTTTTTTTGTAGAATTGTTACAACTATTTTACGATTTTACAACTATTTACGCCCTACAAATGGCGTAACGTAAACCTCTCAACATCCTGGGCTGTATGACATGAAAACAGCGCTGACCAAATTGTCTGTAGATAAGTCAGAAAATATTTCGTAAGACACGTTGAAAATGAACGACAAACTGAATCTGAATATGTAAACACTAACAAGACCATAAAAATGGAAAGAAAACGAGGCTCTCTCACTTCCCTGGTACACTTAGAGAGTGAGAACACCGGTGCTGGATCAATTTATTATCACACTCTATATTATCGCGCCCTTGAAATGTATTTTCTTTTGACGAATTCTCATTGGTCAATTGCTATCCCAGCCCCCTATGAGCGTGTCTTAGTTGCCGAATGGGAGGTCGCGTACTGTAAAATCGGAACTACAGCGTGAGCAGACGACTCCGTCGGTGACAAATATATAAAAATACACCAAAGTACAATATGATTTGGCTATTTTGACAATTAAGGCATAGCAAAATTATTATTAGGCAATGTTACTTCAGAGGAACAGCAGTGAGAAGAAAACATGTATCAGCATGAACATGTCTCGCACACCATTTATAATGTGGATTATATTTTCGATGAGCGGCGACATAAATGAAAGAAATTCACTGATGACGTCGATCGACATTAAAATAAACTAATTGCATTTTTTCCAGTATTGAAGGGACGTAAGAAATATCATTCACTCCCAACCCCCTCCCACACGGGCTAAAATGGAATGTCTCACTCTCGTTGGGGAATTTCTAACTTCAGATACAACTGCGGTGCGGGCTAGAACAGTATTTGCACAGGAGTATCTGGACAATATTTGCACAACGAGAGTGTAAAATTTTATTACGGCGAGAATGCAAAACACCACGGTAACTTTATGTAAAGTCAAAATATCAAGCCCAGGCGGCGACAAGATCCTATAGGCACTGACTCAATTGACGAGCTGACCCAATAAACGTGTTTAAGAGGCCGAGAACCTTCACTAACGAAAGTGATATGTACGCTGAAGAGTAAAATCTGTTGTGACGCAGGCCATGCGTACAACGCGTGCGACAACCGGGTAACCCCTTGGCTTGGGTGGAGCGCAAAGCACTGATTGAAAAGATGGACAGAAATCTAGCTATATTTTTTCTGTTGTTGTCGCTTCCCCCCAAAATAACAATGAGAATAGCAGCATCGCAGCCACTCCACATCATCACATTCGCCCAGTGGGTGAGCATTGTCTTGGAAACGAAAGCTGACAGCATGGATTTGAAAAGCGCGGCAAGACGACACCTGCTCTGGGCATTTCTGAATCTGTATGAATACGAGTGATTTTTCAGAAACGTTGGAGTGTTGAAAATGCGGAATATCGATGAGAAAATCGCAACAGAACGCCTTCACAACTTGGAAGCTCCCCGCCTCAAAGCAATCCCACACCACCATTCTACTTCTTTCGGAAACATTCGATAATGCTCACGGCGTCTCATCTTCCAATCAGGGAAACCTTATCCGATTCAAAATCCTCCTTGTCAACTTCGCCCCTTTTCATGGACGTTTTGCCACGAAAATGAGTTAACTTTAGTGGTCGCATACACGCCGGGGATTTCACAATCGTAAAATTTTACGAGGATCCCATCGGGAAAGGTGAACGGCAGCGTTGGAAAGAGACTTCCCCTTTGCAATTCCTCCCAATCGCGCTGCACCCGCGACGCTAGCTATTCAGAAAAATGATAGGGTAAGGTTGAAAAAAGGGTTATCATATCCATCGAACTCATTTACGTCATCATTTCTGATGATGGAATATCATTAATCATTGAAGTCTCTAATCTTCCCTTATAATCCGATGAACGCGTCAGGTATACACGTATAGGCATAATTATGTTCCCCAACTGGGCTTTACCTATTACATTTAGTGATATTTCCACGGGGTGACTTCACGTTTGGTGAGAATGGGTTAGTTTGTGCTTGATTTTTTTCTCGTCTCTGGTTCTCTGAATACGTTCACATACATCCTCTCATTTGCTCATTTTAAAATTGTGATATTTCAGTTATTGCCGCGTGCAGGCGTACGAGCGCTTTAGCACCGGTCTACCTTCACAATTTTGCAACATTTGCAATCACTGTATTTTGCCAGGCCACTAGCTTTCTTCTATGTGCGCGAGGAGGACCGCGTCTACCATCATAAACTCGGGGGAGTGTGGGGAAATCTTACGCAAGCATTTAATTAAGACCTGTATAAGTCGTTAAGAATGCTAAATTAACTCATGGTCAAGAGCATCGAGTTACTTTAAAATAAGCAAACGGTGTAATCTTTGTCTATCAGTAAAACTACACATATTCAATGCTGATGACCCTACGTTGTTACATGTAAACAAAGGCCCAGAGTTGATTTCAAATGTCGCCACCAATACACCATTCAACACACCTAAAAACATAGTATAATGGTACGTCCCAACCATATACATGAAACTGAAGACCTGATGAATTTAGATGTCTATCTGATGATTGCAGGGTGCATGAAACTTAAGTAACAGATTGAAGTAATTTGTATTAATATATCGCCAGGGGCGAAGGGAAATCCCCAATCTCAACATAGAAAGTGAACACCAGCTTATATCACAACGTGCATTGTCATACCCTGTCAGTGAAGAAAACAGAGTTTTTCAAGTAAACATCGAGGAGATGAAATGCTCGGCACATTGCGGCCAGTAAACAAACAAACAAACCAATTTTTACAGTGTACTTTCACAACGACACCGGAATAACATTGATCTTCCCTCAATGCCCAATGCGCTCCCACGAACAAGGTTACCTTGCGGGTATTCAATTTGCGGCCATCCATGAGGAACGAATTTGATGGCAGCTGTAGCCTAATTACTGGCAGCATTATCGCTCACGTAAGCAGGAAAGGCGTTCAGATGCTCCTTGTCAAGTGAATATTTGATGAGCTTACCTGGAGTTCATGAAGTTCAGAACTCGGAAAAACTGAAATGGAGAAATTTAAATGGCCGATAAGAGTCATGCTAAAGGCAGTATGATATTCTTGCCAAAATATCAACCATGACAAGATACTTTCCTTTTTAGGAACAGATGCAAAAGCAATTATCCTGATGAAGAAGCCATTGGCACAGACGTTTGGAACTGCAAGCGTATACAACACAACGTTTTATGTGAATTTAGGCAAGCAGTTAGGCCTAAGGTAGTATGCCCCTAAAAACTGAAAGACTTAAACTTTTGCTCAAACCTTTCTCCAGAAATATGTCAACCACTTTCTTTCAAACTCAAAAATAAGTAAGGGGGTTACCGTGCAAATTTTGGTACTAAAGAAACAAATTACCCCAGATTTACCGATATTTAAAATTCAAATTGGCCGCCATTCCTGTGCTAACTCTATGGAGAAAGATCACATTTCGATTTTCGAAAAACTAAGACGGTGAAAAGTTATCTTGTACAAAGTGCAAGTAGTAGATCAGAAAAGTTTGAGAGTCCGAATATCTATCCCTTAGGCGTATTGATGAATGGAAAGAGGTTTCGACAAATAAATGGGAAAACTTTCTTACTCACCCATGGAATAGACGTTGGGTAAGAAGACGATAAGTAAGAGTATTACTAAGCAAAAGAGATTATGAGTTGAATCATAGACTACCTCGTCTGATTGGACTAAAGTGCAAAGAGGGCGCAGAGATTTTAAGGTAGGCCTAGTATGCGCCTCGAAAGTGAAAGACTTAAAACTTCTTAGGGAATGTTTCAACAATTCTCATTCAAAATCAAGAATAAAAATCGGGGGTCACAGTGCAAATTTTGGTACTAGAGAAACAAATAATCGAAGATTTACCGATATTTGAAATTCAAAATGGCCGCCACTCCTGTGTTAACTTTATGGAGAAGAAATAAAATTTTCGAATTTCGAAAAACTAAGACAATGAAAATTTTTCTCACTCCAAGGGCTTTAAAATGAACCCCCACAAGTGGTATATTAGAAAAGAATTGTGAAAGTTTGAGAGTCTGAATATCTGTCCCCGAGGCGCGATCTACCTTAACATACACATAGCCCCTCCACTTCCACTCCATCCCGGATGAAGGCTGAAAAGTGTCTCTCAGCCATTTGCAGTCAGGTCTCCTCTCAGTAAACGGACTCTCTGACACATTCAGTAGGTATTTTCGCTCCTTCAGTATCTGCTACAAAGCAAAACCAAAGAACACTCGATCCGACCAAGGTCGAAAAATAATGTGCAGTTGTTCAATGCAAAGCCGATTCTGAAGGGTTCAATTTGCAATTAGCAATGGCTGCATGATTTAACAGTGCATCAGCGGCAGTGCAAATTTATTCATTAATAAAACTTCAAGGGCTCGTATACGAGGTATGCCTACACGTTTTTGAGTAATGACTGATATCCTTTTCCTTGATCTCCCTTTTGACAGATCAACTGTCTATAATTTCTTTAAAATTTAAACAGATCATTTGCAAAAACCATGAACTCGGGCCTTTTTAAAAAACCCTTCCTTATACGTATATCAAGGCGGTGTTCACAACTCCTCATAAATTCACGCTATCACCATAAAATTGACAGATTTTTTTGCAGGTTTCAAAAAGTGTCTGAATAGACTTGGCAATGTTTGCAGTAAGCTGCGTGAACGGTACGAATTTCCACGTGAAATTTTACGCTTTTTTTTGAGCGTTTCTAGTACCGTAGCCGCGTGCGTTTAAACCCATACCCAATGCCAGTACGATGTCAGTCAATACCTTTGACATACAGTTAGAAATGCGAATGCAAAAATATGCCGTTGCTATAACACTTTGGAAAACACAAATACCATATTATGAGAGGAGAAGTTCTACTAATGATAGATTTAAAAAATGGTGTCACCCTCACTGGCAGCTACCACACTGCTATAGATAAAATGGCAATGTTTGTGAACTAGTCAGTTTTTCTCTATGTCTTAATAAACACATACACATTATGCATCTTCAACTCCGGGTCAACAACCCATTTTTGTTGTCTTCGTACATGCCAAAGTCATTTGCAGACGAATAAGCATCAGTAAGGCATGAGACTCGACATGGCAAACACCCACAGTAAGATAAAATTTCACTTTGTTGGAATAGTGCTAATCGCAAATGACGTCATTTTTTCTCTAATATACATAATAAATATTTTTCCGCATTTTCCGCATAAATGAAATAAAACAAAAACAAAACAAAAAGGCTAGTGTTACAATGGCTACTAAAAGTCACACTTATTCGTATGAGTTAATGGCGCAGACTAAAATTTTGTCCGAAATTGCGCGCGTGCAACTATATTTAGTAACAAAACTGAAATCGCGGTCAACGCTATTGAACGCTATTAAAAAAGATAATGCTAATGAACAGAACGCTACAGTATAATGGTCTCTTTTCCTATGCAGTGATTGCTTATCGTTATATCACGAATTAAGTACTGGCTGCAGTAACCTGCAAACGACTCAGCTTGGGCCAGCAAAGTTCCAAGAACGACTGCCGACATTAAAATGTTAATAATTCAGTACTCTCCCATACAGCGAACGAATTACCTTTAGATTCTTTTCATTCCATCGTGCCCCGTATACTGCGTAATCCCTAGATATGATATACCTTTAGATCTCAGAAGATTGTGTGATTACTAAAAAGGGATTTTGCGAATTAGTAACTGACTGGCATGGGCACAAGGAACGCAACAGGTCATATCGATGAAATTAATCTTCTCTCGATATGATGATAACATCAAAGTTTTGTAATGAAAGGGAGAGGAACCTTTACCAATGCTATGCGACCGTAATTTCTGATTGAAATACTTGAAAATATATGGACTTACATGCGAATGTAGTATTAATGACAATTTTGATGATACGCTATAGCTATCAGCAAGATCTTCGAAAACCCGTCTTTTCTAAGGTTACTCTAGGTGGCCTTTTCCCCCCAGACAGACATGAAGTTTCATGATATTCATCAGATTTGAAGTGACAGAACTTGACATGGGTTTTTTGGAAACCGCAGATAGTATAAGTAGCTATGACAATACACGCGCACGCGCACACACATCCCCGACAGAACGAAGTCCATTGGCCTATGGAAGACAGGTTCCCTGTACAGTAAATAAGTGAGTTTTTAAAAATCTCCTAATGAGGAAAGTCGAATATTCTATATAATCCTTTAAATGAGGTACTTAAATGATTGAGCCTCATGCTCACAGAATTTCCTTTTTGCTTGGCGTACTTTATAAAACATAGCTATCTACGTTCAAAAAAAGCTTTGACGATACCTAATATTCAAAGAATTAAAAGTACAGCAAATCTCCATCGGCGCCAATGTTCTGATAAAACCTTCCAAGTTTGAAATGTGCTGTGGGAGTGTATCCTCGTTTTTTACCTTCTCGTGTCTATTTATAGACAGAGAAGGTATTAGAGTTGAAAACCAGTATGCTGGTGTCAACTTCTACTTCCGTCTGTCAATACTTCCGTCTGTCAAGATCCGTTGACGTCATGCCATCGTGATGGGTCATATCATAAACTGGTGGGGGTGTTCATGGTTCAGGTTGAGGTGTAGGAGAACGATTTTGAGCTGTGACAAAAATCAAAAGGGACTTAGCGGCATAGCCACAGTGTTACATGTAAGCCTTTCTCCAAGGTTCTTAGTTGGCTACGATCTATTACAGACTACTGAGCTGACGTTAGGGGTACTCACTTTGTGTTTGCTCACTCTGTGTGCGCTAGTGTTTGGTACTGAGTTGCGTGGATATCCCCTCAGGGCCCTCATGTGATATGGGCCTGTTGCATAATGTGCAGAGATGATCATATGCCTCTGAGTCTGAAAACGGTCAATGTGAATTGTGTAAGCCTGTCGGCATTTTCCTTGCATTTTTTCTCATTTAATTTTGCAAAATATCGGCGAGTACCTCAATATTTAAAGATAAATCTTTCTTCTCAATCGTTTCCTTGAGTTTCAGAGTCATATGAACGAAAATGAGTAAAAGTTTTAGACAGGAAAATCGGACGTCGGCCATGTTCAATGTTTACAGTACAATCAGAGTTTATGTGGAGGAATAACTAACAAACACTGTTCATGATGCTCGCCCTCTAGAGGCAGACCTTCCTATATGAAGTACCACATATGATGCTTGTGGAAAGCTTGACCACATAAAGGAGCATTTTAACTTTTAGAAAATGACAAATTGAATAAGAAGGTATTCTGAAAATGTCAAATACTGAGGAAAAATGCGCAAATATTCAAAATAAACAGGTTACTGACTGGTCAGCTATAAAAACAATGAAAATGTTTATGATCAAAAGTTTTTTGAAATGCGCCGCACATTTGAACAAATACAGAAATTATTAACATTATAAATATAAGAGCAAACTATTTTTTCAGGGATGGGACAGGTTGGAAATGAGGGGTGAGAGACAAGGCACTCCTATTGCTGCATGTGGATGCAGCCACACCATTTCATTTACAGCATACTCACTGTGTTGTGTTTCAAGTTCCATATTGTACTGACTGTCATACAAGGATAACATAAGCAAATCAAATCAAATTAGAAAAGGATCAATGCTGTTGTGTGGATTTTGCTGAACATGGCTGATTTTAATATTTCGCCCTATATATTTGGTATCCAGCAAAGGCATATTTTGATGTAAAGTCAAAATTAACACTACATTGCTGACAATATATGTTACCGTTTCTGCATGAACTTTTCTTTTTTAAATTATAGTATAGTAGTACTTCAAACAGATTAACAATTATCGTGATGTCAACCCATAATTTTACATCACAAAGACTAATTCTTCTCCAATTTTTTTTATTTTTCAGTCATTTTTATAAATTTTGCACTGCACAAGATAATTGAACAAATTGCAATGTTTGAATTTGTAAACTCAAAGAATCCTTTGGTCACAGATTAAATCATTTTTTGAAAAGAAATTTACTCATTTACACTTTTAGCATATATTCTTTACACGGTCATGTATTTCAAGGAAAATATGCCTATTAAAAACAGTAATTTCTTCACTTTCAATTTTTTTTGAATACTATGACAATTATCAGCCATGATGAGGTTTACAAACACAAGACCAGATAAGCGTTTTTCATCATTTCCACAGGACTCTTCGGAAAATCCATTAAAAACAGTTAAAAGTGACTTAAAATGATCACTTGGTATACATTTAATTTACAGATGCCAGGTTGTGTATTTCACATGCAATCAGGTCAGTAGGGAAGTGCGTCATTACTATTTTGGAGAGTTAATTCTTATTTCTGAATTATTTAACTTTTGTCCTCATTGAACTATCTTTAGGCAGTTCATACTGTAACTTAGAATTTTTTTTGATTGATGTATTTAATCATCTTTGGGTTCTTTGGGTCCATGTCCCTCCTCATGCCCGTACATCATCAACTATTTACCAACAACTCCATGCCAACAACCAATTACCTGACCTGCCACACATTAGAGAAGGTACAGCGTCATTGACTGTATTTTTATATGGTTGGTTCCGGTCTTGCGTCTGTTCGTCTATTCGTGTTGTGAACACGGTGTCATTGAAGGGTTTCAAATTATTTACGATTAATTTCACACTGCCCGGAGGGCTTTCTGTCACCAGTGTGAAGTCACTTCCTCGGTAATTTGGCCGCTAATGCTGTATCATGGTGAACGCCACTCGAAAGAAAATTTAGCGGGTTATTTGCGTGCCATGCGTGAGCATGAGATACCGGCGAGACACCAATAGTGTATAGCCGATTCAAATATGGCTTCCTGTAAAACCGTATTGATTGCCAGAGGAAGTGAATACCATATAATCCCAATAAAAATGAATGGTGTACATTTGCGAAAAATGTGGCAGTGTTAAACTTGCAAGTAGATACCACATGACTGAAATGTCTGACGGCCAAATGAATGCTATTCGCATATTCTATCGGGTGATGATGATCTCCCAACATTTAAAGAGAGCTACTCTCAAAATAAGAGCATGAATCTTTACAGCCAAAAGTGGTTGACACAGCATTGCTTGGCAAACGGTATCTATATTGCAATATTGTAGCGTTTGAGTTGGTTAGCCATGATTAATGTTGGTGACGGAAATTTCCTCGATCTCTGAAAACGCAGTTTTGTCTTTGCTATTTTGAACAGAGATACGAATCAATGCCATAAATATGTCAGGCGGCACAGGGCTTGCCTATCGCTGACTACAAGTCACCATAAAATACAAAAGTGAGGATATGTGACGGAAGGAAGATAGATTAGAGTAAAAGAAACTCGCAAAAATCACACACATTTTATATTTGATTACGCACTCTCTGCCCACGGTTCAAGAAATTCTACCCAAAGCCCAGAGAATGAATACGATGAGTCTTGAAATCAAAATCCATGTTTCAAAAAAAAAAGAACCACTCTAGCTCGTAGACACTGCTTTCTCATGAACGAAATAGTCACGCAAGTTTGGACCGGGAGGTTTTAGTGCCAGACACGACACATAGACGAACAGACAAACCGGTGAAAAGAAAAGACATTACCAGTTTTCCTTCACTAGATAGACAAGATGCTATACTTCAAGACTTCTTTATAACCGGTCGGTTAACTCTGAAGCTACGCCCTTGATTGAACAACAAGGCCTGCTTCTTGCGCAGTATTTCGTGAAAGGTTGACTCCTTGTCTCGCTACATCCTAACCAATCGAGGATTTCCTCAAAACACCTATGCTTACCTGCATGTCTTACGGCAATGTCCCAGGTATCGCTAGAAATGCCTTTAAATAGAAAGTCGGCTTCCTTCAAAAGCTTACAAACACAACGCCACCGGCGTGAAAAAGCTGAGAATGTCATTAATATTTTAAAGTCGCTAAAGTGCATTATGAATTTTGAGCAAGAATCTCTAGCGACAGAGATGTCGATATTGGCATAAGGTGAAATTTTAAATATTTAACATCATTAAAGTTATATGTCTTGCAATGCTTCTCTTGCCCGCCAGCCCCCTACGCCCAAAAAGCAATTGATTTAGCTAACCTCATCAAATTAATTGCAGGATCACCGGGTTTATACCAATGTGTCTCAAATATAATTATGCATTTTTTCCCTAAATCTGCAAGTAATACCATCACCATCTGGCCTTTGCAACTCTCATGTAAAACATTTTACAAGCAAATTATTTGACATGCAGCCCTGTCGTTCACGTAGACTACACTCTCATTACAATCGATCAAATGGATTAAAATGAAAATGTGGAATCAACTTACGTAATACTGTTCGATTTTAATCAAGAATACTACAATCCTATTAACATATATGGAAAGTTCCGTTCCAATTTCTTCTTCATTGATTATATAAATTAGTTCTATTTAGGCATGCAAGCAACGCCTACTAACATCTTCACTAAGCCAACGATTTCGCCAAATATATGCTAATTGCACACACTTTTCGGCTGACAGAGTTTTGAGATATACGACTTAATTTCAAATATTCTATATAACTAATAAAAATGTTTCAAATGCCGTGTACCGATACGACCTATACAATTCACTATGTGATCATCATTCTTACCAGATTTGATCCTTTTTTTAGAAACCCGCAGGAAAAAAAACTCTCACTCCTGAAATTATAGATTATGCAAAATGATATGCACTATGTAAGCTACTCCCAGAAAGTACTCTTTAGATCTAGATTTTGCCATGAACATACCATAACCAAAATTACGCAAACTAAGGCAAGTAACCCATTTCACCAATCTTGAAACAAAAGTCTAGTTACTGTCACACAAAGATTTTTTATAATGGACCAATGTTGAACAAAGGTCGCAAAACGTTCGCAGTTGTGTGTTTATTGTACACAGACCTTACAAAAAACATGTTATGTACTTTTCCACACTCCCACACTTTCTCACACACCCACAAATTACAAGAAATTTCTACAGCCATTTTGTTGTGTCAAGAAAAACGTTGCTTGTTTACGACCAATATAAACATAGTAATATAGATTACAGTGACCTCATTAAAAGCAAGAAAAGACATACATTACTTACACGACATTCAAGTACCATGCCTCATAAGGCTTGTGCATACATTTTATTTTGTACAGTTTTTTCGGTAGGCGAGCAGAAGTCACCTAGTTTCCAATTTTTTTTCTAGCTATTAAACCCTAAAAACGGCTATGCTATTACCTGTGCTTTCTTTACACGTTTTTAAGGTCGTGCAAACGTAAACTGAATCCTGCGGCCTGCCATTGCCATCTTACCTTCATGAAAAATGGGTACCAATGAGTGTTCCCAAGATCGACGGAAACGTCTTTTTTTTGGTTCATTATCACGGTCCGTGAAAACGCGGAAAAGGGATACATTTTGATTGATCCGTAAAATGATTAGACTATCCCTTAGAAACCAGCCAAATAATTTTCTAACATGTATAGCCTCCCTATGCTAAATTGAAAATGAGATTGTTTTGAATAATTACGTCATCATGTACACCCTCTCCCCAAAAGTTATCATTTTGCTTTAGACTGTAATGAAGGTAAGTTGGTACAGACCACAACAATAGACTACATAGATATATGACTATTAATTACTCTATACCACATTGGCATTGCTCTAACTATTTGAAATTATATCCCCGTTTCGAAAATTTTGTAAATAAGAGATGGCTTTTGTCTAATTTTCCCTCATATTTCTCGAAATAAGGGTATCTTTTTTGTTGAAATATCCCAGATAAGGGTTGTTTTGAAATTTTGCGGAACAAGCATGGGTACGCAACCATCCTGTGATGGACATTGCCCGGGTACAAGTAATGTAAATGATAACGTACAGTCGCAACCCACCTTATGGAATAGTCCGGCAACAGTCGAGCCTCTTCTATAGCTTCTATAGCCATGGCGATAGCACCATAATTATTGGGTAGACCAAAGTTATTTCCTCTGTTTGGGATGATCAGACCAATCTTCAGTTCCTTCACTGCAGCTCCATCTTTAAGCAGTGTCATCGAGAACATCACACAGACCATCGCGGTGATGTTCTTGCGTCGTCGTCGTTGTAGCATTTTCGTGTGGATAGCGGTTTCCGTGCTCAGGATTTGAACAGGGTGGTACATGTATATCTAAAACCGCCGATGAGACGGAAAATGCAACCACATGTGCGTCACTTACCAAACGATGACTGTCCTGTGATAGCTTGGATTGGTCATCGCAATTGGTTACCATGGACGCCACGGGGGCGTCTCCCATCTCTCCGCGAGGGGTTTCAAAGCGAGTAAATGGACTCTTTTCCGCCGTAACGTGCATTTAGTAACGAGCGAAGCAATCAAACACAATATACTAGGAACAGGATACAGAGAAATGTCTTCGGAAAGATTCAACTTTCAGTATTTTCCAAAGAGGATGGTATAAATGATATATAGCGACCGAAATGTCGAGACCGTAATCCGAGCCAATGCAAGCAATTCTCAAGCGGGAAAATGAGGCTTTTAGTCATTAAGAAAGGGCGGAATAGTCTCTGACATACGGTTTTTAAATCAAAGCCGTATCGAGTGGCTCGATCAGTTTTGAAGAAAGTGATTAATCACGATCAACATGCGCACGTGACGTGTCGAATATCTCAGCCTTCAGGCTGAAGACACAAATGTTATGAACCGAAAGGGTCTATTTTGGGGAGCTCAAGCGACGCAGCTGTGTGCCATTAATGCAAAGAAATGCTATCAAACCTTAGAAATAAGTTGCTACAAACAGCGCTTTGACATATTCGCCGATCAAACTGTCAGAATGAGTAGTGTCGTCTTCATTGAAGATTCAATATGCTACGCATGTCAATTAAATTGTGGGTTGTATTTTGCCGGTGTGACGTCACGAACCGATCTGCCTGTCGAGTCGTGAAATTTTATTTATAATTTCACTGAAAACTGCCCCCAAATCGTTTCAATAAACTACAACGCTTAACCTGCTCATCCCCGATCTCTCTCTCTCTCCCCCCCCCCCCCCCCTCTGGTCCACAATCACCACTAGTAACAATAGAGAAATTGAGATAGCGTACACGTGACTGAACGTGAACGGATACGTCATCACATTCTGCGCACTCATATCATGCTTTGAACATGTCACGGGTTCTCATATGTCGCTTTGTCAGCTTTGTAAACTTCGTTTTCGTGAAACGGCCACTCTTTTCACGTACATTCGGCATCTTTTCTGCTATGCTGATAAGATTCATCGTCCTTTGTCTTACCACCATGGCTTTGTGCCGTTGTTCAGACACAAATTGAAATTTCAGTATTTCAAGTTTTTACGCACTGTGCAATATACTCTATTAACCAGACATCACTGAAAAATTCTTTTGACAATGCGACTGTGGGAGTCGGCACGTCTTAATATTGACTTACTTCTAGTCTATGGGCATATAAATATCAAAACTGAGTAAATTGAAGGAATAAACTTCGGCAGATTGTCGCGTTAGTGATAGGCTGTGATACGTTGATCGTGGGGTGAACGCGATAACCCACATACTCTCATGCACATTGGTTGGCAGAGCCGAGCGACGGGGCCAGTCTAGTCTCAATCCGAATCTGTGAACAACGTATAGGCGTACGAAACGCGTAAAACCACTCGGCGTTGCGTTCTCGCTACGCTTAACCTCTCTGTGGGTTTGGACAGAACCATGGTGACGATAAGTGTTACACACTGATTCAGATCTGTCTCTCACGTTCAGCATCTTGGCTTTGTAAAGACCCGACATCGCCTTCTCATAATCAGTACATCTACTGTTACCAAGATAAAGGTAACCAAGAAAATTGCGGCGCAGATGCCACTTTTGTGGACGGAGGTCGTACGACGATTAGGATCGACCTTCTCAGAGATCCACAAAAAGGATTGGCCTAGGGTCATCAAGTTGCATCTTTGAAACCGGTCACGGATGCTCATTTCTGCATTGAGAAAACGCTTGGAGGAGTAATTAGTTTCCGATGCGCTTTACTTCCGTTTCGGAATTCGAAATTGCTGAAATCTCATGAATTGCGAAAAATTATATCCCTTGAAGGTTTTTTCACAAAATTGTAGCTGCGCAGCAGGGCGATGCGTCTAACAATCGGTAAGAAAAAAGCTTGTTTTTTCGCGTTTACTTCATCGGGGCACGGTGTGTGGAGCCTCAAGCGCAACGTTAAAACCAAAACTGAAGAAGCAAAGTTAAGGGAAAAAACCCGCAGAACAAAATGACAACAACAACAACAACAACATCTGATTCAACAAAACGACAACAAAACAACGACACCAAAAAACAAAATCAACCAAATCGCGATTACGTGGGGGCGCTTTCAATTGTGTCACGTACAGGTTGAGTAGTGTGTGAGATAGTCATGTTTCTAGTTATCAATCAAGAAATCACGAGGAGGCTGATAATGATAGAGTCATCATTCAATGATACAACGGGTATACTAGTACGTAAATCGTGCATGTACACACTCACTCACACTTCAAGAAAAGTTCCAGAAAGCCTGATGTTCAATTTTGATTTAGTTAGGGTGAAATTCAAACTTTGAAACTCGTGCCCTAAGTCACCTAGCATTCAAGTTCACTTTTCCCGATCCATTTCTGAAAGCATAGAGGAGGCACGTTCAGAATAAAAAAAACCGCATACCTTTGCATACACAAGAACAGATATGTTTATCGGTTGTGCCTTGACAGCTCTGTTCTGTTCACAATATTTTCTTTCAACTTCCCGACTGCCCCTGTGGTTACAAATCTCAAATATTTATCTCCATGTAGCCTCGCTCATCTTCAGGTGTTACACCTATAGGGCTTTGGTTAAACCATAGACCCGGCAACAAGCCGCAAATAAGATATCACGGATGAGTCATGACGTCTGGAACGCCACATCTCAGTGCCTATCGGCCACGCACGTCCCTGGCTCTGTAGTATTTAGCACGTTCAGCTTTTCTTTCTCGATCTCCATGCAATTTGCATCGAATCTGATCGAGAGAATGGAGTTCGTGAATTAGACTTGACGTTGGCATGATATTTGCTTGGACATCCAAACATTACTGAAGCTAGATCATTTTAACATAAAGTGTCTTCACGCAACTCTCCCATCAATTGCACCAGCGGTATTGGGACAAAACATGATCAGGACTAAGCACATTCCTTTGTATTGAAAAACAAAATTTGAACATATGTTGAGATATGAGCCAAATCACGTGACAAGGTGGGGGTTTTCCAAAGACAAAATCAAATATTGAAAATAATTGCCTATCTTAAGACGTAAAAACAAAATCATTTAAAGTAAAATGGATAGTAAAGTTAAATAGACCACAAGCTTGTGTGATGACCGTTGACTGGTACAAAATTGTTCAATTTTTACCTTTTTATTCAAAAAACCCCCCAAACCCCTTCATTTTTCACATTTCATTTTCACGTATGAAATATTATCAAGGAATCTCAAATGATATTTTTTGAGGGTCAGGCATTTGTTAAGATGACAAGTTTTATGACTAGCGGCTGGAATATTGGGGTTCATAAATATTTTTATAAAAATATGAATTTTTGGCGACAAAAATATCAGTTTTTTGGTCACCTGTCCCTAGATCTACACATTGTTTTGTACTTAATTTGTTATAATTTAATGAAATCAACAAGTTGGCCAAGACAAATTTCAATTAACTCTGACGATGTACATTAAAAAGCTATCGATTACTTGTAAGGGATTCTCAAGCGGATTCCACTGTATATCATTAGAATAGAGTGTTATGTCTACAGGTATATTTTCCTGGATACGGAATACTTTCCACTTTCTTTTACTTTTTTAGAGTTATGTCGATTCAAATATTACCAGAACTCACCGCTCTCAATCGAACTCTCAGGATTATCACAGAGCCCTCGATAATTGGTGGTGATCTGACCGTTATAGGCCATTACCGAACGTGGAAAGGCATGCGCCAATTTCAATTATTCAGAATTGCTTATTGGTCGATTCTTGGCGGGATACTATAGTACATAGTATGAGGTATTCTCACAATACTTGTATGGCTGTCCTTATAAAACACAATAAAAAACGAACAAAAAAATACTTAAAACCCAAACCCAAATGAACAAAACACAGCAATCCTGACAGGAAACCGAAATAAAAGAGCGGATAATTTTCCAGAAAATAGTAAGGCCAGAGTACATGGAATCAAATTCTTGGCTTCGTGACCACTAAAATTTTGAACGGTAAGCGCGCGGGTAAGTTGTTCAAGAAAACACCCACAAGCAAGTTTCATATTTGCTTGATTATTTCCATGTAATATTAATATACGATCAAGAATCAAAGAAGAAGTCTCCTTTTCATCTCAAAATTTTACACGACAATATGACATTCTGCGGACATGCAATCGGTTTACTACTACTGAATAAAGCGAAGTAGTAAACCCGGTAGTCAAAAGGACCACGGTACAGACAAACCCACGTGTGCAGACGCGCATAGAAATACGTGTACACGTGTGGATTTGTTTGTACTGTCATTAGGTGATGCGCCTTGGAATTTAGTGAAAGACTTTTGCTTTATCTTTCTCCAAACAATCTTTCAGTCATTCTCTTTCAAAATCAAGAGTAAAAGTCAGGGGTCACCGCGCAAATTTTGGTACTAGGGACACAAATTGCCCAAGATTTACCGATATTTGAAAACCAAAATGGCCACCATCCCTGTGTCAACTGTAAGGAGAAAAATAAAATTTTCTATTTTCGAAACACTAAGACTCTGGAAGTTTTTTTTTACACAAAGAGCTTTAAAATGAACCCCCACAAGTAGTAGATCAGAAAGAATTGTAAAATGTTGAGAGTCAAATATCTGTCCCCGGGGCGCATTCTACCTTTAGGGCGTAAGCTTACTGAATCTGCAGAACAAACTTTACATCTAGTCCTTATTATTCCGGAGTAGAACCACAAAATGATTTTTCAAAATGAAATGTTTAAAAGAAACAAAATAAAAAAAAACAACAACTGCAACAACAACGTACGCGCATGTTGACAAAACAAAGAAGATAATTAACCTACTTATATTAAATCGATCACATACATCACAATGCAGACTATTTTCTTTTGTTTTGTAAAGGCTCCATCGTTTTTGTAATATTTCAGTAACACATATTTACGGAGAGAAAGCTCGGTGTAGTACTTTGATTTCATACTTTTGAATCGAAAAGATGAAGTTGTCCTCGCCATGTGCCCTACAGCTCAGCAGAAGTCAACTGTTCAATATTCACTTTCACTTTACCCCTTTTTCTTTATCGCGTAGCAACACACTTCGGAGTGTACAGTATAGCATAAGCAAGAACAAAACTGAACATATTATAAAACATTGTCAATGTCGCCAATATTATCAGTACTTGCGGGAGAAATTTTCGGAAAGGCCACAAACTACTTCATTTTGTTCAAACCCATGACAAACCATGAAATAGTCACCCTTCCTAGTAGTATGCCGTGGAGTACAGTCCCTCCCTGTGCACGGACATATCAATTAAATTTCCCGCGGTTGTGGAAAAGCGGGCAATTATTGTTTTTGGCATGACGTAATTTTCAGCCGGCCAATGGCTGCATGGTTGACCAGGTGTTCGGTAATGCATCTTGTGTAATTCATTAATGGGGGTTGGCAGTTTTGTCGTTAGTCTTGTACGAGTGCCACTCACTCAGTGCAACTCCATTTTTGTGTGAGCGTTATTTGTCCAATTCACTTAAGCATTTGTTTTGTATTCAATTTAATTTCTTTAAATTTTTGTTTCAAAATCGCGATCTATTGGCAATCGGGTTCAGGTTTCCGGAGTTTTTTTCCTATTTTTCAGTGAAGGTTTACGTTTTTATCTCTGGTTTTTCCTGGGCGGATATGTGCATTTAGATTATTTCAAGCTTTCTGTCTTCGAGTTTATGCTTTCAAGTTTTTTTTCGCCCTTTTCAGTGGTCAGGAGTGTTTTTCGAACTCTAGTTGAATTTTCTCTCTGTATTTGTTTCCAACAGTCTTTGGCTGTTGCTGTCTCCTCGACTCCTTATAAACTTTCGGTCCTGTGCAGCTAGTGTACGGTCTCCGCAATCCCATATATTGCGTCATATGATTTTCAGTAGCCGTCAAATGGGCTCTGTAGATTATTTGACAGCCTAGGGGGTACTTTGTTGATTCCATGCACTTCCGGTTTGTTCGGCAAAAGCCGTGGATAAACTTTTGCGAGATGATGAGGCCGTCTACGAAGCTGATTTAGTTCTTGTCTTGCATATTGCAGAAGATATTGTTTTTGGTTCACATTTGAGTTTTCCAGCGGCTAGTTTAAGTTTTCACCAGCGAAAAATCCTTCGGCAGTCTCCGCACGTTGCACAACAAGATGGCGGCGGACAGTAGGGTAAGCATGTCTCGTGTTCAGCTACAGTATTATGGTCAATTGCTGTTTTCTCGGGAAATAAATGAACCAATTGATATGGCATCTGATTTACTCCTGCAGATTCTCGAAGTCCTGAAAGAATTTTCGGCGAAAGTGACGACTTCAAGCACCAATGAAAGACGAAGATTACTCGCGGAGCTGGTTCCATGTGTTAGCAAAGCTGGTAAGTCTGCTTGATGATCATGGACCTTAAAAAGATGCCTTGATGTGTACATCTCTTGAACTGGAAATTATGTTCATCTGACTTGACAAACCGTTTCCACCAGCACACCAAAATAACACGTAAACTCACACTTTTACTTTTAAAACTTGCGCGCTTTACCTCAATCTAATCCGAAAGCATAGTTGTCCCGGTCTTCAGGAATCAGAGCACCGATCAGAGCATGGACTCCATACGTGGCTCAAGAAGCCGATCGGATTGCTTCAGTATGTGAGAAACACTTGTCACTACGCCCTGAGGAAAGTCCTCCCGTACACCCTAAAGCGGAAATACCTGTTCACACATTAATATGCTGGCATGGTGGTAGAAGTTAGTCTCGCTTCTACCCAAATCCCCACCCCCAAACGAGGCAAGACTTCCTTTGCCCCCTTTAATGACATCACTGTAAAACCTTGACTTTCCTCAGAGGAAGCACACAAACTTCCTTGGACGGGTTAAGATTAGGGTTAATAGGGTTTGTCGTAGGTTAGCATTTATTAAATATATCCTACACAAAAAGGGAGAAGGTTGATTGGGCCCTTAGTCCTTCCCTCCGAGATATATGTAACTCTGCATGCTAAACTGCGGATGCTCCTAGCAGTACAGGAGCACTGGCAACGCCCAGTGGATTCTGAAGAAAGCTGAGCTGTCTGTACATATCTGTAATATCAGTGCAAATGTAGAAATTTAGGAATTTGTGTGACAAACTTGCCAGTCTTAGACTTGACTGAGATTGTCTTGTTCACATTTAGGGTTCTCACCAATGGCCACAGTTTTTTTAGCTGTCTATGTGTCTGTTCATAATCATGCAAAAGAACACATTTTCACAACTAAAGAATATATAAAATATGCATTGTTATAAATGTTAATTGACCACCCCTGTATTTTTCTAAGCTGTGGAGAACATATCTTTTCATAACTGGACAATGTTGGTCCATATGGTCCATATCCAAGAAAGGATAGCAAGCTGTTATGGTGAGAGTACATGTAAATAGTGATGGCTGATTGATCTTCATGGACACCAATGAAACACCTTTTTATTTTGCAGACTTGCCTGAGAAAGCTATCAAGGGTCTCTGTAAAGTATTGACATACACCATTCCGAGATACCATGATGGCTCCTCGAGGTGTGAAGTGGAGAAAGTCTTACAAGTGATGACAAATGTCCACGGGAGTGTGGCTGTGAAGGCCATCCTGACGGTTTTGGCTGATCAAGCCATGGCTCAGAGAAATGCCAGTCCAACGTAAGTGAAGTCAAGTGTGTCTCCATCGTTAGCAGGATACTTGAAACTCTCGCACTTCACAACATTTGACAATATGCCACCCAAGTGAGAAGATTTCTTTCACACTATCAGGTGTGAGGTGTCATATTCAATCAGCTACATGTAGATAGGCAAAAAGACTTGAATTTCAATTTGTTTACAAATTGAACTCCCCCCACCATTTCCCAGACGTATGACAATATGCCATCTATGTGACAAAATTTTTTAACTCTCTCAATTGTTATTTTACATTGGTTTCATTTATTTCTCTTTGTCAGTGAAATTTTCAATTTACTCTACATGTAACCACTTACCTATTGTAGAAGTGGTCAATTCATATTCAGTTGGTAGATTTTTGTAGTGATGGGTCACCCTGCAAAGTGTGGTACTAGAGAAACAAATTACCTAACACGTACTAATATTTGAAATTATAAATGACTGCCATCCTTGTGTTAACTACAAAATTTCTGAATGTTGAAAAACCTGAATGTAAAATTTTTTCGTATTCCAAGAACTTAAAAATAAGCCCCTAAAAGTGGTAGCCTAGAAAAGCATTGAAAAATATGAGAGTTTGTCCCAAAGGTACATTCTACCTGAAATGAGATACACTGTCTCTTAATTAGATATTACCCAGCACTTTTCAGACTGTGCTTGAATTCCATCATTCCCGGTTGGCTGATTGAGCGGAAGTCCCTGTATTGGGAACAGTGGTGAAAGGCGGGAACAGTATGGAAAAATGAATGACAAATTAAAGGTGGACATCCAGGCTGGTGTTGTTTGTCTTTGCCCGTTTTTCTGTGTTTCTTTGGATATGTCACCATGCGTCTTTGGATATGTCACCGTGCGTCTTTGGATATGTCACCATGCGTCTTTGTGTGAATAATGACCCATGCATCATCTCAATTTCCCTCACAGGCCAGGAACAGCCAGTTCAGCAATGGTGGCTCTGAGTTGGACGACCATACTGTCCAGCTATTGCTTCACAGCGAAAGAAGATGTTGATGAAAACGTAGTTAAAAAATTAGTGAGTTTTATTTTCAATTTTGCTGTCAAACACTAGAATCTTGTTATATATGGCAGAAAAAATGTCATGGTCTTTGTACCATGCAGTTTGTAGGGATTACATCCTCTATTCTCCCCGATGTTGCGATGTGTTTCTCCAGTTGGTAGGAATGACTCTAATCAAACGTCTTCCAAATTATGACGACATTTTTGTCATATAATTTTCAGGATGTTACATTTCTCATAGTGACAAACTAAGCTCTATTGTCTGCCAAAACATTTCCATGATGGCTGTCTTAATTGCCCATTTACTTGATTTCAGAGCCGTGAGAGGAACCAATTTGTCAAAGCATTGATGACATTCAAAAATTAAACTCAGTAGGCAAATTCTGATCATTCTTGATTGAACAAGAGTGAAATTAGATAATGATTATTTTGTTTGAAATATCATGTTTGCAGGATGGCAATGTCAGCCACCAGGTCCTGTCATTTGCATTGTGATTGCACCATGTCTTGTAATGATTCCAACATATAGGGTGGAGCCCTTATTGCATGAATACACATGTACAGCAACAAACCCTCAACACAATGGGAACCAGCTTTTGAAATGGTTCTGTCATCACAGCTTCAGTACATAGGGCTGTGTGAACATACTTGTTAAAACCGAAAACATCTGACCCCCACCCCCAGGTCCCATAATTTGCCTCTTTTCTATGCATATGGTCCCATTTCATGTTCAAAATATATACATTTTGCAATATTACTCGCTGACACTTTATTATATATTAGTTTCTTCTCAAAATTTGGAGCAGGGGAAAGTATTACATTGCAGGGATCAAGGAAAAACTTTTTTGTGTTGCATATACATCACAAGTGTGAGTCAGATTTTTCCTTACATCATTTATCTGTATTACGCATGCAGGTTGAAATTCAAAGTCTTCTTGCATATGGTGCCCTCAGTTGCGCTAGGAAGTCAATCACCGATTCATCTTACAGAAAACTGAAGAAAATTTGGAGAGAGGTAGGTTTAAGATGGGCAGTCTGGGACGCATAGATTGTCGAGAATCCAGCCATATGTGCCAGATTCTCTGAACCCAAACTGTTCTTTTTTATTCTCTCTTTGATTTTGAGCAGAAGTGTTATGTTTTCCACACATTTGTTGCCATGGTGACAAACAAAGGTGTAGATCCCACAAGAAATCATTCAATAGAGTAAATGGAGAGTGATTGGCTGTAAATTTACAAAGACTTCTTTGGTGAGATTCAGTATTCCCCATAATGGGGCAATATAAGTGATTATGACTCCATGCATCATGATGCCATCACTATATGCAGCAAATTAATTATTTTTGCTCGAATTTCAACTTCAACTACTGTACTCGATTTAATAATTGAACTGCTCCATTATTAGATCAATTGACCATCGATGGTTTCCTGATATGCATTTGAATTTTGTTTTCACATCCACTGATTAAATAGTCGTATAGTATTCCTGTCTTGGTACATACTGCTTGTAATAGCAAGTGAGAGGACAGTACATGTAACTTTGTAAAGGAATACAGTCCCCAATAATTTATATTGTACTATAAATGTATTTACATGTGTAATAGCAGATCACATTTTGGATTCACAGACTCATATACCCTTGGTAGAATTATTAAACATCTACAAGTTTTTTCCATGAATATTTTGGACGATATCTTGTCTATCATGTACTACCTTTAGCAGAAATCTACTGTATATATATGTTTCACATTTCAAGGTGTGCCAAATTACTCAGAAAATTTATGTGTTTTCTCAGAGATATGACACCTAGAAACTACGAGAAACTATTAAAAAATTTGTTTTGCAAAACCTGCCATGACCTTCTACCTCACCAAAAGTGACCTGTGACCTTTGCTACATGTACAGTGACATTTTTTTTATTTTGCTACAATTAGAATCCAGAATCTGTGGAGAAATACATCACAACATTGGGAAGCATTGACAACTCTTTCTACCAGATGTGTTTGATTGGTCAGCTTGTCAGGTACTCTGCTGGGGTCAAGGCCATCGAGAGAATCAACAAACACAAGAAAGTCCTTCTTGACATCTATCTGAAAAACGTCATCGGCAGTAAAGTCAAACCTTCGGAAGAAGCTCTGGTGAGTCCCTAACAGGGGCTTTTTACATTCCTATTTATTATACCTCACGTTCTGTTGGACCACATATCCTTTAACAATTGCTCAGAAAGGTGTCAAATTTCTACTGCAGTGTTAGGCTCACTCACATCGCTTCCTTTTGGTAGATCGCTCTGTGATTTACTGATGTGCCGTTGTGGCCTTGGTGAAGGAAGCCAGACATTGCATATCAAATCTTCACCATAATATGTAATATATTATTAAGTCATAGAGAAAGTACTTGAGGTGGTGGTGCGTCAGGTTGGCATAGATGGCTCACTGACACCATTTTGTGTAGAGTATCCGTTGATCTGAGTTAATGTAGCATAAAGCTTACTCATTCATTGTTGACTTTGCCCAGTTTTCATGATTTACTGCTTTTACACTGCATGGTTTTTGAAGTAAAACATTCTTGCATTGTCTGCATCTAACAGGAACACAGCAAGCATTTTCTGAGGCACATCACTCACGGTGAATTCAAAGACTCAATTCTGCCTGCCGTACAGAAAGCCATGCTGAGAAATCCAGAAAATGTTCTCAGAGGTATGACAGACATGAAAAAGCAACTCATGCATTTACTTTCTTTGCTCCTTTCGTTTTATTAATGTGTTGATTTTGACATAAAGGCTTTTCCTTTCATAGACTATCCTTGTTTAGCTACTGCATGCAGATCTACCGTTGTTTTTTGTTTTTGAAATTTTTTATCTGTTGTGTGCTCTGTGAACTCTTGTGACTTCATATTTCTCATGGTACACAGTGCTGTTATTAATGTCACCCTGTCAACAAACAATAGATAACTGTAAATTGTTCAAGGAAGGTCTTATGTGATAGTTACTCACTGTACTGATGTTGTTCAAGTTTGTGATTAAAAAAAACCAAAATGAAAATCTGAGACAAATATTAACAATTTTACTAGATTGTACAGTGATTTGTTCATACAACTGACCATTGTGCAGTTTGTTATGATACAAGGTGTGCATGTAATCATACCAGTCTTGAAGATTGAATTTTCTCTTCACCCTGTTTTCAGCACTTGGTGAGTTGCTGGCTGGAGTATCCCTTGATCTGAGTCAATACACCAAAGAACTCGGAAAATTACTGGGAAGTAAGTCCTTTCATAATGATCTCTGCTAATTTTTGTGAGATCCTGCCTCTTAAAGGGAGCGGGTCGTCCTTGTCTGTGGCTGCATGTATGGGACCAATAAGTGGGTCTGTTGCTACGCACAACATATCCCAGCATCCGTTGTGCATATCAAGAATTTTTAATTTGCGGCTGTACTGAAACTGGTAACCGTGGCCCAAGCAGCTTCATATAGACAGTGGGATGCAATCAAAGTTTATTTGGCAAAGTCTCCGATGATTGGAAAGCTAAAAAATTGGCTAATTATGAACATGCATCAAAAACTGAATTTGCTTTCAGCAGAAGAGATGACCCCTTTAAAACAATTTTAGGCAACAACATGCACCTATGTACAGATACAACTGCAACCTGGGTCCTGGCATCTGCCCATTTTGACTGATGACTTAAGTTCAGCATGTTGCGTTTATGTTTATTAAAATTGGTTAGGTCTACTTTCAATCACACAGTGTCTATGTATGTGTGTCCAAAGTTTACAAATTGAGAAACGGAAGTTGCCTGTTGGTATTATCAAATCAGTTATATCATTCAAAGTGATTTTTACCCCACAGTCTGGCACAAAAACTACTAAAAGGAAACAATGACACAACAAAGCATTTACGGTTGAATGCACCTTAGGGACAGATATTTCAAACTCTCAAACTTCTGCAATACGTTTTTGTTCTACCACTTGTTGAGGCTCATTTTGAAGCTCATTGCGGAAGTAAACTTTTCACTGGCTTAGTTTTGTGAAAGTGGAAAATTTAATTTTTCCCTGTAGTGTTAACACAGAGATGGCGGCCATTTTAAATTGAAGTGTCTGCAAAACATTGGGTAATTTGTTTCTAGAGAACCAAAAATTTCACTGTTACCCTAGATTTTAAATTATGTTCTTTATTTGAAAGGGAATGGTTCAAGTTGACCTACGGAAATTTTAAGCAAATGTTTAGGTCTTTCATTTCATGGAGCATAGAATCATAAAGGAAGATGCTTTACAGTTTGCAGTGTGAGAACAAAGGATTGCGATTCATCTTTTAGGTCTTCTCAACTCTGTTGTTCCAGTGTGTCCCGGCATTTTCTGTGGACTGATTTGACCTGTAACATAATTTAGGAATACAGTTCACTGAGTCGAAATGATAAGATGCTCTGCATTTGTCAAATGTCTTTCCATCTGTTTATTCCATACCTTTTCTTCTTTTCTCCTTGCAGCACACTTGATTTCCAAGGAGGATCTGAGCAGAGAGGAGGCAGCCAAGGCATGTGAGAACCTGGCCAGACAGTGTAGTGACCCAGGGGCTCTGGAGGACCTGGCTCAACACTTTTTCAGTGTCCTCAATGGTAACAGCAGTGCATCTTTCATTTCAGTTCCACAATATATAAATATTTTTTACCACTCCTGATGAGAGATGCAGTGATTGCATCGATATGTACACTAAGACAAACCATAGAAAGGAGAGTAACCGGATTAAATAGAGTTAAATACAGTGTTTCTTTGTAAATGAAATTTCAAAGTTAAAGTGTGGAAAGGTGTACCCCTCCTAAAAAAACAACAACAAACAAACAAACAAAAAAACTCCAATAAAATGACAGAACAAAAATGAAATCCAAACAAACAAACAAACAAACAAAAAAACTCCAATAAAATGACAGAACAAAAATGAAATCCTTAAAAAATTAGGAAATGATGATACTTATCAAAATAGAAATCATGTTGGCTGAATGATAGATTCAGTGTTATGAAATATTTTAGTCTTTAGTGAGGTTTAAAAAGGAGACCCAGAACTTTGATAATATTTTAAATTTTCAAAGATAATTAAAAGATTGTCTTTGAGCATTTAAAATTTTCTTCATCTTCTCCCATAGATATGTTGAAATTCAAATTATTAATCTGGCAGATACAACAAAGTCTACAGTATGTGTTATTATTGTTAACAAACTGATTTCAGGTTTCGATGAAAATTTATTTATCAATAAAAAAATTGGACATAACTCATATACAGGCTATGTTGACAAAGTGAACACTTGGTAAGTGATTTTGGAATAGATTTTTTTTCACAAACACAACAAAAATACTGGAAAATGCATCAAAAGTTAAAGTAAATGAGTGTTGTTCAATATACTAGTGTAAACAGGAGCACAGCTGAAGAAATTGCTGTCAATGTACAGTAGACAGTGCCCTCATACTTAGTGTGTTCAAAAACAAGCATTTCACAACCACAGTTGGAATTCATTCTGTGTTTGCCAAACAGTCACCCCCTCCCCCCACAACTAACACTTTTCAATGTTCCACAGGCTCTGAAGGCAAACTGACAGTGGTAACCCAAAGAACTGGCGTTCTCTCCGGCATTGGAAATCTAACCTACAACACTGTGAGTGGCACTAGTGTGCAGGGCTTGGCAGCCACTGTCTGTGAAAAATTCATACCATACCTGCAACAGGAAGGTAAGGGATACTGTCAAAAGATGGATATTGGATAGAGAAAACAGTGTGTTTTGAATTTAAAGTTTTTGATCAGCAAAAAAGTGTGAAAATGATTTCATTTTTAGCAGTTTCAAAATTTCCAGAAGTAAATCCTTGATGAATGTTAAGGTAGAATGCGCCTCAGGGACAGATTTTCAGACTCAAAATTTTCACAGTTCTTTTCTGATCTACAAATTGTTGAGGGTCATTTTATAGCTCCTGGAGTAAGAAAAAGTTTTTACTGTTTTATTTGTTTTGAAAATCAAAAATTTTAGTTTCCCTTATAGAGTTAACACAAAAATGGCAGCCATTTTGAATTTCAAATATTTGTAGATGTTCGATAATTTGTTTTTGTAGTACCAAACCTTGCACTGTGACCCCTGATTTTTATTCTTGCTTCGGTGAGAGAATGGTTGAAAGTTTCACTGAGGAAAGTTTAAGTAAAAGTTTAAGTCTTTCACTTTCGAGGCATGAACTTTCTTATGATGTTCGCATTTGTCAATTGTGTAAGCATTTTCTGATTGACTACTCAGTTAAGAAAGCTGCATAACAACTAATTGTGGTGTTACTATGACTTTAAGGGGGAGACTTTGAAATACTGTGACAGAAGTATTCCACTTCAGAAACAATTATGTCAAAAGAGATATCTCAGATTAAGTGCAGCCAATTTTATAAGTTCGAAATTCCACCCATATTTTCTTGTAATTCTGTATAGTGAATGTCGATATTCAGTTTTAGGGCCTCAGCCAATGTTTTTGATAATTTTTGTGTTGTGAATGTAGGTATTCAGTTTTGGGGCCCAGTTAGGTGACCAATCACCAAATTCCATATTATCCAAGGAAATTGTAATCATTTGACGTGATGAACTGACACATCTTGTCTTCCATATCGGCAGTTCATGAAGGCACTCTGGTTCATGCACTGTCCATGCTTTCCCTATGGTGTGCCAAGTTTTCCACACAAGTGCCGGCCAAGTTGGTGGAATGGTTCAAGAAGGGCATCACTCTGAAGACTTCTACCTCAGCTGTCAGGAATGGATATCTACAGTGCATGCTAGCTGCATTCCATGGTAAGTGAATGTACACTTGACGAAGTGCCACATTTCAAGATTCCATTGTGTGTTCAGGTTTAGCCTGACACAGGACAAATGGAATAGATACTCGCAAACTCCATATTCGAGAAGGAGAGTGTGACTTTGTCTCTTGCCATGGCCAAAATAATCAATGACAGTATCTCACTCATTTGAGAAAGTTTGAACACCACAAGCAAAAAATTTTATGAGTAATAATGGGCAAGGCTACACATTTAGCAAATTGTTGATCAGTATGCCCACTTAAAGTACCACGTATGCAATTGCTGAGTTCAATGTGGTATTCATTCTTTCATTGGTACACTGTGAGAGAGGCACAGAGTCCACCATGTATTGGCCAGACAATTGTCACAGTTTGTGATGATATTGCTAGACCTGTAATACTTATAAATCAGGATCTAAAAGCTTAATAAAATTCCTCTGTTCATTTATGTTCTGTCCCATTTTTACATCTCTGTTCTGTCAATTCAAATTAAAATAGTTGCAATCATTTACCAGTGAACAATATACTTGATATCACTGTACCTTGGTGTGCATGTTTTATGTCATACCATTTTGGGTTTCAATTTTAGTTTAGTAAGAATCATTTTGTTGTAGAATCTTTTTAACTTCCATGGAAACTTACCTTGCAGGTGATACCCTGATGCAGGGAATGGAGGTCCTACCAATTTTACTGAAAACTGTGGAAAAGGCCAATGCACAAGCAACTCAGGCCAGCCTTGTCAGTGAAGGGCTCACTGCTGCTTGCTTGCTTGTCAAAATGTCATTGGCCGATATTCAGGCTGGTGAGTGAGTCATTCACCAATCAGATTTAAGCTTTGTTAAAATGTGCACAATTTTTATAACTGGATAGATCAATGGATATTACTGGTTGAGGGTTTTGATACAGTCACTCATATTGGTTGATGAACACATAATCAAACACTGGACTTTCTTGGAACAGCTAAGAATGAATTTTCCTTTTCAGCATTATGTTAAGCTGTAGTTTAAACCTTACTTTTTACCACAAGAGGATGAACATAGATCTGGTTGGCACAAGTGTTTAGTTGCAGCGTTTATTATGCAAGAAAGACTCCAAATTATTTAAATAAAGTTATATTTTCATGACATTGATTTGATTCTATCCCCTATCTATTTTCTTTCATTCCATGTTCAAATGTGAATAAAAAATCATGTTCCATGTAGGAACAGTGCTTGAAAAGGTAAATACGACTTAATTTGTCATCGCTAATGTTGTTAGCTTTTTGTTCCTTCAGAATCCAAGCTTGGACAATTTTGGACCATAATTTTGAATCCCAATAAGCAAATTTTTGTATCAGAGAAGTTCCTTGCATCCTCCTCTGTTGATGGTAAGTAAAAATGTGGTTTTCTCATCTAAACTTATTCCTAGAAAAGTGGTTTGACTCCTAAATTTTGACCAATGATACTGTAAACCTCCCAGACCAACAGATCTTTTTTTTTTAACAACATGGCTGTTATTTGTACCGATGATCTGCCGATTTTGTTCTGGAAAGTTTCATTACAGGGTTTTAACCCTTTCACCCCCAGTTCCCTGTGTACAGGTCCAACTTTACCATAGAAAACAATGGATTTGGGACAAACCATGGTGGTGAAAGGGTTAAATTAAAATAGAATTTGCATCAAGGCAAGTTTTTCGACAGTCAACGATTTTTTCATTACCTTCTGGTCAGCTGCTTGTATTGACTCATCTTCAAGCCTGTCAAGTAAATAAAGTTATCACCATCCTGTTGTTGTGAAAATCAAAAATGTAATTTTCCCCCGTACACCGGGTATAGTGATCATATTGGATTCCAGATATTTGGAAATTTTAAGAAACTATTTTGCTAATGGTAAATTTGCATGATAACTCCTGACATTTATTCTTGATTGCTGAAGTTTCCTCAAGGGAAGATTTAGCAGAAATTTCAAAAATGCTTAGTTTCGAGGCATACATTACCATAATTGTTATAATGTGGTCTCAGTCTTGCAGAGTGTGTTGCTTCTAATTGAGAGACTCCTGATGGACCATTCACAGAGACTGTCAGATGATGTAATCAGGTAAGGTGTCTGCTTTTTTACCCAACCCGCATTACATTACTCCCATGTTCATACAAACAAGAAAAAGGAGGGCTATGATGGGAGTAATAATCTGTTAGAGAGACCCATGCATGACGAAATGCAATATGCCAAGATGTCTGAGAAGATGTGTTTGAGTCAGTGGTGCATTAGATTGTCATAGAGGTCCTACTGCAAGTACAACTGGAACATCTGTCTGACTTAAGTTTTGGACGTCCATGCTTTGACCTGTTTGGTCAAACACTCGGACAAGGAAATAGTGTAAACTGTATGAAAAGTGCATGATCAAACCATAGTATTCTTACTCCCAGTTTAATGGTTCGTTTGTTGAAATCCTCCCCGCAGACAGTATCAGCGCGCCCTTGTGATGCTCCTTGTTCAGCCGACATGGAATCTACGTCACAGCGCCCATCAGTGTTGCAGTAAGCTACTCAAACAACCAGGTGCAATAGAGCTTGCACACGGGTTGCTGAAGGAATTCAGAACATTACTGGCCACCCAGAAGGTGAGTTTGTTTTTTCTGAGTGGCATTCCCAGGCTGTGAATTCCAGGGAAATCTAGCATTCACATATTTTCTCAGTTAGCAGTGTCTGGCAGATATCAGCCCAGAAAAATATTTAACTTCAAGAAATTTAGAAGACTACAGCCATATGCGTTACGGATAAGCAAATCCACTAGCTTTAGGTGTAAAGCCACCAAATGTTTTGCTTGAATCATTAAAATACTCTCAGAACCACTGGTCTCAAATTGACACATTGGCCTTAGGACCACCAAATATTTAGTGAATTTGGTCACCACCGGGCATGTATGGCAGTATGGTGTATTGGGATCAATCACAATGCATGGGGCCAGGGGAACTACTGGTATGCCCACCTATCTACCACAAGAACTTTAGAACGGCTGCATTTGGTGTGCAGAATTGATTTAAGATGGCATTTTATTCAGTAGTAGGGGTAGCATTTTAGTCCACAGAATATACGTGGAAGCTAAGAGACATAAAATGGCGTTGATTGTGATTTAACGATTTTTACTAAATATAGCTGCACATGTATGACATCGGACAACGCTGCCTAAAATTCAGACAAATTTTGTCGTTGCAAGCACGGCTGTTGTTGCAGCTTGTAGTCTGAGCCACAAAGTCATACGAACAAGTGTGACTTTTAGTAGCCATTGTAACACTAGCACATTTTATTTTCATCATTTATGCATATTAATGAGAGAAAAAATGACGTCATTTGTGATCAGCGCTATCGTGAAAAATTGGAAACTCTGAAAGCACATCGAAGTTGTTACATGTAAGTTGTGAAATCTATGCAATTCATTCCAAGGTTGACCACCAATGTATAGAAAGGGATGCATCCAGCTCGTCTGTGAACCAAAGATATGAACCATTTTGTAATTGTCTGCACCTTCGCACCTTCAAATCTAACCACAATGACCTTTTTCATACAAAGGTCATCGACTGGGAGACCGTCTCCCAGGAGACGGATGAAGGCGGTTCGGAGACATCAAAGATGATCTATCCAAAGATACTGACCACAGCTCTGCAGACTATAGTGCTGGGCACAGAACTTGCAAATAATCCTCAAGAAGGTTACAAGATGGCCATGGAAATCCTACTGGATGTCCATCACCCATGCCTAGGTCAGTAGTATGTCTGCAAGATGGGGAATAAAATGACTTGTTAGCGTGTGTTTATTCTGTACCGTATAGTACCATATGAATTGGCAAGATTTTTTAGAATCGTGCATCCTCCATTGAGTGAGAAATTTCTGGCTGTAGGACTGTTCAAAGAAGGGTATAGAAGAAAAAGTTGTCTGTCATTCCAAAGGATCTGCCAAATATGAAAGATTATCAATATTGACATGAAGTCATAGATAATGAATCATTGTTTGTTCGATTTTGAATTTTTGTTTTCGTACAATTCTTTTCTGATCTACCACTTGAAAGACTGTTACCATCATTGATTTTCAAATATGTTAAATTTTATTTGTCCCCATAGATGTAACACGGGTGGCAACCATTTCGAATGTCAAATATTGGAAAATGTTGGCAATTCGCTTCTCTAAGACCAAACTTTGCAGGGTGACTGTTGATTTTTGTTCTTGATTTTGTAAGATAATGGTTGAAAGTTTCATTGAGGAAAGTTTGAGCAAACGTTTTAAGTCTTTTCACTTTCTCAGCTCCTTTTACATGTACCGGTAACTTGTGCCAATATCTTGTGTTCTGTTTCAGTTTGTGCCAATGCTAATCTATGGACGGACTTGTTAATGAAGCTGAAGATCGACCCACTTCTCTTCATCCAAGAAAATGTCGATGAGATAATGACTCTATTAACCAAAGAGCAAGCAATTACAGAGGTACTGTTATCTTCCTAAATATTTACCTTATGGTGTGAAAGTCTGGACTGGAGTCTTAGTATGGTTGCATGCATTTTATGAGAAAGTTTTAACTGAGGAAAATGGATGAGGTGTGGTACCAAGAAGAAATTTACTGGCCATATTCTGGAAAGAGCTTACATTAGTTTTCAGCAGGCCTTGAGGGTCACCCCAAACAGTCTGTTTCCCTTGGCCTACATCCATGTGAAACATGTTATAGAAAAATGTATGCTGTTACCCCATGGCCAGTCAATTTATGTATATTATGAACTGTTGGAAGATGGAAAGAGTTGCTTAAATTCACTGCTGTTGAACTCATAACTCCATTCCAGGTCATTATAAACATACCTGCTATGATGTCTAACTGAAAAGTGATAAAAATGGCAACCTTGAAACAAAAATTCTCATTTACCACAAAGAAGCCATTCTAAGAGTAAATTCACCCAACAGTTCTTGCATTTTTGTCCTCCAACACACAGCCAACTCTAAACGCCACGAAGACTGTAGTGTTCATTTCACCAAAGGAAATCCTACCTCGTGTCATCGCTCACACCACCAGTTGTCTGGACAAACCAGGAACCTATGCCATACAGAGAGAAGAATATGCCATCATGCTAACTCCAGAGGGAGTGGTGTATGACAAATCGGTCATAGAAAGGTGAGTTTTGTAAGCCCTCTCAGCCTTTATCGTTGGTAGAGCCCTGCATCTGTTTGCTTACCTGTTGGACAATTATTTTGGATTTAGGGGTAATAGGCTATGGCTGATAAATTCAACAGAGATATGTCCTTTTGAAATCATAAGATATTTCAGGCAGCATGGGACAAAAAGTCTCAATTTTATTCAAGTTGCACAGATGCCAAGCACTATATCCTTGACGTATCCAAATGCTGGCAGTGTTGTCAGACAGACTTGCACCAAATATCTCTTGTATGAGCACTTGCTTGAAGTGCTTTACATCAAGTTGTCTGCCATGAGAAATGATTCCTGACTGAATATGACCATACGTTTTTGTTTCACAGTGCTGGCAAGGCTGAGGCTGTCAATACAGGATCCATGAGACGTGAAAACAAAGCGTACTCCTTCAAGGATCAGCTTATGGAGATAGAACTCAGAAAGGTAATTCCTTATACTATGAATGAAAGCAAATCTTGGACTAATGTGCAGCATCTCCGAAGCTGTTATCCAATTTGTTGGCTGAATCTTACCTGGTCCATTGAAATTGAATAATACAAATAGACTCCCTAAGTTGCTGTGAATAGTGACAATCGACCAATCAGATATAACCTTTCGAACACGCTGTACATTAACAGGAAATCTTTGTTCTAGCCTTTATGACAATCAGAGAAGCAAATAAAACTAGCACATGGTGTATGTATGCCAGGCCCTCATCGCCAAAAATTAAAAAAAACCCATCATTTCATGCCATGATAGCCACTTTCATATCCTTACAGTAAAGTTAGCTAGCAGTAAACTAATTACATTGTTGTACAGGAACTTGAAGCAAAGAAAGCTGCCAAAGCCGGAAAGCAGGCGCCAAAACTTACCAAGAAACAGCAGGAAGCGATGCAGGCACAGCTGGAAAAGGAATCTATCATCAGGAAAAAGTTCCAAGATGTAAGTATGCCTCGTGAAGAGGAGGTTTGGGCAAGGATCAGATTTCATTGCTTTTTCAGAAGCATCATAATTCAAGCATTTGTACATTATGAGGTTATTACGAAAATACCGCAAAGGATGCACGAGGACATTGGCGTAGCGTATCGCCCGACGCGAAGCGGAGGACGATGCGCGGCGCCAATGTCCGAGTGCATCCTTTGCGGTATTTTCGTAATAACCTTATTATTATACATCTTACATTCCTGATAGGGGCATCAAAATGTCGGAGTAGTGACCGTTTTTGTGCAATAACAATTTTTCTTCCGATTTTATCGCGCCAGTGTGGAACGCTACCTTGGACGCGCTTCTGCAAGTTTTGGAGTGTTTGCACTACACACATACGTACGTACGTACAGAGCGCGCACGAGACTTGTTCTGGCACTCGTCCAAGGGGTCCGTTGAAACCGTTCTACAGTGAACGCCCAGATACAGCCGCAGGGAATGGGGTGCCTTGAAACTGTACGTGTTACGGAACGGGTGCGAGTTCTGTACGGCTTTTTTAGCGCACGCTAAATTCTATTGTTCTCGATGGTAGATGTATAATAATATGTTGTATGTCCAAACTCTCTCCAGTGATTCATTAATTTACGGTCTCATGGTATGCATCATTTTGAAATGCAAATAAATGTACATCTCAACATAAAATAATAATGATTTCATCTCCTTTACAGCTCAATGTAGACTTATCCAACACAACTAAAATGTTAGAGTCCTGTATCCATGGCAACATGAAGGCTATGAGGGAGCACATTCCCAGGGTGCTGAGGAGTCTGCTACCCTTAACGTCATCGTTGTTAGCAGCCCCCCATGTCACCAGAGTGTTCCTATGCTTGAAGAAGTGTGCATTTGAATCAGAATTGGAGGATCTTGGTAAGTTTGGCTATGTATCTGAAATGTGACTGGTGGCTGCTTTTGTGAAACAGTCATACAGAGACAGGTTGCCCATGCTTATAAACTAGAAGACGGAATTACTTTTGTTACCTTTCTGGTAATGGATAAACATTGGGTTCTAGAATATCATGGCTCTGTAGGTTTTGCGACACTGAATGCATTGTAGTGATATTGTTGTAGGAATATTTCTTTGCAAGTCATTAGATCCATAGTAATCAGACACCATGTCTTCATCTGCGTACTCACATAAATAAGCTCTTTTTCAGTGCCTGTATTTTCTTGATGTTTGGATGCATAGATTGATTGATGTGTTGTACATTGGCTTGAGTGGTGGGATTTGGGCAGGAAAGGTAGGAATGGTGGGCCAGTGAGTATGTGTATTTGTGTTTGTGCATTTTTTGTTTGTGTTTGTGTATATGTGTGTGTATGTGTATGTACTGTATGTGAGTACCGTACATGTATATATATGCTGGTTGGCATCCACATATGCTCATGTTCTTTGACTCAGTATATGTGCAATCTCTATACATGGCGATACTAACTTTCTAGTCCATTTTCTATGTATAAATCAGTGAAAGGATAGAGGTGAGTGTCGCATGACACATCCTTTATGTAACATTTCAAAACTACCAGTGTGAAAAATAGAAATGGAGTTGGTATCTTCTGGGTGTGATCCAAAATTTTATGCCACTGTATTATTTGCCATTTGTGTATGATGCATTCTGTTGGCAAGGTACAGTGAGGCCGAATGAGGGATGAGTTTGGAGATGAGTATGTGGACACATGTCTGTTTTTTTTGGATGGGTATATGTACCTATGTATTTATGTATGACTTAGTGTGTGTGTGTTAATATGAATTTTTTCATCCTTGCAATGTTCTGTCCCAGGTACTGTTGTGGCATATACAACGCTACGGCTGCTTGACCCTCAGTGTGACATTGACCCCGAGTGGTGTCAAGAGGAACTGATCACCCAGGCAACCAGAGTCGTCAACCTGCTGCACAGCAGCACTGTCCCCGCCAAGAAGAAGACCCAGAGCTACGGCCTGGTGGAGAAGAAGGTGCACCCACTCCCCGCGGCCAGCTTTGCGTACTGCTTCCCTTTCCTGAAGTGCATCCTACAGAGCGGGGGGAAAGTTATCCAGGGCGACGACGATGTGATGGAGAGAGCTGTGGAAATCATCATGGAGCACGCCAAGCTTAGATCTCAGGGTGAATCGGGGGGCAATGAGATAGATGAGGTAAGGTGATTTTTGACAAACTGTTTGGTGAGATGACTTGCTTTATGAAGCTACACAATCCGTATAGTAAGATGATTGAAAAAATTTACCCCGTGTATTTTCTGTACTGCCATTCCTCACACGCTTTGATGATAGGGCCCAGACACAAGATTTTGTGAAGTTTCAAACATTTTATTCACTCTGTATGCCAAGATTTATTAGGTGGTTTTGCTACTAACTTTTTTTACGGGCGTCATTTATTTCTTCCCTATACAGTACAATAGAATAGCCTTTACGGATTGGTGAAGACAGATTGCATTTCAGGATTGACAACAAGAAATTAATACAGCTATTTTGGGGGATTTTCATAATCTTGTCCAATCTTTGATGTCGCTTTTCTGTTTCTTCCCATCTCAGTCTGGTCCTGATCTGCTTCCGAGAAGAGACATGTTACAGTTACTGGCCAACCTGATAGGGACTGGCACACCCACAGTTCAGCACATGAGTGCCAAGGCACTGGTTGATGTCTGTCAGTGTGCCAGTGGAGCTGCGGGCTGTACCCTCGCTGGGCAGGAAGAAATCGATGTGCTGACTGAGACATTGCTGTCTCCCTGTAGTTCAGTTAGACAGGCGTCGCTCCAGGTGAGTAGCAATTTTGTAACCTTTTTTTGCCACCTTGGTTTGGCCATAATCACATTGTGTCCAGGGTCAGTGTGGACTTTGCACAGGGGAAATGACAGAAAAGAGTTCAGCCAGGATTGAGGGAGAGAGAGTTGAGCTGGATTAGAATGTTACTACAGACAACCCTACTTGCATGAGATGTGTACTTGTATCAACAATTGGTGGCTAATGTAGGTTTCAGTGCATCAGTTGCTTAAAGGTCTGGTGAAATGCCCATGTTGCAAATCACAGAAATGCAGTTGGTGGTCTATAAAACAGTTACATTCATTTCGTTTTTCGTTAAGCGCGCGTGATTATGAAATATTGCAAAAGAAAAATGCAATGTGGGCGTGTTCCCCGAGCCTCTCCAGTCGACTTTTTTCGGCTTTCCGAAGTTTGCCCGACGTCGTATCTCATAACGGGAAGTAAAGTATTTCACACCTCCGTAAGCTCCCCACGGGGTAACTTCTAGGGTTTCCGCTTACATGATCAGGACAGTGTCCTCCTTCACTATGGGAAGACATTGTTCTTTTGGTGGCTGTGACAGCGGCAAGAACGTGAACGGCTCAACTGTAAACTTTTTCAAATTCCCGTCAAGTGTTGAGTGTTTGAACCATAATGTGCTTGTCTCTTCTGGTTCGTACGATCGGCCACGGTCCCTTGGCTGAGCCTGCCTCGCTACTCCCTACACAGAAGGTTGGGACCGCGATGCAAATCAACTGCATGAACACCAACACTGAAATGCACTTATCTACAACACGGAACGTTGGGACCGCAATGCAAATCGACAGTAACTTAAAACGTAAATGGGACCGTGATTAAAATGCACTAAAACTACAACACCAAAGGTTGGGACCGCGATGCAAATCAGCTGCATGAACAGCAACACTGAATGTTGAGACTACCATTAAAACGAACAACAACACGGAACGTAGAGATCGCGATACAAATCATGGAGGTAGAGTCCTCCATGATACAAATCGACAGTAACACGGAACGCGTCGTTGGGACGGCAATTAAATGAAGAACAACAGCGGATACCGGACCACGAGGACCGCGATGCAAATCGACCGCAACATGGAATGTTTAATACCGTGATTAAAATGCACAACACTTCTAACATCTAGACCGCAATGTAAATCAACTGCAACACCGAACCTTGTGCCTCGATTAAATGCGTATGTCTGCTATGTATAGCAAAAGTTTCAATTCTCGCGAGCGAGCGTTCCTATGCCCGCTGTACACTAGACAAAATGACGTCAAATTTATCGAAAGGGCTCGATTGCGTGTCTGTAAGTTTCAATTCTCGTGAGAGCCATTTATGCAGGCTGTACACTAGACTAAATGACGTCAAATCTCTCGCGAGACTTGGCTCGATTGCAAATACGTACGATGGAAAGAACGCAATAATACGGAAGTAGACAATTTTTGCGAATCGCCGAGAGAGAAGCGCAGATCAAACAAAAGACTAAAAACCTACGTTTTTTCTTTATTTTACCATATTTTTAAACAAAATCAGATTCGCCGCTGTGACAAATTAGGACGAATTTTTTTTCGCCACTTCGGATTTCGATTCGAATTGACAAACGTGGCAAATGGGCAGCGCGAACAGTGTTTTGTTAGCGGATACCGGGCAGAGATAAGGCGGCGTTGGACCGCTATTCGATGTAAATGAACACACCTGTGACGTCACAGATGGCCAACCATTATCCCCGCTATGGGCGTGACCTGAGTGTCGCAAAATGACCCCATGAAAGCCGCGCATAGAAATATAAAAAAAATTAACACTTGCGCGTACTTTTAGGTTGCAATTCTGTTGCGAGTGTAATAGTATTGACCCCCTGGAAGATATTCAGTCACACGAACGGGACCATTTCACCAGACCTTTAATAATCATATGTACCGAGGGACTGGCAGGGTTGCAGCAGATTTTGTTCAACTACAAGCCATAACATTCAATCAAAAATGAAAGATTTTTCCACTTGTTATCTTGGCCACATTTGAAAATCTGACAAAAATTATAGACTGTAATTGGATTAGAGTAGGTAGCTTGTGCCTCGAAAGAGAAAGACTTAAACTTTTGTCCAGACATTCTTCAAGGAAACTTCAAATCATTCCCGTTCAAAATCAAGAATGAAGTTAGGGGTCACCGTGCAAAATTGTGCATGTAGAGAAACAAATTACACAATATTTACCAGCATTTGAAATTCAAAATGGGCGCTGTTTTGAGTCTAGAGGGAAAAATAAAAATGTTTTATTGTCACAAAAATAAGCTAGTGAAAACCTTTATTTACTCCATCAGCTTCAAAATGAGCCCCCACAAGTGTTTGACTAAAAAAAGATTTTTTTTAAGAGGTACATGTAGATTGTATAAATATGAAGTCTCCCATCCAATTATGATGTTTTCAAGGCAAGTGTGTAGATTGTTACAAACTGAATCAGTTATTTCACTTTCTGACATCCTCAAAAATTTCACTTTTTCTTTACTGTAGGGTTTGTTGGCCTTGCTTCTTGTATTACCAACTCCTGATGAAAATTATGAAAATTCCATGAACCTAATGCAGCGAATCTGGGTTGCCAAGTATGATGTGGAAGAAGATAACATCAAACTAGCTGATAAGTAAGTTTTGAAAACCCTGTCAACAGATCGTGTAACACCTTGACAATAACAACCCCCAAAAAATTTAAAAAAAAGGAAAATTGGTTTATGTTGCTGCTTTTCAACACCAGTGTACAAAAATCTATTTTTGCACAGAGTGGAATATTTTGTGGAATTTCTACTGAACAGCTGGTTTTGAAAGGATGTTATTGAGAAAGTCTGTCAATATCATGTATTTTACTTCTGTTCCAATTGTAAGACACTCTAGTGATTTCCGATGAAAATGTCATCATAATCTATGATTGGATTTCTCCTGGGAGTAACCCTTAAAATTTGTATGGGAGTTCAAATTGATTGTCATTGATATTGGCTGCAGTTGTTATGTGAAATGCAGTCCAATTCAGGGCTTGTTACTTAAAAGCTATTAATCTTGAATCGAGTACTTCTACTGGTAATCTTCAGCCCACTGTCTTGCATCTCGGTCTGAAATTTCTTCAATATCGGTGGAATAATAATTTAAAGGCCTGAACTTTTTGGTGATCATAAAATTTGGAAAGTCCGCCGCAGTTTTGTCATGCATAAAGTATTTTCTGATTTCAATTCACAACCCTGGACCATACCTGTGTATTTTCCCATTTCAACTTACAGACTTTGGGACCAGTATGGCCTTGACTTGGACAGAGAGCTGTGCAAACGTTTGATCCAGGATGTCATACACAATGAGGAAGTGGTCCGTGAAGCGGCGTCTGCAGCGCTAGCCAGCACCGTGGAGAAATTTTCAGATCAGGGACCTGAAGTGCTGGAGGAGTTATTCAGCATCTATGAGAAGAAACTAGTGGTACGTGGTGTGACAGTCAACTCAGATCTCTTATTTCTCAGTTTATTCAGTGAGTTGCCAGGTCCTATGCTTGAACAGGCCCTAGTTAGGGTCAGAGGACAGTGAGTCAGGTTGTTTGGGGATGTATATACATGTATTGTGTATAGCTGTAGTGTACTCTGTGACCTAATTTTGCTCAGTGGCCTCTCAGATCAAACGAAATAGTGAAATAGCAACATTAGCCTGCCTGCCACAGGAGAGTATATGGAGTTTTTCTTACCTGTTTACGTGAAACATAATCTCCATGATACAGATACCTGATCTTATGGTTTCTGTCATCTGTTACTGTAAATCTCGCTGTATGACAAAGTGCTATACCATGGTACCAACTGAAATTGTAATGAATTTATATGTTATAACAGGCAAGGCAATCACTATGACCACGACGACATGTGAAACATTAAAAAAAATTGTTCAGTCAAATTATCTTAATTAACAATTTAAACAATAAACTACAATACCCATAAGGTCTCTCACAGTTTTCATGAGATGAACAATTATTACATCTTGGAATTACTTTCAGAAATGAACTTTTAATGTAATTTCACACTTAGGTCACACCTCCAGTATTGGATACCTTAGGCAGAGTGATATCCGAGTCTCCCCCAGATGAGTTCTATGCAAGATGCGGTATTGCCCTTGCGATCAAGAAGATGTCGCCGCACCTTGGGCAGGACCAAATCAAGCCGCTCTTCAACTTCTTCGTCCCCAAGGCACTGGGAGACAGGAGCGAAGAGGTGCGGCGGAAGATGCTGGATGCGTCCCTTGCCGCCATCAATGAGCACGGGAAAGTAAGTTTGCCATCATTTCAAATGGTGGTTGCCCCCCACTGGGATTTGTTATGTATGTTTCAACGGAACATGAGTGAATCCAGAAAAATGTCATGTGCGATTTCAAGTTATTATTTGGTTGAATTGTATGGCCTACGATGAGGCGTGATGAGCTCAGCACAGTTTAAATGATCTTGTGTATGGATTCTCATAACAAACATCAATCTCTCATTGAAGCTGGTTTTTTTCCCACCATAGGCTAATGTCAGTAATCTCCTCACGGTGTTTGAAGACTGCCTGGACAAGGTTCCCGACTCGCATAGCTATGACGCAGTCAGACAGAGTGTGGTCATTCTGATGGGATCTCTTGCAAGGCATCTGGATAAGGATGACCCCAAGGTCAGACCTATTGTTGGTAAATTGATCACAGCTCTGTCAACGCCGTCACAACAGGTAGGTTGTTCAGATTTTTGAGTTCAGAGAACCTCACCAGCCACAACAAAGACAAAAGAGAAACGATGATACACTTCACGCAATATTGACATATTTTTTAGATCATATTTGTTTTATATATAAATACCAAAAAGAGCTTATATTTTAGAAGAAAGTGTGAAATGTCCATTAATTTATTAAATCATCTTGCCTAAGGGCATGAGAGGCAATTGAAGCTCAAAATTTAAGTACATACTTAATATATTAAAAGCTAGCAACAGTAAAATTTAGTAGTATACTGTCACTACAAGGTCACCTGTGGTAAATGTGCAAGACTTTTCCTGTAAAGTGGGTATGAGATTTGACAATATGTGGAAGAGAATTTTTTTCTGTATAAACCAGAGATAAAAAGAAAGGGAGGAAGTGTTGTGCAGTGTGGCCTCTTGAGGGCGTACATCTTATATATTTGAACACTGTGAATGCTTGGAAAGTAAACAGGTACTTGCTGTATAAACACGATAGTTAATCCAGTGATAATGTAGAATTTTTTTCATTTGGCATTCATGACGCTCTGAGTGAATAATAGTCACTGCCACTTTTCACAGGTGTAAAAATTACCCGAGTAGTCAGCTTTTTGGTCGGGAAAGAAGTGTGCTCGACCAGAGTTCCCATCTTCAAGAAAATAATCTTTGTTCAACAACATTTCGGCAGTACACAGACCGCATTCCTCAGGGTTACTCTGATGGAAATAAAAAATAAAAGAAAACACAGCAAAAATGTTCTACAAAAGTAATATCGATGTAGGGAAAATACAGGGAAAACTATTAAGAGTAAATTACTGGCCAAGAACTGAAAAAAACTTGTAAGAAGACAAAGTGAATTTGTGTTCGAATAACTTAAAAAGAATAAAGATAATACAGGATAATAAATAGACGAGATTAAATTGCAAGTACAAGAGTAAAGTCTACATAGCAAACTTAGAGAGAGTTAAAAACTGACCATGGTGAGATGGTGTTGCATTGAGAACTGATATAGTAGTGTGAAAGGGATAGAGACTGACCCCCTAGTATTGAATAAAGTGTGAAAAGCTATGGAGCCCCCTAGGTGTGATAAAAAGGGAAAGAAAGTACCGACATGTGAGACAAGTCGGGAGTTAACCTTTGCTTTTCAGCTTTTTTGCTAAAATCAACATTGATGTTGTTTCTCAGGTACAAGAGGCTGTTGCCAACTGTCTGCCACCCCTTGTACCAGCAATCAAGGACAACGCCCCGGGACTCGTGGAACAACTCCTGAAGTTACTGTTGGATTCTGAAATCTACGGTGAGAGGAAGGGTGCAGCGTATGGCCTGGCCGGCTTGGTGAAAGGTCTCGGAATCCTGTCCCTAAAACAGCTGGACATTATGCCAAAACTGACCACAGCTATTCAGGATAAGAAGAATTTCAGACACAGAGAAGGTGAGGAATGCCAAACTGTATTACTTAGGGGGGAGGGGGGGTTGCTATGGTAAAGAAAAAGGTATGAGATGTGTATGTTCAAAATGTTATATAAGGGGCTCTATGTGTGCAATGTCAAGGCTGACACTACTTTGTAGGATAAATTCAATGCAAGAAAATCACCAAATGGTAAGGTTGTGCCGTTGTCCTTCCTCACTTCACTGTGATTCAACTGGAGAACTACATCCATAAAACGCAACACATTATAAGTATGTATGGGATTGGGTCAAAGACAATAGGTTGTCAGATTTTTTTTCATGCCATACTTGCCACCAGAAACAAAATGTTTGCCAGAAATGTGACAGCATATTATGCTTTCGGAGAAGAGCGAACATAGTCTACCTCATGTGGTTGTAAACTTGCCATTCCTGGTTGCCCTGTGTATGAGTGTAGAAACAACTCTGTGAGATCTGGGATGAAGTTGGAATTGTAATACAGTTGAACATCATTCCGTTATTTGGCTTTTTTGAGCTTTAAAAAAATGTAAAATTATTTTTATGGCTTGAAAGTGAAGTCTAGCCTCCATCACTTCCATAACAACTGTATGACTGTCTTTCTCTCTGCTTGTTTACAGGTGCACTCTTTGCCTTTGAGATGTTATGCATTATGCTGGGCAGGCTGTTTGAACCTTATGTAGTACATGTGTTACCACATCTCCTCCTGTGCTTTGGAGACAGCAACCAGTATGTGCGAGAGGTAGGTCACAAGCAATCTATTGCTCTGTGCACTCCCAAAGAGCTGGAGACAAACGTACAGTGATGGATATAGTAGGAAATGACATCACTGTAGATGGTCATGTTCTTCCAGGCCCAATGCTGGCCTGTTAAAACTCTTAAATCTAACAGATAATGTGGTAAAGTCAATCGTAGAGTGTTTATGAACATATCCTGTGTGATTTTGTTACAGGAACCAATCAAAGCATGTTACAGGGAAATGATACAGTGAAACATGCGGATTTCTTGTGTAATATTTTACAAATCTCAACAATGTTCTTCATTCTCTAAGAAGGGATTTTTCTTTCTGTTAACCAGGCAACTGATGACACAGCTAAGGCAGTGATGAGTAAACTGAGTGGTCACGGAGTCAAACTGGTGCTTCCCTCACTTTTACAAGCCCTGGAAGAAGAATCATGGAGAACCAAAGCAGGTAAACTTTGACCTTTGACATATATTTCTCATTTCAGATCAATGGAACCAGTCTCCATGATGTACAAGCGTTCCTGTCCATAGTTTCATCTCCAGCAGTTTTCAGTTTTGAGTATTATTTTTTATTTGGAATCTCTTCTAATCAAAAAGCTGTACTGTTTCAGATCACTTGAAATAATGTGGAATTCTCAGAAATTTCCATTGATTTGCCTATTACATGGATTATTCTCTTTCCTGTTTCATTCATACTTTCTTTCTCATCCGTGATTCTGACAGGTTCTGTTGAGTTACTTGGAGCCATGGCGTTCTGTGCGCCAAAGCAGTTGTCGTCCTGTCTACCGACCATTGTACCAAAACTGACCGAGGTGTTGACAGACTCCCATGTCAAAGTTCAGAAAGCTGGACAGCAGGCCTTGAAACAGATTGGATCAGTAATCAAGAACCCAGAAATTCAAGGTCAGTAGTTTGGGCACAGATAACTGCGAGACAGGGAGACAGACCTTTGGACAGGGAGACAGTCATAAAGACATGCGACGATAGACAAACAGAAGGCCAAGGGACAAAATATGGGGTAGAAATACTCTGTAAAATAGAAGGAAAAAACTTCATAGAATGATGGAAAAACATTCTACGATGAAGACATTCATAAACAAACTAGGGAAAGTCAGTTGTGTGTAGAATACTTTATGAAAGAGAGGAATGAAACATGACTTGAATGAGTTTGGACCACCAGAAGAAAAAGGGCCCAATCTTCCACAGGGTAGTAATCTGCCTTATGTTAGGGTGCCTTTTCAAAGTAATTGTATAGTAACATACCCCCTAGGTTGATAGGGAATAACTAATACTCTTCAGTCTTGGGAATGTCTAGTGTGGGAAAGAGAAATTGCAAACCTGGATAAATTCACTGAAATGAATACAAGAAGTACTCACATAAACAGTCGTGTAAAGTTTAGATATAGGGTGATTTTGAGAAAACTGGTTTGTAACTGTATCTAATGCATTATGATCTTTTTGGAATAGGAAAGATTAGACTCAAGACTGCGTGAAAAATAACATATTTCTTCAGGATATTTTGAAATGAATGAGATTTTTTCCTTCCATTTCAGCCATCGTACCAGTTTTATTGGATGCCATCAGTGATCCGGCCAGGAAGACCGCTAAATGCCTGCAGGTGCTTCTGAACACTAAGTTTGTGCATTTCATAGATGCACCCTCATTGGCATTGATCATGCCAGTTGTACACAGAGCATTTCAAGACAGGTCTACTGAAACCAAAAAGATGGCAGCACAGATCATTGGTAACATGTACTCACTGACAGATCCCAAGGTATTAACTTTTATCATGGCTATTCTTGGCTCTTTGTGGTCACAGTAATTATTGTTATAGTTTTAAAGGGCCAGTGGCTGCAACTTTGATGATTTCTTTCACAATTTTTGTTCAAAATGTCGACTGTGGTTTCTTGTTATGCTCCCCAAAGCATGTTGAGATACACAGTATTCAGCTTGTCAACTCAGCCTCTACATGTATAGACAGCATTGTTACTGTTGACAAGTGAATTCTGGTCCAGACTAGAATTCAAATGTGCACAATAACAGGACATATTACAAGTATGTACGGTGTGTTTGGCAAGCTAATAGGAAGTAGAACAAGAACTTGCAATTGACACAAAAATAGTGAAAAATCACCAACAGTTACAGCCACTGGTCCCTTATCCTCTACAACCATTTTACAAAGTATTGTCTTACTATCATGTATAAAAGACTTGTGCCAAAATGGAGTCTAGAGAGATAAAACTCTAGCAGCTTTGACTTGAGCTGGATGTTGAGAAAGTTGTCACCCCCAAAAACTTTACAATGCTTGTGATAGTATATCAACCCTTTCACCCCCGTTCCCCTCTCTAGAGGTCCAACTTTACCACAGAAAACAATGGGATTGGGTCAAACCACTGTAGTGAAAGGGTTAAGTTACTGGTGCACCTGAAAAACACTGAGCCCAATCCTTCTGATGGCAGTAGTTTGTCTGTCATTACAAAATACAACGCATAGGAAAATATCATTTGCAGTGTGGCTGAGCATGATTCCATTAGACTTCAGCCAAGTCACAAAATGTTTCTGTCTTGAATTTTGAAGAGGGTGATCTTCCATGTTGGAAGAACATGATGGTTTGTGAACGAGAGTTAACTTGTATTTTGAAAGAAGATGATTCAAATAATTGCAATGTATAAGTCAAAATACTTAGCTGAATAAGATAACTGCTTTGACTGCCATTTGTTTCTGTAACACATCACTCATTATGTTGAGAATGGCATTGAAGACTTACCATCACACGTTGTATTTGTTCATCTCAACAGGATCTGAGTCCGTACTTACCAAGTGTCCTGCCTGGACTCAAAGCCTGTCTGCTGGATCCTGTTCCTGAGGTAAGACATATTACTGGTCATCACACACTCTGTGACAACTCTTATTTTTTCGGTATCGACATAGGTGTTGTTGCAGAGGGTATGACATTTCTTGGTGAAAGAAGGTGTGCAAGAATGTTGATATGGCCAAAGTTGAACATTCCACATCCAGTGTGCCTTTAATTCATGGAATCAAACTGGTGCACTACACATAACATGCATACTCATACACTCAATCAAAGACCCTTATGATTTCACATGCTTTGTAGGACGATGTACTGTCTTGACACATTGTAGTACAAAGTTTGTACGGTGTTAGATGTCATGTAAAACGATTCACACAGCTGTCCTAGCCTCATTCCCATGCACTCAAACAACAAGGTTACGTGCAAGACTTGTACTCCTTGTATCTGTACAAACATTTCACATACGTAGTTCACTGTATGCAAGGCCAACTGTAAGCATATTGACATAGTCAGAAATTCAGATCCATCAGGAACTCTATACATTTTACATATTCTGAAGCCTAGTCTTTCAAAACCAGTCAAGTAGTTTGCTACTTTTCATGAGTGTACACATTCTGAACTCTGTACGGCACATGATTATGGGTATACAGTTGTATGGAGAGTCAATCAGGCATAATCTGCGTTTGTGTTAAAAAAATTAACCATTTCAGTTCTGATGCTGTATATTTATCTAATCCATAAGGTGAGAAATGTGTCGTCACCTGCCTTGGGTGCAATCATCAAAGGTATGGGGGAGAGTGGATTTGATGATCTGCTGCCGTGGTTGATGGAGAAACTGACATCAGAACACAGTTCAGTGGATAGGTCAGGAGCTGCTCAAGGTAAGAGAGAGTGCAGCTGGAGAATACAGGGACCGGTACTTTCTGTGATTATAATCTGCTTTCCATATAGGCATGAAAACAAGCACACTAAGCACTTAAGTGATATTGAAACTGTGACATAGCATAACTTCACCTATTTATTTCTCATGCTTCGTTTTGCTTGGAGAGGAAGCCATGGGACACTTGGTAGTGATGTCAAACAAAATAATGCAACATCACTACAAAACCAGAGAAACTCTCTTCCTTATTACACAACATACATATATATATAAAAACAATTATCCTTAGAATTATAGTCAAGGTAAAATATTGTAGGATCTGCTACTGGATGATAAAATGCCGCAATAGCAAATACACGGGCAGCATTTCGGATACAATTGCAAAAACTTAATTGACCCAGAAAAATGGTGAATTCACACAGCTTCAATAGATGCGTGGAAGCATATTCTTGCCTTATTGTAACCATAAGTCCTATTACATGCATACCCATATTACAAAACTTACTGTCAGCGATGAATAATACAAGTGTGGACAATCACTTGCATCCGATTCTCTGCCTAGGATTGAGTGAGGTGGTAGCTGGGCTTGGCATAGAGAAACTGCGGAAGTTGATGCCGGATATCATCGATACAGCTGGTAGGAGCGACATACAACCCCATACCGAGATGGTTACATCATGATGTTTATCTATTTACCGACCACATTCGGCGATGCCTTCACACCGTACATTGGAGAAATCATTCCACCAATATTACAGGTATTGAAATTTTGATGATGTTTATCTTTGAAATGCAGCCTTGTGCTGCGAAAAGTGACCATCATTGAAATAAGCATGAATATTAAACTTGACAGTAAATTCTGCTAAGCATAAAGTTTTGACTGGAGAACTCTGCTGTATGTTATACACAGACATGTAGCCTGGTGTGTATTGATGCTTTTCCTGCCATGCTTATCTTTCACTGTCATGTACAGTTGAAAACAGTAAAGCAGAACAGATTGAACCATTTGAAAAACTTCTAAGTATACATTACTATCGATTTGTCTTGCTTAGGCATACACAAACATAGTGATCTTTGCTCACTTTAAGATAGTATATACCTCAAAATTGAATGACAACCTTTTGGCAAAGTTTTGCTCAAACTTTCCACAAGGAAACTTTCAACCATTCTGTCTCCAAATCAAGAATAAAACTCTACAAATGTTGGTACCATAGAAACAAACTGCCTTTAATTTAGCAATATTTACCATTCAAAATGGCCGCCATCCCTGAGTTAAATCTATTGCGAAAAATGAAATTTTGATTTCACAAAAATGCTAAGACATTGAAAACTTTATTCACTGCATGAGCTTCAAAGTTAGCCCACACAAGTGGTAGATCAGAAGAGAACTACAAAAATTTGAGTCACAGTGGTGTGTGCCATCTTCTGGGTGCCCTTGATGTTTTTGATTTTGAGTGACTTCACCGGAAAACGGGCTCATTATGATTACTTCTGTCTGACGGAGGAAGGATATGCTTAACCCATCATCTAACAACTTCTCCTTGTTATCTTATAAAACAAGTATTTGTCAGATTGAAAAGTTATTTCCATAATTGATAGATGTCCTGATGTTTTGTTTTAAGGCTTTGGCAGATGAAAATGAGTACGTTCGTGATACTGCCCTCAAGGCCGGCCAGCGTATCATCAGCCTATATGCCCAGACGGCCATAACGGTGTTCCTGCCGGAACTTGAGAAGGGTCTCTTTGATGACAACTGGAGAATTCGCTTCAGTTCGGTACAGTTGCTCGGCGATTTGCTGTTTCACATCTCTGGTGTGACGGGCAAGATGACCACAGTGGGCGCCGAGGATGACAACTTTGGTACAGAAAAGTCCACAAAGGTAAGCGGGCCAAGAATCAGTTGCCTGGGATCCAACTTTGTACGAAGCCTACTGTCTGTCAGTGCTTCATTCAAGAGATTTTGAGCCTGATTTTAGTCTCAATGGTATAAAATATTATTAATGTGACAGAAAAAAAAATGTGCCTCTAAGTGAAATAATATGCAAGGTTTACAAACCTAGCTGATGGTCATTGCGGGTTTTTGATACTAAATTATATATATATATATATATATATATATATATATATATATATATATATATATATATATATATATATATATATATATATATATATATATATATATATATATATATATATATATATATATATAATATATATATATATATATATATATATATATATAATATATATATATATATATCTATAAATATAATATATCATATATATATATATATATATATATAATATATATATATATATATATATATATATATATATATATATATATATATATATATATATATAATATATATATATATATATATAATATATATATATATATATATATATATATATATATATATATATATATATATATATATATATATATATATATATATATATATATATTATATATATATATATATATTATATATATATATATATATATATATATATATATATATATATATATATATATATATATATATATATATATATATATATATATATATATATATATATATATAATATATATATATATATATATATATATATATATATATATATATATATATATATATATATATATATATATATATATATATATATATATATATATATATATATATATATATATATATATATATATTATATATATATATATATATAATATATATATATATTATATATATATATATATATATATATATATTCAAACCTAAAGCAATATATGTGTTTCCCATTATTTTCATTTCTGCGGGTTTTTGATACTAAATTTAAATTATATATATACATATATATATATATATATATATATATATATATATATATATATATATATATATATATATATATATATATATATATATATATATATATATATATATATATATATATATATATATATATATATATATATATATATATATATATATATATATATATATATATATAATATCAAACCTAAAGCAAATATATGTGTTTTCCCCATTATTTTCATTTCTCACATGTGCATTTTCAAAGATAATTTATGACATACATGAACACTCTGATACTCACACAACATCAATAATTACTGTTTTGAATTCCAACAGGCCATTGTTGAAATCCTAGGAAAGGACAGACGTAACCGTGTTCTAGCAGGTCTGTACATGGGCAGGTCAGACACGGCTCTGGCAGTTCGCCAAGCAGCGTTACATGTCTGGAAAGTGGTTGTGGTGAACACGCCAAAGACACTGCGAGAGATCCTATCCACTCTCTTCCACTTGCTTCTTGGATGTCTGGCCAGTACTAGCTATGACAAACGTCAGGTGGGTGGGTTTACGGAAGTTGATTGGACTCATGTATAATGAATGTTCACATTAATTTCAGTGCGATTGTGTCAAAATTTAGCCATAAATACCATATTTCATTGCAAGAATGGCTTTTTATATATCCTGACAAGAAGATATGCTATTGCAATGAATCAATGAATGATACACATGTAAAATTTGAAATTTGTGAAATACCACAAAACCTATCGTTAGTTTGCTTTCGTTATTGTGTTTTCAACTGACTCAGATTGCAAAGGGATGGTGTTTCTGCTCGTCTATTATGACAAAAAGTAATCAGTTGGTATAGAATATGCTTGGTAATTTATTTGCACATAACAGTATGACCCTGTTGAACAGTGTCACCCATTTACAAGATATTGATAGGACAATTTTTACATCAAGTTTGTTATTTATGATACAGTGATTTCAATAACGCATCAACAAGCCCAATTCTAGTTTTGTGGTTGTTGGTTTGAGTCGTAAACAGACATCTCCACTGTGTACCCTGTAGGTTGCAGCACGGACGCTTGGTGACTTGGTACGCAAACTCGGCGACAGGGTACTGCCCGACATCATCCCGATCCTAGGACAGAGCTTGGACTCTGATGATGCTGATCAGAGACAGGGAGTGTGTGTTGGTCTCAGTGAAATCATGAGTTCTACCAGCAAGGAGCAAGTACTGCAGTACGTGGACAATCTCATTACGACTGTGAGACGGGCACTAGTGGATCCACTGGCCGAAGTTCGGCAGGCTGCAGCTCGGACATTTGACAACCTCCACGGCACTATAGGTATGGAGTAACAGGTTTAAACCTTTCATCACCGACATTTTGGTTCAACTCTCGTTTTCTCCGATAAAGTCATGCGAGGATATAGGGTGGGAGTGTGGAAAATTTAATGGACATAGGTTTTTTCAAGTTGAGTTGTGTCACCTGTACACAGATATTCTTGTCGTAACAAAGTAGGAGTCAATACTTGAAGAGCGTTTTGACAGTCTGTGTAACTTTTTAGCTATTCTTTCTTACATTTCAAATTGCATCTATTTGACAGTGTGTCCAATAGATGTTTTGGTGTTGGAATAGTAGCTGTATCTCTCCTTTTTAGCTTTTCAGGAATAATCAGTGCAAAAATTTCCCCGAGATAATGTAAAATGATTGTAAAAATTCTTGATCAATTATTCAGTCTCTACTGCTATTCGTTCTCCTCATTTGTAAAATGCCTTTGTCAAAAAGACAAATTAATATTTTTCACCTTTACAAGCTGCTTGCCCTTCGCCCACATCACCCCATAACTTTTCATACAAGCCCAACAGTACCCAAGAGTGTAATAGGATCATACCAAACTGTTATGCACAAAGGGTTGGAAAAACTCACGAAAATCAAGTTTTTCAGTGTTAACTTTTTGCTGTCCCACTTTAAGTTTTGTGAGTTCAGGTTCAAGGTGCCCTATGTCCTTACTTCACCTTCCTTGCCCAAGAATTGAGTTTTGGAGCCAGCAGAGATGCTGCGTCAAAGCTGTATGCAGCGGAAATACCTACACGTACATGTTACATGTAGATCCCTTGTCACCAGTATCTGTTTCTGCATGGAGACGACTCATTAGTGTCTGATTGTTGCCTGACAGAAACTCTGCCCAAAATAATGAAAATAAAAATAAATTATTATCTTAACCATGTATCATGTACAGGTCAACCAGCTTTAGATGAAATCTTACCAGCTCTTCTGAAAGAGTTGAACGATCCAGACCTTGGCGAGTATGCACTGGATGGTCTCAGGGAGGTCATGGCAGTGAAAAGTAGAGTCGTGTTGCCGTATCTAGTTCCCAAGGTAAGTCCAGCTTACAGAAATCCCAGGCAGATTGACATGTACAGTAGGGGAAGGTTTCCATGGTAAACACTGTCTTGGTTGCATGGAAAAGCAATGTTGAAGGTTTGTGGTTTGAAGTTTCAGTGCCTTTGCCATCAAATTTTTCATTTAGCAATTTTGTTATACTTGTAGGCTTTACATCTCCCATGTACACAATCGAACTTTTATTAGTGAATAAGGACATAGATGTTTCACAGTTGATGTTTGTAAGTTCTGTTTGCAAATAGTCAAAAGCAAGTAGAAGTCGGAAAAAGGTTCTCTGAAAATATTTGCGTACAAAAAAAAAATCGAGTGCACAAGGATGACCGGTACATTTTGCACCATCCTAACTCTGTCTTGACAAAAGATACACCATTTGTAATAAAATGCTAAGTATGGATAATAAGATGGACTCGGAATATTAAATCAATAAGTAATGGATGTGTAAGTGGTAGCCACACGAGACAGAGAGTTTCTTATGAGATACTGATGTGATTTCTCCGTGTCGATTTGTCATTTGTTCAGTTGATTGCAAGGCCTGTAAACATCAAGGCCCTGGCTATCTTGTCAGAAGTTGCTGGCGAAGCTCTGGTCAGGCACCTTAACAAAATCTTGCCGGCTTTGCTCGGTGCCTTGGAAGAGACTGCCGGCACTGATGAAGAAGAAGAGGTAAGGAAGTCTCTGTATTTCAAGGTCGTTTTCATTTTCTTAACAAAAGCCCTTTTTTGCCATTACTGTGGCTGAACGTTACCTACTCAGGCTGGGAAAGACGTCTGCAAGTAGGTTGCAGGCAGGTTGGTTGTGCAGTTTGATATGACGTCAAGAGAGCAAAGAAAGATTCATTGTCATAAAGATGCAGGGACAGAACCTGGAGTAATGTTATAACGTTTGTGCAAAGACATATTTTTATGAATCAAAATGCAACTCTCATGGGCCTCGAAAGTGAAAGACTTAAACATTTGCCCAAACTTTCCTCCATGAAACTTTCAACCATCCTTTTACCAAATCAAGAATATAAAGCACAAAGTTTGGTACTGGGGTAAAAAAATTACCGAACATTTACCGATATTTGAAATCCAAATGGCCGCTATACCTGAGTTAACTCTAACTAAGATGGTGCAAATTTGTCTTACTCCAAGAGCTTAAAAATTAGCCTCCACAAGTGGTAGATCAGAAAAGTATTGTAAAAATTTGAGAGTCTGAATATCTGTCCCAGAGACACATTAAGGGTACACTGAAACAGTCTTTTCAAGTAACCTGTGACTATTTTCTCTGAGTAACTGCACTAGTACAGTCTCAATGGTAAATGAATCAGTGATTCTGAAGTCTTTGACTACAAGACATGCCATGAACAAGTAAATTTGCCCCATGATCTGTTTCACTTGTCCAGAGGAGCAGTGAGTACAAGTAATTGATGAAGAATGCATAATGGGTAAGCAAACTAGACTCCAGGGCCAGGGGGACCATAAAAACTGAATGGACTTGCTCAGCCCTGACTTTTGCACAGTCATTCATTGCTAAGTTTCTGTGAAGAAAATATGAACCATACCTTCACTCTTGATCACGTTTGACTTCCAGAACTTGAAACACTGTCAAACTCTGGTAATCTCGGTCACCAATGACCAAGGCGTCCGCACCGTCATGGATGAACTGTTGAGCGCCACCAAACATAAATCCCCAGGAATGAGAAAGGCATCGGTCACCATTCTGTATGAACTCTGCGTGCAGTCCAAGGCAGATCTCTCATCATATGTATCGCAGCTGTTCAGCGCCCTCATTCAGCTCTTCACCAACGAGGACCCCAAGATCCTTGAGATCAGCTGGAATACCCTCAACACCATGGTCAAGGTAAAGTTCGTCTTTTGCTCTCAGTTCCTGCGCTTGCCAAGCCACCAGGGAGATACTGCATTTACTTAGTCTGTGACTTCATGTTTCGTTTTCATCATTCATTATACCAGCGTGGTCATGAATGTATCTGTACAAGATTTTCCCAACACCAAGACCTGCTACTCTTGAAGCGACTAGGCACCTCCCACACAAACTTCTGCATCTCACACAAACTTCGAACTTCAAATTCATTGTTTAGAGTATGAATGGTACCCTTGTTCGGCGATGTAATTTGCATAGTTGACCTTTGATCCTTCTGTCTTTTTCTCTTCCACAGAGACTGGATCCCGCCGAGCAGCTTCAACACATTGGTTCAGTCCGTCAAGCAATCCGATATGTCAAGGATGACATTAAGGGTACCACATTGCCTGGTTTCTGTCTTCTTCCCAAGAAGGTATTTGTCTTTTGTTTCTGTTTCTAGGTGTGATTTCAATAAAACAGCAGGTTTTAGGCCTGGTGGGTCCCTCACTTAGTAATCAGTGACTTTTTATTTCTAAATTTCATAATCGGGCAAAAAAAGAATCACTTGGTAGATGATGAAAAGTCACATCAATGTCCACTTGCCGCAGAAATTGCCATTTATGATTGCATATGAATATTGGACTTGCTGTATTCAAATGAAAACATTTCAAAGTCATCTTTTAAAATGATTGGCAAAATCTTGTTGATGGGTACATGGTTGCCAGGGAAAGGGCGGAGTTCACAACCTTCATGAACAGAAAGGGAAAACATTAAAGGCAGTTGGGTAGTCCTGTCTGCGGCTACGCCACTTTCTTGTCGATAAACATCGCCACTTCACAGAATGTCAAGCAAATGTCTACATACGCGATGGATAGGCAGTAACGTGTGCTTGTCGGAACGCAGTGCACAGGTCATGCAGGCTGCAGTTGACCTCGCTAGGGGTTTTTTTGGTACGTCATTGTTGGCATGTGTTCGGCTAGCTTTCGAAGTGACTGGGTACAGTCACGCAGTTGTATTTGCATGACAAGTCTACGTCAACTTTGCGGAGATTGCACGCAGAACGTAAATGTTCGGGCGATAAACAGCCAAGTATCAAGAAATTCTTCAGTGGTTTCTCTGATAAACAGGCCGAACTAACTCTTGGTGAAAACTCTGCTGATGAACCTGCCAGTAAGCCTGCCAGCACTTTAGCTGTGTTATCGAAACAACTGAATGCGAACCGTGTTCAAGTGAAACTGTTGAAACAACCGAAAGTTTTGCTACTAGTGATGTCAATTCATCAGGTCGTGAATCAAACAACAATGTACAGTACATGTTATCTCAGAGCGACGGTGAGAAAGAAATCCTAGGTGTGTTTAGCAATGTATTCGATGGCAACGGTGAGCGAAAAATCAGACTTCATAATTTCTATTTGTGCAGCAAAAGCTGCTGTTCTTCGATTCCGACGTACAACAAATATGGGAACAATTCTACAAGTAAATTTAAAGTTTCTCACGCGTGGCTATTGAACAGAAAATTGGGCTTTGACGAAGTTACCGGTTTATGATGGCCAGTGTACATCAAAAAAACGAGACTATACAAATTATAAATGTTAAATGTAATCACCTGACTGTCCTTACCTTGTTACATCATACATGATGTAAAAATATGCAAGATTTGACCAAACAATTCATAAAATGGGTCCAGGAGAGCCATTGTGGAGACTTCAAATTCAAAAAAAGTCTGCACCGTAGGAGGGGGACACCCCCCTCCCACACCTACCCCCTGCAACTGCTTGGCGGTCGCATTGAGGACATTTCTGGCTGTGAACCATAATTTTCCTGCTGTGACAAAAATTTTCTACATCCCTGCGTAGATTTTAACAACTAAATAATTTTTAACTTGCAAGTTATATATGACAGCGGCAAGCGTGTACACAACAAACTGGTATCAACTCTATCACCAAGGATTGAAATCATAACATTTTCAAAGACAGTATGGCTTAATAACAGGAATTATAAACATACATGTATCTCTGAAGATTGGAGGATACTGCTATTGGGGGAAAGGGGGGTGTTCATAAACACATAGGAAAAAAAAGGACATGTGACTACAGTGAAGAAAATTGTGAAAAGATGACAAAAGTATAAAACTGTTACAAATACGTAAACTTTCTCATTTTTAGGGAATCACACCAATCCTGCCAATTTTCAGAGAAGGAATTCTGAACGGTACGCCAGAGCAGCGAGAGCAGGCAGCCAAGGTATTAGGGGAGGTCATCAAACTAACCAGTGCCGAGGCATTGAAACCATCTGTTGTCAACATCACTGGCCCTCTCATCCGTATCCTAGGTGATCGCTTCAGCTGGAACGTCAAAGTTGCAGTCTTAGATACTCTTGGGTTGCTGCTTGCTAAGGTTTGTATCAGGCTCCTGGTTTTATGGACATCATTATCCTGTCAAGTTCATATGCCCCTATCAGGTCAAGTTCATATGCCCCTATCAGGTCAAGTTCATATGCCCCTATCAGGTCAAGTTGGTATAGCATTCCAATGAATATGGCACAATTTGGATAACGGTGCAAATTTTGGTACTAGAAGTACAAATTCCCGTAAATTTACCGATTTTTGAAATTCCAAATGGCTACTATCCCTGTGTTAACTTTATGGGAAAAATGTAATTTGTCAGTGATTTTTCACAAAAGTTAGATGGTGAAAATTTTATTTACCCAGTGAGCTTCAAAATGAGCTTCCACGAGTGGTAGTCTTAAAAATGTATTGGAAAAGTTTGAGTGTCCGAATATCCGTCCCTGATATGAGTTCTACCTTAGGTGTATGGTCTGTAAGTTGATTGGGGCATGCAGTTGACTTGAGTATCATAAGTTGTCCGTGGTAGATTGCTAGTGTTGATAGACTTCTTCCTGTTTACATTCATGGATATACGTACAAATGCTTTTTGTCTATTTCACATGTTCATAGTGATTTACAGCTCTCTGTGGGCTCGTCACTCTAGTCTATTTCAAATTTTCACACCAAGAAATTTCTTATTTCTGCAGGTTGGTGTCATGCTGAAGCCGTTCCTGCCTCAACTGCAGACCACTTTCCTGAAGGCGCTCAACGATCCAAACAGAGCGGTGCGTCTGAAAGCGGCATCTGCTCTCCAGAAACTCATCGTCATCCACACCAGAGTAGATCCATTGTTCACAGAGTTACACTCAAGTGTGAAGAATGCAGAAGATGACAGCATCAGGTAAGTGTGTTTTGATGGCAGATTGAAGTGATGAATGTGCATGTTCAATACATGGTAACGTACAAAATGTAGCTTAAGGTCAAATATAGCTTAATTTTGGTCATTTATGTCTTGTTTATGCATACATGTAGGTGACATGAGAACCCATGGTGAGAAAAAGGTAATATTTTTTGCTGAGATCAGTAAACAAGAGGAAAGAAAGTTGATACAGCTTGTAAAGGGATTCTTCTAATTTGCGTGTGTCCATATATGATAAAAGAGATATCTTCCAATTTGCATATGGCTATATATGGTGAAAGATATGTTTAAATTTGGTAAAAAGGCTGGTCCATCAAGTTTTAGTACCATACAGGTTTTATATCTGCATTTTCTACAAATTCCCTGCAAGTTGTGATAGTATGCATTGTCACAAATAGGTCAAGTCATGACTGGTGCTATTGTCAGGTTTGAATATTGTATAATTACTCCTGCTGCAAATTTAACACCAGTTCTTCCATCACCTTATATTATGTGTCATTATTTTTCTGCGTTGTCTTTGTAGAGAGACCACATTACATGCTCTGAGAGGAGTGATCAGTGGAGCTGGACAGAAAATGGGAGAAGCCATCAGAAAGACTATAACTACTACAATGATTGGAATGCTTGGCATAACAGAGGTAAATTCACCTTGTACAGATGTGTCTCATTCTCTGTGGCTGTTTCATTTACTTTCATGTTTGTGTCAGGAACTCGCTGACTGTCAGGATATTTTTAAAAACAATTGAATACATCATATTTTTATTTTAACAACATAATGGTGCAATACAACTGTCAACATACATACCTTGTATGAGATTTCCAAATAATCAGGATCAAAGTTTACTCTTATGTGTGGCAACACAGCAAGATTCTATCGTGTATGTGTGTGTGTAGGTGAAATGTTATGTACTGTATGTTAAACAGAATGATCTTGTTTCGTCTCATGAATGTTGGTGACATGTACTTTGAGGTATTATGTAAGCTCTCCTCCCAATTACTCTGTTAAAAAAAACTTTGCGTGTTGATCCTTGTACAATCAAGTGAAATAAACATTTCAGCATATAGGAGTTGAGTTGCTGCCATTCAGTGCATTTAAAGGGGCAGTTCTCAATCCCTGGTTCTCACATTAGTGCTTTTTCACATTGACTGTTTATGTGATTTTAGTCCTTTGTTCTCCTTTGAAAGTTGTACACAGTCAGACAATTTGTTTAGAGATAAAGCTGATAAAAATCTGCCCTTTTAAGCACAGTGAGTAAATAAAACCAAATGTTTGTAACAAGTTTTCAAATCGCTAACATAACGTAACTCCGGTGAATGTGGTAGAAATCAAGCAGATTTTACCCAAAACCATTCATCATGCAAGAATATGTGAAGCAGAATGTCAACTGGTTTGTTCCATTCATTATCCACAGGATGTGAGTCGTCTGTGTGCAGCTGGCTGTGTCGGTGCTCTGTGTGCATGCTTGCCAGACTCAGAGCTTGTATCCCTCCTAGATGATCATTTACTTGGTGAGTATTGGAATTCAAGTTGTCAATTTGAGAATATGGATCACTGATTAAGGTTTATTTGCTCTCATTGCCAAACGTCTTTAGCTCTCTAAGACTATAGAAAAAGCAGTATTCTATATCATGTTTTGTCCACAGCCAATTACATTGTACCTTCTTCACGTATTGTGCATCCAGTTTTCAATTTGATGCCTTCCTTCTGTTTATTGTAGTAGTTTCTTACCTGAATGACCACATCAGACCACTAAATGACCATATCAGACCACTAAATGACCATATCAGGCCTCTGAATGACCATGTTAGGCCAAGTAAGATAAATCAGACAGGTATAGCCGTTCCCTACATCAATTTTCATTCATTCTTCAGCAGCAAAATCCTTGCAAACCCAACAGCCAATGCAACAGTGACATTTCCAAAGCACCTCGACAACTTACATTCATTTTAATTGCCTTCTAACCACATATATGAAAATCTTGATCCTGTGACAGTGTCAGACCCAAGTCAAGACTGGACGTTGAGACACGGGCGAAGTGTAGCTTTAGCAATCGCTCTCAAGGAAGCTCCAGACAGGATTTTGGCTGAGAGGCAAGATGCTATCATTAGCTGTGCCATGTCGAATGCTACAACAGACAGGGTATGTTGCATACAATCTCAGAAATGAAAAACTGGTTTCCCATTTCATGTGAGCCTTTTGTTTGAATAACAGTCACCACATATTGCTTTTGGAATGGTAGCAATTGGTGTTAAATATTGCGTCAAACATAAAAATTTTCTTGTGTACACATAAACAACTTCATTTCATATTTTTTGCCCTGTAATTCAGATTCCCATTTGCGTGAGTGGAATACAGTCGCTTGGGTTCCTGATGAAATACTATGTGACCAATCAGCAATCTCTTCAACAGAACAGACAGAATTTGATCTCCACGCTAGTTAAGGTAACTTGGGTCAGCTTTCTTCCACTCATGACACCAGAGGGCGCCTTTGATTCTGGCTCTCTGTCTCATGGAAGAGAGACTTTATACCTTGAAATTTTTCATATGGTGATTGTTATCTACTGGAATCTGCGGTTTTGTCCAAAACATGAGTCTTACAACTGAGACCCTCTTCATCTTTCTGTTGTCTGAAATATCTCTACTGATGATATATACACTCTTGACTGACATACATCTCGTGTAGCTCATGCAGATAGCGTGAATTTTGGTGTGAGTCATTGTCACAGTTGATTTGAATATACAGTGATATGACACAGCTAACAGCAGTGTTTCATTTGTTTGTCTCAATCAGAACTTTATTCTGCTTTTTTATCTCCAGTGACACTGTAAAGAAACAGAATATCATAGTTTTGTCTCACACACTGAATTCAGAGGGGGCAATAAATTGAGATGCTTGGTATGTTCAGAGTCTGATACTTCCCCTGCTGTCCTAATTTCCTTGTCCTTGACATTGCTGACTGGATTTCTCTCCACAGAGTATGAACCATGCGTCCAACGACATCAAGGTCAAGGCCGCTCACATGATCCACTACATCGCCAAAGAGGCCCAAAAACCCTTGGAGATGTCAAACATCAAGCCGTTGGTGGTTGTGCTGGTCAGCAGCGCCAAGGAAAGGAACACCATGGTCCAATCGAGCAGCGAGCAGGCGCTTGTCAGCCTGTTGAGGCTTCGAGAAAATGATGACATTTACAATGTGAGTAATTTGCCACAACAACTTTGCTTTTACTCTTGTGGTATGTAGCTGTTAGACCAAATTTGGCAAAAAATACAGAAGATTCCTTCATTTGAGTTTAAAACAACTACATAAGTCGTTAGATATTTAGTCTTTAAACTCTTTAAAGCTCAAGTGGTGGGGTTTTATTGATTTTGCCTTTCACAGGCTATATATATAATATATATATATATATATATATATATATATATATATATATATATATTATGGGAAATTACAGTGCTCAATGCTAAAAGTGTAATATATAATAATAATAATAATAATAATAAAATGCAATTACTTCAAAGTACATATTGAAGATATCATTTGTACTTGAAATAATGAGTTACTATTTACACACACACACACAAACACACAAACACACATCTCTCAGTGAATGTAATATCACAACATAATATTGAAATCAAAGTCATAAAAGTAATGTGAACAGATGCAGCTGTAATGACAAAATTGAAGGATATCCCCTGCAAGGAAAAAGCATGTTTACAATTGTCATCTTTAGGACTTTAAAATATCATCAAAGTTTATGCTATCTGAGTTCAGTGCAGTAAGTTATATACATTTTTATGAAATCAACTTAACTGAAACTTACTGCAAAGTTACCCCAGAGCAACATGCTTTCTAACTATGTTGTGGGTGATCAGATGAAGATATTTGACAGTTGTTTGACATATCAGCATTTTGCATTATTTAGCATGAAGTGTTTAGTGGAGATTTCTTTGCTTCTTTTCCTCATAAACAGAATGTCCTGAAGGAGTTGGACTCTGTACCAGCTGATAATCTCAGTGAACTCAGCAAGAGACTTCATAAAGTAGCAAATCAACCGGAAATAACCGACGAGGAGATGGATGAGACTTTACTGCATTGAAGTCATTCCAGATGCCCGCACTTGATCCCAACAGTCTAATGCTCTAGCTCGGGTGTGAATATTCAAATTATCCAACTTCACATTTGCATGCTAGCATTTGACAGGTGGCAAGGTTCAAACTTGGGGGAAATTGATGTGGTTTAGCCGTTGTATTCTGTTTTAGGACTTCTTGAACAGATCAAGGCTTAGATCTAACTGCGAGTTGTGGCAGTCAAGTTTAAGTGTGGAGAAAAATGCAGAAAATACATGGATTTTTTGCAGTTTCTGTACATTTCTTTTCACCAATTTATTCAATTACAGTCATGTGCATTTCTGATGTCAGTGAATTCTCAATCTGTCTTCTGTTTGGCCTGTCAGCAATTTCCAAGATTTCATTGTTATCAGCGTACGTTCTGTGATATTTGTGGAACTATGGTAAAAATGTTCACACCGTTATCACCAAGAACTTTCACCATTTAAACAAATTCTGAAAATCAAGATTATGTAATTTTTACATAAACTGAGATATAAAAATACACCAGATGGTAAACGTTAAAACTTGGCTTTGGATTAACTGAGAGAACGTACTTGATGATCTATTGAAAAGACACCATTCACACTTTCATAAATCACCCCTCAGTCACTTCACTTTGAGTATGATTCTAGTCGTCTTGTTTTGAGGGACATTCCATTCCCGGAGAAGAAAACGAGTGTAGGAGAGTTATGCCTCATTTTCCTCACTTGATGTAGGATGTCATGTTGGTCTAATACACAAATACAGTAACAACTTATGTCTGTAAAGTGACTTACAAGTACAGTTGCTATTAAAATAAAGAGTGATATTTTTATTGACTTCAAGATTCGCGTTGGTGTTTTATCATAATTTATCCATTTATCATATGTTTTACCCTATCACCACCATGGTTTGGTCCTAACCAGTGTGGCGAGTGTGGTCCTATGTACTGGTAACTGGGTGGGGTTTGGGTGGGGGCGTTGAAGAGATTTAAGCAAATTGATGCCATGATAAGATTTCTATGATGTTGTAATGCCTCCATAGAGAATTTTAAAGTAAGAAAGGTTTCTTTACATTTTGTGAAGTCTTCACATAAGTTAGTTTGGTTTCCCACATGGAGACAATGCAGCTTCCCTGCACAGGTGTGATACTGATGTACAGCTTCTTTCCTAATTTTTGTCTGCCAGTGTTTGGACACCTAAATGAGCTTTTAAGTGAATCAGTCGCATGGCCTGTCAATACATGGGAACTTTACAGCCCAGTCATAGGTTAGATTTGTTTCCTGGTTTGCACTTCTTCATCATAACCTACTATACAGTCTTACTTATTAATTAGAATGCGTTTTACATCTTTGTTATTTGTCTGCGGTTATCAACACAGCATCTTCCACTGATGCCACTTCTGTAATGAATACTTGGATGCATTACATGGTAAGTGTGTCAATGTGCATGAAGGCAGACGGGACTTCCAATAAACATCTTAGTTTTGGTATGTATCATATTCAGTGTTCGATTGATGAACTGAAAAGTAATTCAGATTGGAGTAAGACCAAATGAAGAATTTGTGTTTCTGATAACCCGACCTACCCTATTTCAACCCCTCCAACCTAAACTTGGTTTTCTCATTTTCAAAAACTCACACATGATTTTGCTGAATTTACTGTTCAAGTAGTTCGTGCCTCAAAAGTGAAAGACGTAAACTTTTGCTCAAACTTTCCTTGATGAATTTTTCAATCGTTCTCTTTCAAAATCAAGAATGAAATTGGGGTCACCCTACAAATTTTGGTACTAGGGAAGCAAATCAAGATTTACTGATATAAAAATTCAAAATGGCTGCCATCCCTGTGTAACCACTATGGAGAACAATAAAATTTTTGAATTTCAAAAAATTAAGCTAAAGAAAAGTTTTCTTACACCAAGAGCTTTAAAATGAACCCCTACAAGTGGTATATCAGAAAAGAATTGCAAAAGTTTGAGAGTCCAAATTTGTGTCCCTGAGGCGCATTCTACCTTAAATGATCACACTGAAATAAATAAAAAGTAAAAAAAGTTCCTGACAGACCTAACCTATTTCTTGAGAGCTTGTTGGCAGGAAATACGCAATTTTCCTTATACCGTACGCCACATACATTCTTTCAACCCCATCCAAGGAGCAGATACTTTAGGAACGATTCATTAGTTTTAAATGAATTTGACAAAGCTTCATGGCCGTTCCGCAGATGTACAACCAAGTGCTTGTCACAGCTTTCAGCCACAATTTACTATCTGATCTAGTGTGCTATTCTATTGGGGTCACTCTGATGTGGATATTGAAGGATTGGAAAAGCATTACTGAATATTTTGCAAACCAGCAAGAGCATTTATGGTTTGATCTGCACATTTGATTTTCAATATTGAACACGACGTTTCCACATGTCAAAGTTAAATGTATAGAGTCATTTCCGTTAAAGCTAGCTTTTTTCACAGTAGTCACAAATGTATTGGCATCAAGCACAACTTGTTGCAGTATAGTAACAACTAATGTAATGTACAAAATACATTGATATTCAAGTTTTCATTAAAGATGCTAAATTTCCTGATTAAAACATCAAATTTGCTTGGATAATATTTAAGCCAACCGCTGGCATGCCTATGGGCACAAAGTCTACACCTGTTCCTGCAGATTTCCTTTGTATTCAGTATCCAGCAAGATGACACCAGTGCTGGCTTATGGTGTATGTATTTTACATCTCCTTAGATGTGGTAGAGCCTGGGACTCCTATCAAGGTTCCCAGTAAGCCAAAGATTACCAGCACTTAAGCTACTAAGACACAGATTTCCAGATGGTAGATTAGTTAAATTGCTTATTGTAGGAAGTTTTATGGTAGATACTGGAAGTGGTATGGAAATATTATGACACTTGCTTTTCTCAAATGCTGAGTTACAGCATTCCTGGGTGTGAAAGCACAACCGGTAACTGAGTAACACTACTAAATTCATCACTTTGGTCAATCATTCAGGTTGATTGCTGTAGCAGGGTAGTATGGTATGCTTTCCCATCCCAGACACCTGGTGATTTTCATTTTCATAAGTAGTTTCACTTCTGTGTTCAATACGTCTATGGTCAATCTCATTAACTAACACCTTGCCTTGGTAAGTCTTCATGTGTACAGATGCGTCCACCAGAGTGGAAAAGACAAGTTCAGGCTTTCACTTACACGGTTACTCTACCTCAAGAGTCACTGTGCTTAAAAGGTAAGGCAAGCTAGGCTTAAAATGAAATTCTGAAAGTAATTTATAGGTCTTCTTGTTGAATAGCTGACCTGCTGCTATATATAACTTGATAGAACTAATCTTTGGATATAAGCTTATAACAATTGAAGGAGCACACATGAGAAGTAGTTTAGACTCCCCATTGTCAGTTAATACTGGTAAACTATAAGTAAAAAAATTAGAATATATATTGTTACTCTCGTTAATTATTATTTTGCTTCTCCCTTTTCCTCAACCAGAAGCAACAGATACCTAGGCCTGTACTTCAGGACTCCTACATGGCTTTTTAGTTCCCACGGACACCGTCCCGGGGGGGACTTATAGGTTTGGTCATGTCCGTGCGTCCGTCTGTGCGTGCGTGTGTCCGTCTGTTCACGCAGATATCTCAGAGACGCCTGGAGCGATTTTGTTCAAACTTGGTACAAGGATAGTACCCTCTCCCATACAGATGCACGTCGATTTGTTTCACAATGCGATCAAATTTTGCCGTGTTAGAGGACTTTTTAGTTTACACCTCCATAGACTCCCATGTATAAGGCAGTTCTCCATAGACTTCCATGTATAAGGCAGTTCTGCATAGACTCCCATGTATAAGGCAGATCTCCATAGACTCCCATGTATAAGGCCACGAAAAATAAAATTTAGTTTCTCATCGTATTCATATTGCAAAAAGGATGCAGTGACACAATTTTTAGTCCCCACGGATGAAATCCAGTGGGCTTATAGATTGGGTCATGTCCGTCTGTTCGTCCATCCGTGAGTCCATCCGTTCACACAGATATCTCAAATATTTTGACTAAATGTCATGTGACCTCGATGACCTTTGACCTCCAATATACATATTTGTCCATAACTCAGTAACCACAAGTGTACCACCCTTCATATATGGTATGATGGGACACCTTATGACGCCACATATTTTACCTCATTAATTATGCATATATCTAATTTTGAGCGAGCCAATAGAGCTAGAGGTCTGATTTTTGGTATATAGGGATAACTTAGCAATACAATTTTTCTGACAGAATGTCACATGACCTCGGTGACCTTTGACCTCAAATATACATATTTGTCCATAACTCAGTAACCACAAGTGCTACACCCTTCATGTATGGTATGATGGGACACCTTATGACGCCACATATTGTATGCCATTAATTATGCATATATCTAATTTTGAGCAAGCCAATAGAGCTAGAGGTCTGATTTTTGGTATATAGGGATAACTTAGCACTACAATTTTTTTGACAAAATGTCACATGACCTCGGTGACCTTTGACCTCAAATATACATATTTGTCCATAACTCAGTAACCACAAGTGCTACACCCTTCATGTATGGTATGATGGGACACCTTATGACGCCACATATTGTACCTCATTAATTATGCACATATCTAATTTTGAGCGAGCCAATAGAGCTAGAGGTCTGATTTTTGGTATATAGGGATGACTTAGCAATACAATTTTTTTGACAAAATGTCACATGACCTCGGTGACCTTTGACCTCAAATATACATATTTGTCCATAACTCAGTAACCACAAATGTTACACCCTTCATGTATGGTATAATGGGACATTGGACACCTTATGACACCACATACTGTACCTCATTAATTATGCACATATCTAATTCTGAGCAAGCCAATAGAATTTCTTGACAAAATGTCATTGACCTTGTTAACCTTTTACCTAAAATATATGTTTATGTCAATAAATAAGTAACCACAAGTGCTATGTCCTTTGTATTTAGTAGGATTGGAGACCTTATGACAACACACGCTTTACCTCATTAATTATGCATATATCTAATTCTGGGCAAGCGAATAGAGCTAGAGGTCTGATTTTTTGGCATATAGGGATTAATTAGCAATATAATTTTTTAGCTCACATTTGGTGTACCAATTCGAGGTTATCGTATAAGCTGAATCAGTCATTTGCATCTGATTTGCATGTCTGTATGTCTGTATATTTGTGGGTATGTGCGGATGTATGTCCGTCACACACAAAGGCTCCCATACCGCCAAAGCTACCATCTCAGTATTTGGTGTACAGGTAGATGCAGGGGTTGAGATGTGAATTTGTTCAAATGAACACATCAGTGTCAAAAATGTGCAAATGAGGTAAGAAAACGTGAAATCCTGCAAATGTGCAGGAGGCATGGCAGTGAGAAACAGGCCAACTCCACTGATCTTGACTCATTTCCTGTCATTGTTTATGAACTGTTAAATATTAACAGACCAGCTGCAACCATAGACAGTAGATGGGGGAAGACTATTTATACTAAACTAAGAGGGGCTTGTTTCTGCTATGCATGTTGCTAAAGTTGACCTCCAGTACCTAAAGTTTCAGACCTTAATTACTTTTGTCATTCTTGTTTTTCTGGTTTAAATATTTCTTGTTGTTTTTCTGGTTGTACCGTGCAGAAATCATTGTCATAACATCAACGTAGAATTTTCTTCCACTGAACAGATAGAAACAACATTTATTGTTGATCATTGGTAACCCATACTGGTATATACCAATTCTGATCAAATTTGAGCGACACCGTATAATTGCGGTATTTTTTTCAAAATGTCACGTGACCTCGATGACCTTTGACCTTGATTATACATATATATGCATAACTCAGTAACCACAAGTTCTATACCCTCCAATTTTGATAGGATATTATACCTTAAGATGTCACATCTTGTACCTCATTTATTATGCGCATATATATTTCTTGGCTGGCCAATACAGCTAGAGGTCTGATCTTTTTTCCCGATTTAGAACCATAACTTAGACATGCCTCATGTGTTTCAAACTGGGAACAACGACATAGACCTATGTGCAGATAGATCTTAACATATACACTCCAGTGATACTTCTTAATGACCACATTTCCCTGCCCCATCAAGACTAATACTCCTATTACAAGTGGGGACTATGTCATTGTCAATGACTTGTCATTTAAGAAATTTGGTGGTCTGATAGAATTTATAATGTTTTTTGACGGGACAATACATCTCTTTGAAGCGGAAAATTTTGCATGAAAGTGAGATCCAGTGGTTGTTGGGGACAGGAATTTGCTTTAGATTTTTGTGAATCGGCTTACAACGGGAACAAGGAAGAGAATTGATAAACATGAAAGGAGGGAAACAGAAAGATACAGTTCAAAAAGGGATATAGTGTCACAGCATAATACATATACAGACAAACATATACTTACAGACTAGAAGATAGTCAAGCATTATTATTATTGCCAACTTTACTATAAAGCTCCTTTTTTAGTCCCCATGGACACCGTCCAGGGGGACTTATAGGTTTGGTCATGTCCGTGCGTCCGTGCGTGCGTCCGTCCGTTCACGCAGATATCTCAGAGACGCCTGGAGCGATTTCGTTCAAACTTGGTACAAGGATTATTACCTATGCCATACATATGCACGTCGATTTATTTTACGATCCGATCCAATATGGCCGTCTGGCGGCCATTTTGTTTCCTATATTTGATGTCGGTGCGTATGTTCACGCAAATTTCTCAGTGATGCTAGGAGCGATTCCATTCAAACTTGGTACATAGATTACTCTATATGTTATACATATGCACATTGATTTTTGTTTTGATCCGGTCTAAAATGGCTGCGTTGCGGCCATTTTGTTTCCTATATTTGACAACTGTGCGTTCGTTCACGTAAATTACTCAGCCATGCACATCGCGATTGCATTGAAAGTTGGTAATTTACGTGAACGAACGCACAGTTGTCAAATATAGGAAACAAAATGGCCGCAACAGCCATTTTTGATCGAATCATTACAAAAATCAGCGTGCATATATCTGTAATAGGGATTAACAAATTTCATGAAACTTGGTACAGATGTTGAGCTCAAATTGCTTTAACAGTGAAAAAGATTTTTATCAGTGTCAAGTTAATCAATTTGTAATTGCATATGTAATGAACTCTACTGATTAGAGTGATATATCCACAAATACTGCGTTAAATTTGATGAAAAATAATCGCAGTCATACCAATCCATAATCCAATGACAGTAGGTCAGAATTCGTAAGACAATAGTTGTAAACATAGACACAAAACAGCACAGAACAGACAGTAAATAGACGGTACACAAACAAAGTCATATTCATGAAAGAAAGATATATGGACCTCTAGCCAGAAGACCAAGAAGTGATGTCAGGTGTTTCGAAAATAGTTAGCGCATCCTGCCCCACATGTGGCACCCGCCATATATCAATCTATAAGTCAGATAGGTAGTGGTCACTAACTAAGGCCCAATGTCACCGATGCCATCAGTGATCATTTGTCGAAGAGAGATATTGTATTTATCTACCAGCTTGCAATACCTGCCAAAAAAGCGCTTGAATGTAGAGACAAGTCTTGCTCTGGTGTAACCTTGATTTAACAGTTTGTAAGAGAGATGGCCATGTCTCTCTACAAAATCACCATATGAACTGCATGCTCTAGCATATCGAATAAGCTGGGAAATGTATACCCCATAAGCTGGTGAGAGTGGAATATTACTTATGAGGTGTGGAAAATTGATGATACTAAAGTTGAAATCATCTCTCTTGTCATATAGCCTAGTAGAAAGGTGACCATTAGGGCCTAGAGTCAAATTCAAGTGAAATGTCCAGATATGAAGCAGAAAAGGCCGTTTCTGTAGTTTCTTAATCTCCAATTCTGGAGGATAAATCATAGCGAGATATTTACTGAATTCAGAGTTATTCATTGAAATGACATCGTCTATGTATCTATATGTTGATTGAAAGTTCGAGCTACAGAGACCTTTTTCTGTTTGATTAGGTTCTGGATAAATTCTGCCTCGTATGAGAACAGAAATAGGCCTACGGTAAGTCTGCAAGCAAGGGAGCACTGTTAGTGCCCATAGGAATTCCTACACACTGTTGGAAACTTAGTACAGATCTCATATTGATCTCATATTGTTGTAAATACAAATCAATGACACTTAGTGATATCGTACATATATATAAATTAATTGGTAGTTTGCATTTACATAATCATTTCGTGTTCTCTATTAATTTAGAGATGTATTTTGGAGCATTGCGCATGCGCAGATTTACATTTGCATAAGCGACCCGTTCAGCACGAAAATGGATTTTTCTCAGGGCATGCGTCCCGCACCGTGCACCGGGGGCAAAGTGAAAAACCCAGGCCTAGTCGGCCCTAGTCGGGCCTACCCGGGCCTCTAGGTTGGCGATCTAAAATTTAGCGCGAATTCAAACACGTTGGAAATTCCCGCAGAGACTGAGTTTCGCAAAGCTAAGCTTACATTGTGCCTCAGCTGGCCATGTCGCGACGCCAGGGGTCGCTGCCAAAATCAAGCATTTTGCGTACCCTCGATTGATGATTACTTTTTTGCCACCGAACACAGAATATAGTTTGTGCAGGTTCGATTTTGCTTTTTGCTATTATTTGTTTTATTGAAATTCGTGCGGCGAAATAGCCACTTGTAATTTGCATCGATCGCAGCCTGCCATGCCTCTGCGAGCGCAGGGTTGATTACCGTAAAAACCCTATCAATTCGACCAGAAAAAAATAATTACGATTTGAAATCGTCGAATAGGAAATTAAAACTGCAGCAATAATTTAGTGGTCGAATTAATTGAAACGACGATAATGAAATTTACGCGAGACATGTTTGCTATGTGGAGACTGCTTCAAAGCATTGACTGTAGGTTACAAAAAAACCTCAAACCTAAAAAGCACGTGGGTGTCACATCAAAATCAAAGTGGCCGCGATTACAGACGGAGCGATCTGTGACACTTTGCCACCGGCCACTCGATGAAGTTGACATCGTGTGACGGATCTTGGAAATATATTGCAACTCCGTGACAGGCAGATTAGATAATCTAAGAGTGTTTAATGCATTAAAATTTAGTAAAAATAATAAAAATTGACATCACCCATCATAAGAAACGTGGTGTTGAAGATAATATTTTTGAGAGAAGTCTCTGATGTCCATTTTCTGTAAGTAAGCTTATGGTCTGACTTCGCAAAGTTGGGAAACCAACATCTGAAGATTTACTTCAACCAATACTTTTGGATTTGTTCTACTCTTATTATAATTTCTGGAAAGTAGATGTACACGATGTCTGTGTAGCGTCTATACTGAAGTCATATCCGAAAGACTATAACCAGTTCGCGACGGCGTAAACCTCTCTCTCTCTCTCTCTCTCTCTCTCTCTCTCTCTCTCTCTCTCTCTCCTGGCATTTCGATGTTTTATTTTGTCGACATTTAAATATCAGTTTGAAGTTTCAGGTCACTGCTCAATGCAATAGTTGATGTCAATTTCCGGTATCGGGCATGGTCTCTGTTGTCACTCTAATCGTTAGTTTTTCCGGTTAGGGGTGGACCATTTGATATCCTGGGGGGGGGGCTTGGAAGATTTGGGGGAAAAAAAAGATGCCAGGTGGAGTTGCTCGAAAAAAAATCTGGCTTTAAGTGGCTGATGGAAAAACAATTATGGACCATTGCGACTCGGAAAAAAAAATCTTGGCAATTGTTCGATGCACACTGCAGCATCAATAAAAATCAAGCAGTAGCTCTGGAGTTTTATAAAGCATAAACCATTTCAAGCTTGAGGAACAATAACTGAATATGAACAATTGTACAGTATACATGACCTTCTGATTAGAGGAAGTATGCTGAAATTGAAATTGCTCACCAGTGTTTTCCAGAAATGCGTAAATCTGAATGTAAGGATTTTGTCAAAATACCACAAGAAGAGAGACAGCCTGCAAACATTTTACTATTATCGTTTGCGTATAGAAAACTCATAATAATCTTTACGGCCCTGATACGGCTTTTGCGGCCCGAGGTCGTACGGCGGAAGGGCCCGAGCGTGCGAGGGCCCGTACGCCGTACGACCAAGGGCCGCAAAAGCCGTATCAGGGCCGTAAAGGTTTTATCATATACCTTATGGAATGATAAATATGTATTTTACATAATATTCAGCATTGTTTAGGAGATAAAAATGCGTGCGATATCAAAATTTATCGCCATTTGTGTCAGTTTTTCATAAATACGATGGCCGCTTCCCGTCGTGGATTGACATACATAATGACGTCATTTGTTTACCTGCAGAATTCTAGAACGCGCAAAGCAACATCCGTACTTTTACGTGACCAACAGAGATCAAGGCTGAAATCGAGGCGTAAGAAGGACAAAGGCGTAATGTCAGTTTCTTGAAATTTATCCTAAACAGGCACGCACCTAGTATACACAGGATTTCACCAGAATTTAGAAATATAAGCTGATGTCACCGGCGCGGCTACACTGTCGCCACGCGCAACTACGATCTGAGCGAGCAGATGTTTTCCTAATCTCGCGCTGGCTTTGTGTACGAATGGAACGTTTGCAGATAGCAACGCGCGTAGTAACCAGAATTGAGTTACTTCAGAAATGCACGCGATTGCCCATATTTGGGCACCGGGCCGGGGCGTGATACGTAAAAAAAATGCACGGATCTGAGGGCGCTTCCTCCCATAGGTTTACACAGGCACGTGAATGTAGGTATATGATAACAATGAAAATGCGTAGAGACTCAATCCAATGTGTAATATTATTACGCATTGGATCGACTCTCTACACATTTTTTCATTGTTATGAGTTTTCTATATACGCTTGTTTTATTCGTAAATGCGAACACTGTTATAGTGAATTATCTTACCAATGTTTTTCTTAACAAAAGCGAATGTGTTTTGATTAGAATTGAATGAGTTTGATGGTTTTGGGGAAACTACTATGTGGTAATGAAGAATGGGAAATGGGCAATGAAATGAGCAGACAGCAGGTGATTTAAGATTAAATGTTACATCTTCACTGCAAATAAAACCATAAGTGTGTCATAAATAATACAAACAAAACAAAATCATGTTTGTTTGTTTTGTTGTATGTGAGCCACGTCTAAGACACACAACAAAAGTACTGTTTCAGTCAGTAAATGTCACCTCAGATGCCACCAGAGAAAACCATTTCCACTCCAAAATTTCATTTTTCGCCTTGCGAGAGGGGGGACACCCCCCTCTTGCGCTCTCCCCCCCCTCGTTCGCTACGCTCCCTTACAGTCCACCCGTCTACTTTCTTAAATTACCCGGCTACTTTCAATGTAAGGACAACACTGACAAGTAAATGCCATAAATGTACATGATTTTACAAATATGTTTTTGTAAAGTGAATCAAAAATGTACATGTATTTGCATAACTTCATTTAGTTTCTTGAATATAGTCTGTGTGCGATAGAACAGCATCTTGTTACTGGGTGTGAAAAACCAAGCAAACAAACATTGCACCGAAATTTGGTAAAAAAAAAATATATCTCGAAGAAGGAAGTGAAAAAAAAAGTTGCCAGCATATGCCCTGTAGAAAAAAAATAATTCATGGTGAAGCACGTGGGAAAAAAATAATGGCTCTCCACCAATCTTCCAAGCCCCCCCAGGATATCAAATGGTCCACCCCTTATATTCGATATCAGACTAAAAACACAACGTGAACAACGCTGATAATATATTGCATCTTTCGTATCGAAAACCGGTAAAGTTCGCAACTGGTGATGTCTGTGACGCTTTTGCTTCCAAATAGACATATTGAAATGCACAGGGAACTTCGTGGTATGGCACTTATATGAATTTTACTGTGGAGAAAGTCCCTGACTTTTAAACTGGCCGTACAACCAACAATAAACATGGCGGAGCAATGATACCGACTTCAGAGACTTTGCGAATTTTTTTCATTGCGAGCGCTGTGAGACCGAGTTGTCGAATTTTTTCCCGCTGGCTATTTTGCTTTGAATTTTCAATTGCCCTCATGTGATAATTACAGCTACATGTAAAATCAAGAAAGGCGTTCTCTGTAAATCAATAAGCCTTTTGAATATGAAAAAATCGGACATCTGAACCTCAACACGCAGTTTGAAAGTTGCTCTCCGAATCAGGACAGGGACATCGGTGAGGTCGGATTTCACGTAGTAGCTATGGAAACCGATGGTTCATTCATTGTAAGAAAGCATGTGATGTACTGCTCCTGCTCGAGCTCCCTTGGCCCGTGGACTTTCACCGTCTCGCCTCTACACCGTCTATTACCTAACCATGCCAACAATCGATCACGTAATATCAGTGTTCAGTCTTCAAATTTGGATATTATCATCAAAAGTCGAACACATCAAAAACAATGGTAGCGGCCACGCATTCAAGGACATTCACGCAAGGAGACACTTAGACTCTCCACAGTCGCTGTGCCTTGTTTTGTGCGCGCCAAAGTTGGGCCTGCATTCGAAGGCTACGCTGTGCAGCTGTGAGCACGCGCTGCCAGACACAGCGACTGTCGGTTCTTGCAAGTATATGAATATTCATAAGGGTTGTGACTTCAAAAGAAACACCTATCTAACGGGGCGGAGAGAATATATACTAGTAGCTAGTAAACCTATATACGTTGTATGGTTTATTTTTCATTTTTAATTTTATTTGGCTATGCTACCTGTCATTTTTGTTTTGATTAACGGATGTGTGGAGTTCTATAAAGTACCCGGATCAGGCAGAAATCCGACCGGTCGCTTGCAAGAACGTCCAGACCCTGGGATTCGCGTCGCGTCTCTGAAGGGCGCGCGCGTGTTCCAACTGACTGACACTGGGAAGAACGCGAATCGCAGGGTCTCTGCCAGACTAGGAGACACTATCAATGAGTGGCGCGCAGAATTGTTTTAATAGTTTTGAGAACTTCTAAAATAAATTGTAATCTGTGTACCTTCGCACATCGAACCGATATTTTATGCCTATCACCGTTGAAGCTTATGTCTTTCATTGTAGAGTTGTTTTTATCCAAAACACATTTCCAGAAGAGTCCAAGAGCAGTCAAATGAAAGGATAATTGCTTCAAACGAATGAAAATGCACAACGAAAGAATGAAAATCAACAGCATAGCGCACATCGTGGACGTGTTTTAAAACAATTGCGCTTGGGACTGGGACTATTCTATTCTATTCTAGTGACGGGGACGGAAAGCACAGAACTATAAAGCTACTGGAAAAACGTTTTTTTTTTCTCGCGATTTTAGCAACTGTAACACCCTTTATTCTCAAAGGTACTCACCTTTCCATAATAGAATTAAGCTAGATTTAGGGGCTTATGCACACAGTGCACAAGGATCATATGTTTTTAAAAGTCCTCTGCTGGGGACGAGCAGGGGTTACACTCTAACGGATACAGTAAAACAATGGTCACGGCCATAGGTTCAAGGACATTCACGGGGTGACACGATGACAAAGTATGGTGCAATTATTTGATCATTATATGGATATTATTTTGACATGATTATGAACTTATTTGGTAATTCGGTTGTTTTGACATTATTCAGCATTGATGTCTTGATTTGGAACTTATTTCATCATTATTATGCCATTATTTGGTGATTTGGTCATTTTTATGTCATTATTTTGTCTTTCTTATGCGATTATTTGGTCATGATTACGACATTGTCTTGATATTCTCTCGATATTATCTTGACATTATTATGTTAATTCGGTTCTTTTGCCATTATTCGGCATTGATGTCTTGATTTAGAACTTATCTTATCATTATTATTCCATTATTTGGTGATTTGGTCATTTTTATGTCATTATTTGGTCTTTCTTATGCAATTATTTGGTCATGATTATGACATTGTCTTGACATTCTCTTGATATTGTCTTGACATTATTATGTTAATTCAGTTCTTTTGCCATTATTCGGCATTGATGTCTTGATTTAGAACTTATCTTATCATTATTATTCCATTATTTGGTGATTTGGTCATTTTTATGTCATTATTTGTCTTTCTTATGCAATTATTTGGTCATGATTACGACATTGTCTTGACATTCTCTTGATATTGTCTTGACATTATTATGTTAATTCGGTTCTTTTGCCATTAGTCGGCATTGATGTCTTGATTTAGAACTTATCTTATCATTATTATTCCATTATTTGGTGATTTGGTCATTTTTATGTCATTATTTGGTCTTTCTTATGCAATTATTTGGTCATGATTACGACATTGTCTTGACATTCTCTTGATATTGTCTTGACATTATTATGTTAATTCGGTTCTTTTGCCATTATTCGGCATTGATGTCTTGATTTAGAACTTATCTTATCATTATTATTCCATTATTTGGTGATTTGGTCATTTTTATGTCATTATTTGGTCTTTCTTATGCGATTATTTGGTCATGATTACGACATTGTCTTGACATTCTCTTGGCTTTCAATTATCTGACCTCCTTTATTCTCTGAACTCATTATTTGACCTGCATTTGAACCCTACCCAGAAATCATTGCACATTCACAATGGCGCAGATGATACGGTCTGTTCCCTCGCATAGAGATTGAAAAACGGGCTTTGCGTAAGTTTTAAAGCGCAGCTCAGCACATCGCGTATCTAGAATAGTTGGGCGTGCTCGAAAACTGAGATCGACCACAATTTTGGATTAAAAATCGATTATTTTCGGCGGCGGAACTGGGCTGTGTTGGGTAGCCTTTGGTGGCCTGTAGTATTAGCTATTCCCTACACCTAGCCGAGCGTACAGGTCTGTGTACCGTGTGTTCTCGGCGTTATATGGTACAGGCCCACGGCACGTTTCGTAGATCGTCGTCGGATGGGAAGTGACTAAGACCGAGGTTCGGTCTTCGGCCTCACAGTGTCAGTCACTTCCCATCCGACGACGATCTACGAAACGTTCCGTGGGCCTGCTATGTTATATGGTGGAGGCCGTATAACACCGGAAACACACAAGACCTGTACGTACGCACGGCTAGGTTACACCCAGCCTGCCACACAGAGATCAGTAAAGGTATCGATACCGTGGACGAAAACGACAATCGCCGCGCTGTCTTAAAAAAATCGCAACACATAGAAGACTAGGGGATTAACAGTTACCATGGATTTTTGAATTCTGGCATATGAGAACAATCAAATATTAGAGAAAAAAGATGGGGGTCACCATACTTGATCTTATGCAGGTGTACGATGAAAAGTCACACTGCACCAAAACGCAATAATACAGATAAATTCACACTAATAAGCTGCCTGTATGTATAGAATAATACACGTGAATTCACATGAATCCACATAAATACAGGCTTGCTGAATACAAACAATGTATTCTTGACTGTATTCATCTGTATATATGCTCTCTTCTGCTAAAATACAGACAATAATCCATGCTAATACAGTAAGTATTATTGGGTTTTCATGCAGTGTCAGTTTTTCTAAAATCACTTAAAATCAATATAGCCTATAAAACCATTCATTTCAAGTTCATGCAGTAAATTAAATTTTCACATCTCATTGTACCAATAACACAAAGTTAAACTCTGAACAGTAAAGACTCTAATTTAAATGGAAAAATGTGTGACTAAATGGAAACTTTTATTTGTTATTAAATTTGCCATTATTAGACCCAAAATTTCTGAGATTAAAACATTAATTTCATGGAATATTTTAACCTTCCAGTATTGTCAATTTTTTTAAACATTTATAAGTGGCATCTAAGTTGTACATGTCTTGTACTTTTGAAAAAAAAAATTCGGTAGGTCACTGTGCTCATTTTTTCACAATTTGGTTAAACGTAGCTAGGGATACACAATTTTCATACTCTCTCATGATTGTCATTTGTGTGCTCTTCAGCTGGTGCCATTGAACTGGCCAGAGTTGGATAAACTCAAGTCGGCTTAGACTGAGAAATCCAAAAAGTTCATGATGCATTTAAAAATGAATCAATTTTATAACTTGCCCTAGGTATATGGCTCCACAACCTGCTGATAAGAGGTAGTGTTAAAGATTTGCGTGCAGAACGACACATTACATGTTTTTTTTTACTCTGTGTGCATTCCTAATAAATATGCGGCTATATGGTAATTTTTTTGGGGGGGGGCTTGAAAATTTTTGCGGGTATTGAGGGGGGACTTGAAAATTTTTGAGGGTATTGAGGGGGGATCTGAAAAAAAATAAGATTTCAATCGTGATTCCTCCAGCCCCCCCCTCACCTTTTTGTTTTTTGAACGCAGCCTTAAATATGTTTGATTTTGACAAAGCGATTACATTGTCGTATTTATTTGCCAAATATAGACCACACTGCATTTGATTGTATTATTAGAATCAAAATCATCTCAACATACTCGTGCCATGAAGCTTTCTTATCCAGATGAGTCCAGATGGGAATTATGAAAAAATGAGAAAGCAATACTTTTATCTTTTATCTTATTTTACGGCCAGTTAGAGTTGCACCTGTAAGCTACAGACTGAAAAGCCGGTACTAATAAGTATCAAGGAAATATTCGTTCAACGAAGATGTTTTATCGTAGGTATGCCACATAATATTTTTGGTTGGTCGGGAACTATTCTCGAGCATGGTTTTTTTTTTTATTGTAAACTCATAGGGGCACGGTCGCTAACCTAACGACTTTTTATTGCTTTGTTGGTATGAAACCGCAATGAATCAAAATACTTCTTTAAGGCAGAAAAGTCATAACGTGGTGAGCGGGGCGATAAGCTGTAGAGGAACACACAGCATCGTACGCAGAACTAGGCTAGGTGTAATAGCTAATACTACAGGCCACCATCGGCTACCCAACACAGCCCAGTTCCGCCGCCGAAAATAATCGATTTTTTATCCAAAATTGTGGTCGATCTCAGTTTTCGAGCACGCCCAACTATTCTAGATACGTGATGTGCTGAGCTGCGCTTTAAAACTTACGCAAAGCCCGCTTTTCTATCCCTATGCGACGGAACAGACCGTATCAACTGCGCCATTGTGAATGTGCAATGATTTCTGGGTAGGGTTCAAATGCAGGTCAAATAATGAGTTCAGATAATAAAGGAGGTCAGATAATTGAAAGCCAAGAGAATGTCAAGACAATGTCGTAATCATGACCAAATAATCGCATAAGAAAGACCAAATAATGACCAAATCACCAAATAATGGAATAATAATGATAAGATAAGTTCTAAATCAAGACATCAATGCCGAATAATGGCAAAAGAACCGAATTAACATAATAATGTCAAGACAATATCAAGAGAATGTCAAGACAATGTCGTAATCATGACCAAATAATTGCATAAGAAAGACCAAATAATGACATAAAAATGACCAAATCACCAAATAATGGAATAATAATGATAAGATAAGTTCTAAATCAAGACATCAATGCCGAATAATGGCAAAAGAACCGAATTAACATAATAATGTCAAGACAATATCAAGATAATATCAAGACAATGTCGTAATCATGACCAAATAATTGCATAAGAAAGACCAAATAATGACATAAAAATGACCAAATCACCAAATAATGGAATAATAATGATAAGATAAGTTCTAAATCAAGACATCAATGCCGAATAATGGCAAAAGAACCGAATTAACATAATAATGTCAAGACAATATCAAGAGAATGTCAAGACAATGTCGTAATCATGACCAAATAATTGCATAAGAAAGACCAAATAATGACATAAAAATGACCAAATCACCAAATAATGGAATAATATGATAAGATAAGTTCTAAATCAAGACATCAATGCCGAATAATGGCAAAAGAACCGAATTAACATAATAATGTCAAGACAATATCAAGATAATATCAAGACAATGTCGTAATCATGACCAAATAATTGCATAAGAAAGACCAAATAATGACATAAAAATGACCAAATCACCAAATAATGGAATAATAATGATAAGATAAGTTCTAAATCAAGACATCAATGCCGACTAATGGCAAAAGAACCGAATTAACATAATAATGTCAAGACAATATCAAGAGAATGTCAAGACAATGTCGTAATCATGACCAAATAATTGCATAAGAAAGACCAAATAATGACATAAAAATGACCAAATCACCAAATAATGGAATAATAATGATAAGATAAGTTCTAAATCAAGACATCAATGCCGAATAATGGCAAAAGAACCGAATTAACATAATAATGTCAAGACAATATCAAGAGAATGTCAAGACAATGTCGTAATCATGACCAAATAATTGCATAAGAAAGACCAAATAATGACATAAAAATGACAAAATCACCAAATAATGGAATAATAATGATGAAATAAGTTCCAAATCAAGACATCAATGCTGAATAATGTCAAAACAACCGAATTACCAATAAGTTCATAACCATGTCAAAATAATATCGATATAATGATCAAATAATTGCAAAATAATGGCCAAATACTGATATAATTATCATTAAATCACCAAACAATGGATAATAATAATGAGATAAGTTTAAATAAAGTTTTCAAGATAATTTTGGCGGTGTTCTCACCCCATAACAAAGACAGTCGTAAAATGCTTAGACTAGTTATAAGAACATACAATATCTGGTCATCTGTGTACCGTTGCGCATCGAAACGACAAGTGTAGGCCTATAGCTTCGAAATTTTATGGGAGAGACATCACGACTGAGACCGACAGTAGGTAGCAGCACAACAAACTATTCCGAATTGTGCGTCGACCGTGTTTACTGCAACATCTCTGTTAGGTTTCTCAATCAAATCCAAAGTCCGACATTGACAAAATTGACATAAAAATATGATGTCCGAAAAGTTTTGTTTTATTCAACTAACTGATTCATCTCCTTTGACATCCCCTAAGTTACATGTAAACAGTCCGGAAAGACTGTGACATCGATGTCTCCCGGGCCCCCCGCATACAACATGGCCATGCTCAAATATTTCTTCACCATTTCGCAAAACATCTTGTCAACTGGGCGCATAGGCCACGTCTTTGTACGTTGGTCAAAACTAATGGCAGTAAAGGTCAGAGTATAACATAGTTCAAAGTAAGATTGAATATGGAAGACGAAAATGCTTTCATCGATTGACAAAAATGAGAAGGAACGAGTCAGTAAATATCGAACTATAAAGGGGAGAACGAGACTTCCACGATTAATCAACTGGGAACTGTATTTCGATCGACAGACTTACACAACCAGAGAGAGCATTTATTCAGCTTTAAAAATAAGTCACTGCCTTTCCTTTAATAACACCCATTTGCGTTTCGATCTACTCTTTCCCCAATTGGTATGATTGGCACCGGGTTTCGCCTGCCGTACTGACTGATTCATGGTTATTTCTTCAGCTATTTTTTCATTGTTTCGCATAAGATACAGCATCTCTTTTCGTGCACAAGGCATGTTAACGTTCAGAAGTAACCAGTCACAGGAGGTTAGGATATATACCGTAGGTGAAATTATAATGAAATATTGAAGATGAAAAGACTTATCGGTCGACATAAATTGCCATAAACCGAGAATCGAGATTGTCTATGATTTATTAATTGGGAACAAAAATATTCGATTGATTCATTAACACAACCAAAAAGAGCATTTTCTTCAGCTTGAAAAAATAAGTCGTCGTCTTTCCTTGACACTGTCCCCATTTGCGTTTGAAAATATTAGTCTCTTCCCAGTCGGTAAGAACGCACGGGGCGGCGTCGTCCGTACTAGCCGACATGTAACATACCGATTTTTCTTCAGCATATTTTTTTTTAGCGTTTCGCAAAAGATATCGCCAACTTGTCCTTTTAGTGCACTGGGCACATCTATCTACGTTTTTAGGAACAAGCAACATGTGGTTTAGAAAATAATATCTGTCAATTAGGAAGGAATTGATTCATACACAGAAAGAGTCTATATTCGTAACGCTGTTGTTTTCGATGTCCTGAAATGTTGTTCATTCACCAACTGAAGGAATTTTTTTTTTGAAAGCTATGTTATTCAGTAGAATTAATAGGGATTGAGAAAGTCACAGTTTCCGTCGGTGGTCGAATCGATAGGGGCAAAATAAAATTATATTTTTCGAGAAAAAAATAGTGTGGTCGTAAAAGGTTGGTCGAATTGATACGGTTTTTACGGTAATTCTCTTCCGGGTACAAGCAGACTTCGCATCGCGACGCTTCACGTGTGCTCGACATGCTCTATGTCCCGGGACCGTTTTCTCGAATGTACGTAACGTGGGGCTGTTCTCGGACATGCCTAAAAGCACATGGGATACGTTCAGGTGGGCGCGTTAATATGTTTACGTGTGTAGCTGGGCGATCTACTAGCGAGGGAGCACGAGCACACACGGATTCGCTTTAAATTTTAGATCGCCAACCTAGAGGGCCCGGCTGGGCCCGGCTAGGCCCGACTAGGCCTGGGTTTTTCACTTTGCCTCGCACCGGGTGCTTTCGGCTCTTGTGTAAAGGCGATGGAGAGATATATTCGGGTCAAGCTTGAAAGCAGAAACAGTTTGGACTTTCAGTTAACGTCATGGCTACCAGCGAGGGTGGAAAATCGGATTTCCGGTAGATTTTATGCAATACTTTCAGCGGTCCTCTCAGGGTTTCCGCCATGTTGTTTCTGTCAGAATATCCATGATTTCATTCAGCTATATTCAAATCCATCGTGCAGTGTCTTTTTTGGTCGAATTTTTCATCCCACGTGAACAACACTGTCGATGAACAATTGGTGGACACAAAGGCCAGCATTTTATGGCCGTTGCGCCATGGGGGACATCGGGGGACACTCGACATTTCCTTACATGCATCGCGGCCTACTTCTGTTTTGGGAAATTCCGACGTTTAGCTTTGTATACGTACCAAGAATATAACGATCTTACGCATGGCGACTTATAGAACAGCCCGCGAAGGAACTCTTGTAGTGAAAAAAATACAACCTTCAATTGTCCACAGTTTCATCCCAGTGTTCAGCTTCGTCAAGTGGTAGCCCTGCGTACAATGTTGTGTGTTCCCGGCGCTATACGGCCTCCCATCCCATAGGCGCACGACGAATTTTAAAATCACTTATCTGAATTTTTAATGTTGAAACATGCATTTTATTAACAAATGTGCAAACGGAAATCGTGCGACCAGATTTTGAGGCATACAGTGAACAGTGCCCATCAGTGCAGTGCACGGCTGTGGCCGTTTAGCTCTGCTGTTATCACTCGGCGAATTTTAAAACCACTTGTCTGTAATTGAATGGTGAAACATGCATTTTATTAACAACTGTGCAAACAGAAATCATGCGGACAGCTTTTGAGACATACTGTGAGCAGCGCCCAGAACACGGCTAGCAGCTGTGGCCGCTCGGCTGTCTTGTACACATTACTCTAAAGGTACGAAACTATTGGGAAAATAATTTAAATAAAATCCGTAAAATAAAACGTTGTTGGCAACCCTGGGGATTCAAACTTCTCTGTGTTGTCGCATGCGTGGTACTAAATCGATCGACTGGGTTCTTGAAACACAAAAACTGCACCGGGCCATGTAATTGCTGGTAAGTCGCTAAATTTTACCTCCGGACAACTCCCGTGACACCGCCATTTTGAAGGCTCCCATATCAGTACGAATAACAATGACGTATTGGTTTAAAAGGAAAGTATGCGCATGCGTCAACTTCAAGCTGCACACTTTGAAAATGGCGCTGGCACGGGACTTGTCCGTAAAAAAACATTGCGCTAATTATCAGCCGTAGATAGGGCCGATGTTGACTTTACAAGTTAGGAAGCCGATCGATCGATTTTTGTAAGTATTCCCTTGATTAAATTGAAGTTTGAATCTCGAGGATGGCCAATAACCGTTAATTTTGTCTAATTTAAAAATCATTTTCCAAATACTTTCGTACCTTTAGAGTAATATGTACAAGACAGCTGAGCGGCCACAGCCGTGTTTTGGGCGCTGCTCACTGTATGTCTCAAAAGTTGCCTGCATGATTTCTGTTCGCACGGTTATCAATAAAATGCATCTTCAACATTAAAATTGTAGACAAGTGATTTTAAAATTCGCCGTTTGTTTAAAGTTAGTAACGTTAACAGTAGAGCTGAGTGGCCATAGCCGTGCACGGGGCACTGTTCACTGTATGTCTCAATAGCTGCCCGCACGATTTCCGTTTGCACAGATTTTAATAAAATGCATGTTTCAACATTAAAATTATAGACAAGTGATTACAAAAGACGTCGTGCGCCTGTGTCCCATCCGTGTAACGCCAGGAACATACACAGCGTTGTACGCAGGGCCGGCTACGTCAAGTGGCAGTAGGCCTATACGAATTGAATCAAGTCAGTGGGTACGTACCGCACTTTAGATGGGTTCAAACTTAAACTGAGTTCGATGTTAAGTGATAAGAGGGGAAATACACCATTATAAATATTTAGGATTTTGATCCCATTTTTTCCCGGAGGCTCCATTCAAATTATATGGCGTGATAATTAAAATTCCTTGAAAAGCACCTTCATCTAACACCTTTAAGAGCGCATTAAAAAAAAACAAAGGCATATAAAGAAAATCCCAGACACGGTTTTGAAGGATATTGTCAAGGCTTGTCAATGAAGAAATTCCAACCGAAAATCTTGCAGCGTGTTCGCATAAGGCGGGAAAAACCGGTTTTTGGAAGGTTCAGCAAAACGCTTGTCACGTGACTCTTATGCAAATAATGACCGTGTACTGTGCTTGGTCGGATAGCTCTATATCAGGGCTTTCAGAAAATGTATAACTTTATTGGGTTTGGGACGTGTTCAATTGAGAAAAAATAAAAATCTGAAAGTGTCTAAAAGGTATTTAGCTACCTTAAAATAAATGTTGCATGTATCAGATATTGTAGAGTAGGCCTACAATAACAAATTGTGTTCTAGAGAGTCAAAGAATTTTGATGTTAGGGTTGCCAAGCATTTATAATAAGTTTTTGTTTTTGAGATGATATATGTATGGGGTCACATGGGTAAGTAACCTGGCCCTGTGATTAGTCAATTTGGTGATGCATCTTAAAGGTCTGCAGTTTGGGTATTTCTACAAGAGATACCTTGAATTTAGTCAGTATTGTTATTCCAGTAATTCTGTATTGCTTTTCATGACTGAGGATCTGAATTAAAAAAGACACTAAAAAGACACTACTAAGTCATATTGCAGTATCTTTATTATATTTCACAACACCATGAACATGTATAACAATATAAGTATTATAATTTTCAAATTAATACTCTTGCAGTAAATAAATTTTTCCCTGTCTTGTTTTTGTAGTGCTTTATAGAGCTGCATGGACAGTCCTGTTGAGTAACTAACTATGAGTGATATGCTGCTGACATGTGTCTTTTATATTAACCTAAGAACAAATGCTTTCATTGCACTGTGCAAAAAATATAATGATGATAAAAAATAAGAACAAAACCGAAACAAAACCATCAAACTAGGTTTTTGGAGGAAATAGTTTTCCCAAAAACGAGCAAAATCAAAACAACTTGAAAATCAGCGTATATGCTTGACTAGTCAAACGTTATAATGCACATGAAGCAAATTTTATTTTGGCAAATTTTAACATCCTGGTGTCGTACGTCTGACTAAAATTCCTCTTCAATTGGTTTCCTTCCATTAGTCCGGATCCTCTCAACCTCTTCTTGCCGAGACTCCTTTGGCGTCGTTGGCGTGTACCAAAGACTGAGGGGGAAGGGAAATTAAATATAGTTTTAGAAACCTACGTCAGTTATGGAAGCCTAGCCCCGAGGGTCATTGCGGATGCTTAGGTTTTTTACGATACCTCTGCAGACTAGAGTGCAGTCGTCCATCGGAGCATCAACGTACGTTCACCGTGGCGATGGCGGAAGAAATTTCTACCTCCATGCAGCATCATATTTATAATTATAAGCCATACACAGCCCATGGCAATATATTCGAAATGATCAACAACAACAGGCAGGGAGGGACAAACAGTCGACGGCAAAATGGCGAAGTTTAAGGGACGGACCATTAGATCTTTGGAGGGGGTGGTCAAAAACAGAAAAAAAAATTTTCAGAGCAGAAAGTTAGGGAAAAAAATCTTCAAACTAGTTTGCAAAATAAAAAAATAAATAAATAAGAAGACAAATGCGTAAAAAAAAAATCTGCAAAAGTCTTTAAAATCTTGAATTTTTTTTAGATTTTACCGACAGGAAGCAACTTTCTGTATTTTTAGTACATCCTCCAGGCGCATTTTTAATTTTAATTTATACATTTAGAGAGACTGTATCCCTTATACTGGAAGTTGTGATTATCTTATCTTTTCAAGACTTTTGTATTCTGATTACTTGAAAATTATAAAATTATAGAGCCTGTTTTCTACTTGTTTCCTGCGTACAAACCAAGCAGGTACACTAGGTAAAACATTGAAACTATGGTATGGTTGTCAAGACAGAAAGTTATATTTGCCTTTTAAGATCAAGGTAAACAGATGCAGGCCACATCAGGTTCATTTTTTTTCTCAGCATTTTATTGCAATGATGAATGCAAGAATGGGTGAACAGGAAGAAACATGTCAATAATGATAAAACAACATATCAAGTCATTTTGTATTATTTTGCTTTTATAAAGGCATTTTCAATTCTTTATTCTCAAAAAACAGCCTCAAAAAACAACAGCAACACATTTCTTAACATTCAACAATACACTACGTAGAATGCCATCTATCCAACAAATCCCAACACAAAAACACACAAAAGGGTTGAACTTTGAAAGTTTCTCGATAGCAAATACTGAATAAATCTGCATGAATAATCGTTTGTGTGTAGCAAATTATCTGAAGAATTTTTCCACCACAAAAAAGAGCATGATTTAAACAAATCTTAAGGGACTTATGTAGCAAATTTCAAAGAAACTGGACAAGCCCTTTCAGAGAATACAGATTTTTTGACCATGAATGGCATAAATTGCCCTAAAAAGACAAATATTGAAATTTCACCACATCTATACACATCCAATCAATTTGGACATGCTGCTACAGAGAAATAGATGTTTTGATCAAAAAAGGGCAACAATTGCTCTAAAAACACTAATATGCAAATTTCACTATATTTTGCAAACAGCTTCTCAGCTTATCAAAATCAATTGTAAATCATGAGATATGCATGATGTTTGGTGGTGTGAATGTAGGCATTTCACCACGCAGAAGAAAGGGAAGCCAGGAAACCAAAATAGTCAATTTTCAAAACTATAGGAAGCTACTGAGGAGCAAGAAGACCATGTTTCAGAGGAAGATGTGTAATCTGAAAAAAATGCTCCCCAAGTGCCACCAAATAACACCATTTTAATCTCTATTTTTCAAAAGCTCCAATGGCAGAAGGGGGGACACCCCCCTCCTGACCTCCCCCAGCAAAAATACTCCCCAAGTGCCACCAAATAACACCATTTTAATCTCTATTTTTCAAAAGCTCCAACAGCAGGGCCCCTCCTGACCTCCCCCGCAAAAATACTCCCCAAGTGCAACCAAATAACACTATTTTAATCTCTATATTTCAAAAGCTCCAACGGCAGGAGGAGGATATCCCCCTCCTGACCTCCCCCCGTGACCGCTTGCGCGGGCGCTTGTGGTGCTTCACACCACATCTTTGCCCTCTTTATCCTCAGACAGCGACGAACTAAAAAAAAATTATAAATCTGAGAATTTACTTCGAAAAAAAAAATTTGCACAGCTAATCTCAATTGGAAAAATTTTTTTTTTAGAAATTTACAATAGTAAAAAAAAAATTTTCACAATTTCATTGTGACCACCCCCCCCCCTCGCAGTTAAAGCGATGAAATTCGTTTCTTCGCTTCGATGTAGTGTGTATGTGCGATGTATGATAGTGAGCATGCGTGCGTGAGTGCTCACGAACTCTACAACGTGTTGAGCGGTCTCAGTCAGAAAAATGTAACAACTTAGCCGGCTATTGAACCACTCTTTTTTGGGAGTGGAGATTTAGCCGATGGTTCTGTCTCTGGCCTCTCAGCTAGGCGACTGATGCCGTATGTTGTGGGTTCGAATCCGATTGAAAACTATCCGTATTTTCTATCCTGGGTTGGTAACACTGCTGGTGGACAGAATTGTCCCCGAGGTTATCGTTCGCCAGTTAAAGCGATGAAATTCGTTTGTTCGCTTCGATGTAGTGTGTATGTGCGATGTATGATAGTGAGCATGCGTGCGTGAGTGCTTCACGAACTCTACAACGTGTTGAGCGGTCTCAGTCAGAAAAATGTAACAACTTAGCGGCTATTGAACCACTCTTTTTGGGAGTGGAGATTTAGCCGACTGGTTCTGTCTCTGGCCTCTCAGCTAGGCGACTGATGCCGTATGTTGTGGGTTCGAATCCGATTGAAAACTATCCGTATTTTCTATCCTGGGTTGGTAACACTGCTGGTGGACAGAATTGTCCCCGAGGTTATCGTTCGCCCAGTTAAAGCGATGAAATTCGTTTGTTCGCTTCGATGTAGTGTGTATGTGCGATGTATGATAGTGAGCATGCGTGCGTGAGTGCTTCACGAACTCTACAACGTGTTGAGCGGTCTCAGTCAGAAAAATGTAACAACTTAGCCATCTATTGAACCACTCTTTTTTGGGAGTGGAGATTTAGCCGACTGGTTCTGTCTCTGGCCTCTCAGCTAGGCGACTGATGCCGTATGTTGTGGGTTCGAATCCGATTGAAAACTATCCGTATTTTCTATCCTGGGTTGGTAACACTGCTGGTGGACAGAATTGTCCCCGAGGTATCGTTCGCCCAGTTAAAGCGATGAAATTCGTTTCTGCGCTTCGATGTAGTGTGTATGTGCGATGTATGATAGTGAGCATGCGTGCGTGAGTGCTTCACGAACTCTACAACGTGTTGAGCGGTCTCAGTCAGAAAAATGTAACAACTTAGCCGGCTATTGAACCACTCTTTTTGGGAGTGGAGATTTAGCCGACTGGTTCTGTCTCTGGCCTCTCAGCTAGGCGACTGATGCCGTATGTTGTGGGTTCGAATCCGATTGAAAACTATCCGTATTTTCTATCCTGGGTTGGTAACACTGCTGGTGGACAGAATTGTCCCCGAGGTTATCGTTCGCCCAGTTAAAGCGATGAAATTCGTTTCTTCGCTTCGATGTAGTGTGTATGTGCGATGTATGATAGTGAGCATGCGTGCGTGAGTGCTTCACGAACTCTACAACGTGTTGAGCGGTCTCAGTCAGAAAAATGTAACAACTTAGCCGGCTATTGAACCACTCTTTTTTGGGAGTGGAGATTTAGCGACTGGTTCTGTCTCTGGCCTCTCAGCTAGGCGACTGATGCCGTATGTTGTGGGTTCGAATCCGATTGAAAACTATCCGTATTTTCTATCCTGGGTTGGTAACACTGCTGGTGGACAGAATTGTCCCCGAGGTTATCGTTCGCCCAGTTAAAGCGATGAAATTCGTTTCTTCGCTTCGATGTAGTGTGTATGTGCAATGTATGATAGTGAGCATGTGTGCGTGAGTGCTTCACGAACTCTACAACGTGTTGAGCGGTCTCAGTCAGAAAAATGTAACAACTTAGCCGGCTATTGAACCACTCTTTTTTGGGAGTGGAGATTTAGCCGACTGGTTCTGTCTCTGGCCTCTCAGCTAGGCGACTGATGCCGTATGTTGTGGGTTCGAATCCGATTGAAAACTATCCGTATCTAATGGTCCATCCCTAACACCAAAAGAAATACAACTGCCGTGCATGCAAACATGAAAATACAAATCCGGGCAGCGGGCTCTGCGTCGCAGGGTACCGGCGTTATTTGGCCTTAACGCCGGTATCACACACACAGCCCTGCCACGCAGGCCTTGCGTGGTGCTCCCAGGAAAGTTACAAATGATTAGCGCTGGTTCCACAAATTTATCATGGGATCACTGTAAAGAGGTATATTTACCGTTGATTGCTGATCTATTGTAACTGTGGACCTGATTCGGCAAGTTTACCGTATACAGCAGAAGCTTCCGAAGGAGTACACACGGTGTAGACAGTCAGGCAGAAAACTTCGCGCGATCCGCGTGATTGGAGCTAGCTCTGACCTCTGACATTTAGGTACGATCAACTTCCTGCTCTACGCACGCGCAACAAAGGGTCAACGGGTCAAAACGTTACTGCGAGTGCGCATAATACATCTCTAAATTAAGAGAGAACACGAACTGATAATGGATTTTTATTTTAAGGGTGAATGTCCAAAGTACTGCATCAAAGTTTATGAAATATGGTACCAGTGATAATCTGTCAGGTTAGGATAGGATGCAAAAATGTTTGGCAGCATCCTGTCGATTAACTACTAATTGATTCATTTAATGACCTTTTGTAATTAGTATGGCAGCTTACAGTAGTCCTCACAAAGGACTTGTAATTAACCCTTTTTCTGCCAGACAGTATCAATTCCCCATCAGCCAAGTCAGTAAAAAGCGGTTTTGAGCCAAAACACGACGTATTTTCACCCACTTGGCTTGGTCTGTTATAGCACTTTTAGTCCAAAATAATCAAGTTAACAGTATTTATGTACAGTATTATGTTACAATACACCATATGGAATATGTTGTGTTTCATTTATTTTAACCATCTTGACCTGGTGGTGAAATATGGACTTGGCAGGAAAAGAGTTAACAAGTGGGGACTGTGTCATTGTCAATGACTTGTTCAATATGTATGAGCAAAGGTGAGCTAAAAACTTGCTTGCATGTTTACACACTTAGGAGGACCTGTGAATCATTCTCAGCAATAAATACTAAACAATTAGGATGCACCTAATTTTATGGCATAGATTTCTTGTGACAAATCAAAGTAACACCTAAAGGGGCCCCTCTCAATCCCAGGTTCTCGCATTAGCAAATGTGTCAATAGCTCATTAATAGTTTGTCATTCTTTTGTTTTCCATTGAATATTTTATCAAGCTAATAATATTTATATTAGATAAATCTGATAATTGAGTGGGGGCTTTTTAAGTTGCGGTAACATTTCAAACATGCTAGATTACATACAAAATATCAGTCTGGTTTGAATGATAACGTTTGTCACTAAAAAAATTATCAAAGAAAACGTTTTTGGTATTCATAATGTAAAACTCTGAGGAAGACAAAATAATGAATAAGGGCTAAATGGAAGACCAAAATGTTTCTACTAACACTGATTAGAAAAATGAGTATTAGTCACTTGCTTTTATTTGAATAAATGAATTAGTTTCAAAATCGCTAAAACTATGCATTTTGCAAGTGACACTGTACAATTCCATAGGAAGAACAAACTAGGGAATTTAATTACAGCTGCTTACAATGGAAACAAGCAGTGCAGTACACTTGATATAAGCAAAAGCAGGAAAACAAAGAAAGGTACAGGTCAAAAATGGATTTATTGTCACAGCAAAATACAGAATATACAGACAAACAGACCCTGACAGATTGGAAGACGGACATCATTACTATCTCAAACAATACTATGAACTCCTGTTTCAATATCTTTTGGCCAAGGGGAGCTGAAAGAGAAATTGCATTTTGTGTACACATTAAGTATGGATTTATTAATTATTCGAGCAATAAACACACACTTAACAATAACAGTACAAGTAATTCACTTAATATCAATACATCTAATTTTGTGGCGAAGATTTCTTGCAACAAATCAAAGTAACATTTCAGTCGCAGTGATAGTTCAAAAATGCAAGATTAAATACAAAATAACATTCTGGTTTGAATAAGAAAATGTTCACTAAAAATTATCAAAGAAAACATTTTGTATTTCTATGATGGTAAAACTTTGATGAAGAAAAAACAAGCATGAGTAAGAAATCTCTGAATTTACATCGGCTGAATGGAAAACCAAATTGAGTCAGTCCGTTTTACCTGAATAAATGAATTGAGACAAATTAGTTTCGAAATCGCTAAAAATATGCATTTTCAAGTGAATAAAGCATTACATCAAAAAATTTATTGTCGCGACAAAATACATATACAGACAAACATGCACTGACAGACAGGAAGATAGAAATCTTTTTATTTCATACTAAGGTCCTGTTTCAATTTTTTTGGACAAATTAGAGCTAAAAAGAAATTTCATGCATTTCTGTGTACACTTCAAGTATGCATTTGTGAATCATTGGGATCTTGTTGTTTTACTTAATAACTTTACTGGTGTCGATGACGGCTAGGTTCATTAACCTTTGTGTGGGATAAAACACCTTCATAACATATTATAGGCTGCTTCTTGGTTACGGCGTACGCTACGCTGTACAGGATGGGCAACAGCCGATCAACTTCGCATATCGTTGCCGTAATTGAAAACGTTCAGATAGGAACATATTATATCTTGAATGCAGTACAAAAGTCTTGCTTAGTAAATTTAAAAATATTTCAAAATCATATCGAACCTTACGGGAATCTAATCCTCACAAGGACTACCATAGTACAATGAAGGCTAGCTGCGATTGAGCTCCAGGCATGGTAGAAGTTCGAATACAAGAGATCTCGAACTCACTGTAGACAGTCGTTTCCTGCGTACCCGGCCCAACAGCAAACTGACCTTTTGGTTTGATTCTGTTGTTTACTTTTTTAACGTGATGGTAACAAGCTTTCATTTTACAAGAAATCCATAATCATATTGTATCAGCTCTGTATATACCCTTTGGTCGGCAACAACCTTAGGATGAAAATTTGAATAAAAAACCTTTCGCTGACTTTTCTATTGACCAAATTAGAAAACATACATACATACATATACATATATACATACATACATACATACATACATACATACATACATACATACATACATGCATGCATGCATGCATGCATGCATGCATACATACATACATACATACATACATACATACATACATACATACATATACATACACTACATACACTACATACTCACATACATACATACATACATACATACATACATACATACATACATACATACATACGGTGCGCACATAGGTACGTAAGTGCATAATCACGCGCTTAAACATATGCCTACCTGATGGAAATAGTACTTTAGTGCGTCGCATCATTCCACTCAATAGGTATGTTACATCTACTGGCGATCACTGTAATATCAAAGCAAACACAAACTTCTAGAAGGTTTGAAAACTATCCGTACATTGTTTTAATGTTGCAAGAGCAAAAAAGTACAATTATTGACATAAAATTACGAATAAAAAATTCATTTAAAAGCTGTGTTGTTTGGATTCTTTCTAAAATGCCTTAGGCCAGAGAAAAAAAAAATCTTGTTCATCGGATTTTTTGGACCAAGTTCCAGGAGCGGCGAGCGAAATTTTTTTTTTTATTTTTTTTAGGCCGAAGGTAAACGTGGTTCTCTGGCATTTTTGCACAGATGCAGACAAGGCAAGATAATTGTTTCCCTTTTTACCAGAAATATCTCAGACAAGAAACACTGATACTGGTAACTGAATTCAATACTATATTTCCCAACAATAACATAGGCCATTACATTCACAGTTAGTGTTTGCACAACATATTCTGAGTATTTCAACATTCTCTCAGAATAAAACTGAAATGTACAGCAAATCACTGAAATCCAACAATTCAGTATTGTCCTTTAATATTGTCCTGGTGGGACCATAGACCCTCGTGGACCTAGCATCTTAGTTTTTTCATTTTACTTTGGCCCCATGTTTTGGCCTCTTTACCATTGTCTCTACACATTTTACACAATGGTCTAACAACACTGTAGGCCTATTGCGATCGGAGTGAAGTTATATAGTCATCATTCAGATGGCTGTCTTGTACTCCACAACAGAAACAGCAAGCTTTAAATGATACTTTAACATCGACGCAACCATGTGTATTGTCATTGCCATAAATTTTTATACTTTCGATGCAATTTTCATTCAATCGGATGCACCGTCTACCTGCTGTCACTATCTTGTTGAACAAATCGCCGAATGTAATATCAGGACAAACACTGAATAGCGTCTTTGGAACTAACTGTTGGCCACCACGTCGAATGTTGGCGATCAAATTAATACTCATGATGTGACATGTACTAACCTTTACAAAACGAGGAAATTTCTGGCCAAATCGACCACAGGCGCTCCTAATAGCTGGGTAGTCTGCTAAGTAAATCGATTTTCGGATCGATCTATTGATCCCGTAGTCGATATGCCCGCCACTGCAACCTAAATACTCAGGTTGCAGTGGCGGGCATATCGACTACGGGATCAATAGATCGATCCGAAAATTGATTTACTTAGTAGACTACCCAGCTAAGGAGCGCCCTTTGAAATCGACCCACTTTGCGCCGTGATAATAATAATAATAATAATAATAATAATAATAGTAATAATAATTTATTTATTGCCATATGCATTAAAATACAATGGAAATTGATTTTTCACGTGCGCATCAAATTCAGACAACATGTTGGCGGTCAACTATTAAAGTCCAAACACGTCGAAAGTCTCATTCAAAATCCCGTGCCCGCGAAAACCCGACAAAGTGTAGGGCACCACCAGCAGCAGTACTAAAAATATTTGTAATGCGGAAGTAAGAATTTGCCGCGATCAAAAAAAAAAAAAAAAAAATTCCAAATATGCCAAAGTAGAAGCGGCGATTCCGATAGAACAATTTATTTTTTCTTCCTGGCCTTATCCTTTGTCTTATTTACATATTTTCTGAGAAGACAGCATGACTCGGTATAGAATATGTTTATAAGTACGCTATTTTTCCTTATTTACATGTTTCCTGATAAAATGTAATAACTTAGAACATTCTCCACAATCTGTAGTAGCTATTAATGTATAACACTGAGGATTATATTTCCTGCCATATTCACATCGCAACGACTATAAATTAATTTTCAGAACGTGCTGTACGTGTGTCTTATATTCTTTTCGCAACAATACTAAAAACAATTTTGAATGCTCGGTATTGAAAATTCTTAACTTTCACTTCTTTCAATTTAGAAGGGAACTTCAAAGGATTTCATAAACGTTGGCTGATGCACTGTACAACCAGTTGAAAGTGCCACCTTATCAGGGATTAAAATCCTGTTTAAATATAAAAAAGTTTTAATACCTTGCAAACAAACATTGCACAGAAACAAACCTAGTATATCTATTTTTGAATTAGTCAGTCTTCAGGGATGGAAAGAAAAATGGTTCATGGTCATCAAAAATTTGATCATAGTAAAGTTTAAATTATTATTATATTGTAAGTGACGCTTATCGAACTTTGACGTGTTCCTATATATATTTCCACGTAATAATAATAATAATAATAATAATAATAATAATAATTTATACATAGAATCTACATTAACCGAAGGCGATCAAAACACAAGGTAAAACTTACAATACTGAGTAGAGAAAGCTAGAACAATTATCAAAAGGCCTGAGAAACATTTACATCATGAAAACTACTTATGCAAAACCAAGTTATGACAGAGGTAATGTAATAATAATCACCACAAGGAATAGAAGGAGCAATGGCAGCTAAATGCTCATTTTAGAAGGACTGTTTGAGTTCACATACAAAAATTTAGAAACTTGAAGTCACCAAGTGAAAATCTTATAAGCTGAGAAACGAAAACCAATTATAATGGAAGAATAATTTACCATACTACTGGTACAAAACTATCACATCGGCATGACAGTTATTGCCTTGTAATGTATACTCATTTCTAAAGGACATTTTTAATTGAAACAACCTTATCAAGAATCTGTCGCGATTCGTCAATTAACGGTCATGCCATATGTTGTTTTGGCACTGACACGTTCAAAGAGCCAGTTTGCTGGTTAAGTTTCCAATACTACTAGCAGGTTAAAAGTTTGGACAATTACTGTTGACTTCGTAAGTTTGAAAGCTACGTCTGCACATGCGCAAATTCTAAAAGATGTAACAGAAGATGGCAGTGTTGTCTATGACAGAGAGGAATAATACCTGCGTTTCAAAGAGAAAATATGATGAGGAGAATCGCAAAACACATTGGCTGGCAATGTTCGGCTCACAGCATACTTTTGTTTCCTCGGGGCAAAGAGTCACCTTAAAGAATATGTTTCCTTATCCTACAGGTTGGTGAAAAAGAGTGTTGTTGGGTATCTATGACTGTACTACTGGCCGTGGGCAAGCAAACGTATATGCTTTGACCTAATAACCAGTAAAATCGTATGATGAGAGTTAAAACCTTAAAAACAATTCGCTGAGAAAGGTAAGGAGTAAAGGATAAGATAGAGTAACTACAGTAAGTTTTCGATCGGGTCGAACCAACAATGTACTGCACCAGTCACCTAGCGAAGACACCACAGTCAAAATCGCCCGGCCACGTCCCCACCCTCAAAAAGAGTAGTTCAATCACCGAGCTAAGTTGTTACAATTTTTCTGACTGCCACCCCTTCACACGCTGTAGAGCTCAGGAAGCGCTCGCACTCATATACTCATAGGACATATGATAGTAACTTTAACGATTAACATTCTATCGGCAATCATCATATAATTCTGAATACTCTGAAAAAGGTTCTCTGAATTCCACGAAGAAATGAGTTTCCCGGTCAATGGTCAATAGTGAGAAGATACATACTGATGAGCCTACTATCCAGCATAAAGGACTTCGTCAGTTTTGACGTCGTCGATCTTTGAGGAGTATTTTTGTCATATCTGTTATCGAACGACAAACGAAAAGTTGAAATAAGACGTTGGTCTATCACAGGTACCAGCATAGGCAGTCTGACCGTAATGAGCTATATTGGTATTTATTCAGCTTAGAACGACTTATAATGAGACTGTTTGCACATCTGAAAATTCCGATAATGTACTTCCACAAATAGAGTACTTTCAATAATTACGCCAATAAATCAGTAAAAACAAGTATTAGCATCAAACAAATATTTACCTGGACGATGTATACCTACTTCTTCATCACATGCTTACATGGAAGCAAGCAAAACAGCGTTGCAATAAATGCGTACATTCAATGTTTCGACTTCCGTACAAAGTTGTCATCAATAATATCATGTAGCTTACTGGCAATATGAACTCGACTCAACGACGTGTAGATCGATTGTAATCAATAGAAATGCGGTGGAAATTACATTTCACGTAATTTTTCACCGGAATGTTTTAAATTTGATACAGTAGTATCTAATTGCGAAAACAATCCTACGGATCACCTTAGTCAGTGTGATAATTTTTCACAGCTACGTTTATCTGGGGAATAGGACACTTTATGGAGATAAAAATGACCGCGATAATGCAGATAAGTTATCGTATAAGACCACCTATTGGGCATTTGCTGCTCACCGATGAGTTTATTTATGGCTCTGAATTGACGTGGTAGGGCGATGTTCTCTTCGGAAGCAGATACAGTTTTCAGCTGACTTTTTTCCGTTTCACAATCCATAATCAAACTTATTGGCACCAGTAAATCGTTGACAATGTCTGGTAGTTTACAGTGGCTTGCATGCCTTATATGTAGTTCCTCTAAAGATTGATTTTTCTTCAATGAATTTGCTATTTCTTTAAGTTTTTCATTCCTCATATAGTTCTGTAACACCAGAGTAAGACTTTTAGCATGCCTATTGTGTTTCAAGAACTCGTACACATTATTGATTGAAACTGCCCCAAACACGCCTAATGTTATGTCACGAAGTGTTTGGTTTGATCCCAACAACGTCAGCATTTCAGGATTTAAATCGATTTCACTGTAACCAAATGACCGTACTCGGTCGCTAAGATTGTTTAAAACATCCTGCAATGTCGGATATCGAGATCCTTGCGTGGAACGAAACGACAGTTTGATTGATTCCGTTGTCTTACACTTTTGAATAAATTCACAGAGACTCTTTTGTGATTGGGTATGAAAACTTTCATCACATATTTCAAACGAAATTTCAACTTCTCGGGGTCCTTTCTCTATGAATGGGTCGAAGCAATGTGAAAATGCATCCTCTCTTTCATTAATAACAAATCGGAAGCAAAGCTAAAGGTTGTTATATTTTTGCTTCAGAGACTCTTTTGAATAATTCATTTAATCGTTTGTTCAATTCTTCTGGATTAATGTCAGAATCTCTTGAAGCTAAATTAATGTACAGTCTCAAGGAGTCTATTTTAGCTCGAGTTCTTGGATTCCGTAAAATCATATCTGCTAATTTCTCAAGCATCGTAAGAATGTTGTGTGAATTTCTGTGCAAGACCATTACAGATTTAAGTCTAGATGTTCGCGATACTAGTGTTTCTGTCAAACCAGATATTTCAGGTAGAGAGGGATCAATAAGAAGAATGTTTTCTGCAAACGCCGGTCTTAGTTCCAAAATGTACAAGACGTGATCAAAGTTGCACGTTTCATTGTCCACTTCTATCCAATCGTCTAACGGTGGAACAACGTATATGTGAGGAGGATTAGAGATAATGACCCGATCACTTTCACCTCCCCAGTATATTAGCGATTTTTGCTCATACCTTCAATGTACGTGCAACACTTTTCACCGCGAACCGATTCATATACACACTTGAAACACGTACCAATTAATGCTGACAATTGATCGCGGTAAGATGGATCTGAAGCCTGTAAATTTTCTACTCTTTTAATTTCTTTATAGAAGCTGCCAAACAACAGTTCATACTGTCCTTCTTCTAGCATTCCTACAAGGAATTTCAAAACCTGAAATGACTCTGGACAAAGTTTTAGTATTTTGTTCAGAGTTTCGCACTTTTCTCTTTTAGTTGTTTGTAAATGTGAAATGCGGAGAAGAATGCCATCCATGACGAGTGATAAAAGCTGTATTCTCGAACTTGTTCTTCTGCCGCTGCCGCTCTACGGTTAATCACTAGTAAACCGAATCGTGTTGATTTTTCGCAAGAAATGTCTGATTTGCCGAAGGTTGTCTTACCGCTCAAGTAGGCCTTGTAAGCGTCAAAAGCCAATTTGTCTCTCATATCAAAAATCGACTTGGGAATCTCGTCTCGAACGAGGCGAATCTTGTTCCTTCGACAGTACCTCTTTAATAGGATGTTTGTCGCTCCTAAGTACAATTTTGCTAGCGTTTCGGCCATGCTTCGGACTTTTTTACCATGCACGCTCCAAAGAATGCACAGTAAATAAACGTGCATTGGTATGACAAGAAGATCTACTGGAAATTGTTTGTGTACATTTTCACGTTTGTTTTTCTCGATTTCCCTTATTAAATTATTTCCCAATCCGATCTTGCCGTACAATTTAAAATAGGTAGCAATATACGTTTCAACACCGTCTTCGGAAAATCCCTCATTTACTATATTTAGATCACAATGAGATAAGAATTCTTCACACATATATGATCTGGTGGTAATAATCGTGACACAATCACGCATGCTGTTATTTCTGCGCATGTGATTAAGAATATCTGACAGATTCATTACTTTCTCGTCCATTTCATCGACGCCATCAAAGACAAGAAGAACAGAACTGGGGTCATTTTGAATTTCTTCAGACAGCTCCTCCTTTGAAATGAGATTTGGGTTATTTTGAAATAACTGTGCAAATATTATATCGATTAATTTACTCTCTTTTGCAAATTTCATTTGTAGTAGAAACAGCAGTTTATTCTTGGCTATTCTATTCAAAGCCCAATCATAAGCCAACTTAGCACAAAGGGTCGATTTACCTATGGCGGGTGCCCCCTCTATTCGAATACGAAAGGCGTGCCTTTTATCATCAAAAGAGTTAACGATATCTTTAAGAGTTGTTTTTTCTCCTTTCACCTTCAAGTCCGGTTCTACATACATGTCGTCTAAACGAAGTCGATCCCGATCACTATTTTGGATTTGCTCAAGTTTTTCAAACTTTTCTTCATATGACTTTTTCAGATGGTTAACCATTATGATTCTCCCAGACTCATCACCTGTAAAGCAGTTCAAAAAATTCATTGTATCTTAGAAGTCTCATCAAATTTTGGTCATTTAGTTAAACGGTTTTAATGAATACACAAATGACAAAGTCATAGAATATGAAAACAAATAAGAATTCGTATGTCATACTTTCAGCGTGAGTAGCTCAAAGTATGATTCACGAACATCAATGGTAGGCCAAAATCAGTGCATTCAGTATTGATATACATCTTAATTACAAATTCATTAAACACACAAGGATTAAGCTAATAATTAGAATGTTGTGCTCAACTAATGTTCAGCATAAGCAGTCGTAAGTATGATTTATGAATGTACCAGAGGTCCGGTCAAAATAAATGAATGCAGTATATATAACCTAATTACAAAAATTAATTAAATATGATAATGAGCTAATAATCAGAATGTTTTGCTCGTCAAACTTGTAACATTTGTAGACATAAGAATAGTTATTGAACAGCAGAGGTCCGGTCAACATCCATGTATTCAATATTGATGTATGGCCTAAATACAAACAGTTATCAGACAAGCGAATGAGCAAATTATTAAAATGTTATTCAAATCAAACGTTCGTCATGATTAAACCTATGTATGATCAATTAATCTCATAGGTCATGTCTAAATCAGTGTATTTAGTGTTGATATATGGCCAAATTAAACCAGTTCATTAAATATTCAAAATAGCAATAATCGGTGCGTCACCCCAACTTGACAAACACACCACAGGGATCTGATGAAAGTTAACGTTCATGCATTAAATCTTGCCATATTGTCTATGATGTTGTAATTTGTTGAATATGCAAATGAACTTAGAATATGTAAGTAATGCCTACCAAACATATATGATAGTTAGACCGTAGAACAGCGTGAGCAAAAAGGAAAAACAAAGCTTTACGTATCCGCATGGTTATATCCGTAGAACATCGTTTTTTTTTTCTGACTATGAAGGCCAATCGAAGGCTAAATGGGCGAAACAAAAAAAAAAGTGAGCTGGTGTTAAAGCGTTGTAGCAGTTGATTAGAATCAGTATATTTCTCATGACATAAGGAGGAGATAAGGCAACCATATTATTCAGTGAATATGCACATCGAAGAAGAATGTTGAAACTTTCCTTGCAATGTCCTCCCGACACGTTAAACCCTTTTTTCATAATCATGAACATAAATTAGCGGTACCCTATGATAACTCAATGGTGAAAATAACTTTTCTCGATTGCACACTCCCCCTACGAGACAAACAAGTAAACAAACAAAAAGAATGTAGGTTAAAATTTTATTTACTCCAGCGGCAGAGGAGAAAGCACAGTAAAAAATTGTGTATCACAAAAGCTGTCCCCAAGGTTCATTCTGCGTAATCACTTCATCAAAACATCAGCTTTTCTGAATTTAAACACTTCTGCTTGTGCAAGTGATGAATGGAGTAAAGATACCTCGATTCGAATGAAATAATTTCAGTTTCTGACACCACATTCCATTCCAATCTTGTCCAAAACTTCCGCCAAGAAGTTCGTGTCGTTCTCATTAATAATTGATTTGTCCAAGAGCAGGTTGAAGAAATCATATGGATTCTTATATTCTCTTGGCTTTCCCCTTTAAGTTGCTTTTTACAAAGAAATTTCATCTCAGAGAGTTTTTCTGAAAAACGGAAATATCACACAGAAATAAATTTACCGTAGCGGAATATACAACCTCATGATAGCTATTCGTCGCTCTTGCGAACTTTTTAATTGTATTTTGTTCGAGTTATTCATCTCGGTACATTAAAGGTATTAGTCAATGGGTTGGAGGGGCCTACCGTGCACCCCCATAAACCTACTAAATGGTTTTTTTTTTCTTTAGGATCAGCTGAACCAGAAAAAAGATATTACCGTTTGATATCTTACGATGCACTACCTGTCTGCACTGGTTTTTATTTGCATGTACCGCGAAAAATGGGTAGGGGTAGGGGGTACTATATCCTCCCCTAGATTAAATAAACAAGAATGAAATAGCACAAACCATACATTTTTGGAAAGCTCAGCTTTTGTTCTTTCTGAGAAACACCAACTTTAGTAAAATAAATTTGTATACATAGAATAGGACAACTTTAAAATGAATTTTTTTGACAACTTTGAAATTTTTTTACCCAAAATACAATGTAACAATTGTGATTTACTTTTTATTAAGCAAATTTTTGACAGCTTTTTGTGTTTAAGATATATATTCCGACATATTAAACAAGAAAAAAGTGTTAACATTAGATATTTAACAATACACTACTTCTGTGGAGTCAATTTTGAATTGTGTGTATCTGTATGGGCTGTGCAAAAGCTAGGGATAGGGGTACAACATATTTTCCTTGATGAAGTACACTGGCTTGAAATGCCATATACCTCATAGTTTTACAAAGCTTAGATGCTGGTCTTTCTAATATGCACAAGGTTTTAGTGAAAAGATACGACGTCATAGTTCTGGATAACTTTTAATCGATTTTTTTTCTGGTAATTCAGTATTTTTAGCCGGAAGAAAATATGATAACTATTGTTTCCTTCTAATGAAGCAAATCAAACAGATTTATGGATGTTACGGGGTGTCTACGTGCACCTCCCCCCTCACCCCATAGGATAACAAACCTGTATTTTTCAAGAAGCCTTGGGTTCCGTAGAATAAGAAATGGGATTTTAACAGAAAAAAAATATAGGGACTCAATAGCTGTTACGGTCATGTTTTGAAGGGTTCTGCAAATCACGATTTTGCGACCCACATGCATTTTTGTCAAATCTGTGTTCTTGTACGTCATCTGCTGAGCTTACTGCTTAACATGACCTAGCTTATTGGGTATAATTAGAAAGGTAATTTATTTTTCTTGAAAATTATATATTGCAATATGCAATATCTTCTATAGGTTTCATTAAATAGGGAAAAATTACCCCGTACCGCAAAGTTTTATGTCGCAAATTACTGTCAAAACTAATCTAACTTCTACCAATTATTTACTCAGACATTATACAGAGGGCAATGTTGGGTATCAAATTTTTTTATTTGCTACAGAAACATGTCGGAAACTTGAAATAAACTTTTAGGCCAAAAAATAAAGAAGAAATGTTTCTGGTCAGCGCGCGCGTCACTTGAACAACAGCGCGTCACCCTTTTTAGCTCACGTGTGTAAACACGTGGGCTATTGTCATAGCGATGTCTGTCTGTCTGTCCGTGTGTGTGTGTGTGTGTGTGTGTTAGTGTGTGTGTGTGTGTGTGTGTGTGTCTGTGTCTGTCTGTCTGTCTGTCTGTTTACACGATAACTCAAAAACGCCTGAACGGATTCAAGTCAGATTTGGTACACAGGTACCATGTGCTATTTGCAAGAACTGATTAGATTTTGGTTAGTGTGGCTTGCATATTAATGAAGTTATGCAATATCGTTTTTTCCATACAATGGTTTCCCTATGGAGACGGTAATGACAGTGTAGACATATATCAAGAAACTTTTCACAGATGACAAGCTAAGATCATTATGATGATACTGTGAGTGTCATGTCAATTATCTTCTCATTTGCATATTTAATGAACTTTTGTTATTAGTGAGATAACTCTGAAATTCCTGCACCAAACTTGATGATACTTGCAACAAATATTGATCTGATATATATCTAATTATACTTAGAAGCATTAGGCAGTGTCAAGTTAATAAATAGCTCATTTGCATAATTTATTAAGCTTTGTAATTAGTCATATAACTCCGATATAACTTTACCAAATGTGATGAAATCTGCAGCAGATACTGATCCGACTGATATCTAACTGTAGTGTAAAGCATTCAGTAGTGTTAAATTAATTAAGGGTTCATTTACATATTTAATGAACTTTGTAATTAGGTATATAACTCTGAAATTACGGCACCCAAGTCAGTGAAATTGGGTACAGATATTGTTTTGATAAATATCTAATTGTACTGAGAAGCATTTGGCAGTGTCAAGTTAACAAATAGGTCATTTGCATATTTTATGAAGTTTAGTAATTAGTGATATAACTCCAAAATAACTGCACCAAATGTGATGAAATCTGCTGCAGATACTGATCCGACAGATGTCTAATTGTGGTGTAGAGCATTTAGTTGTGTGAAGTTAATTAAGGGTTCATTTGCATATTTAATTAACTTTGTAATTAGTGATATTACTCCAAAATTAAAGCATTAAATTTGATGAAACTTGCTACAGATGTTGATCTGATAAATATCCAATTGTACTGAGAAGCATTGAGCAGTGTCAAGTTAATAATTAGCTCATTTGCATATTCCATGAAGTCTTATAATTAGTCATATAACTCCGAAATAACTGCATCAAATGTGATGAACACTGCTGCACATACTGATACGACAGATATCTAACTTTGTTGTAAAGCATTTAGTAGTATAAAGTTAATTAAGGGTTCATTTGCACATTTATTAAACTTTGTAATTAGGTATATAACTCTGAAATTTCGGCACTAAAATTTTGTGAAACGTGCTACAGTATGATTTGATAAATATTTAATTGTGCTAGGATTTATTCGCATATTTCATGAACTTTATAATAAGTGACATTACTCTTAAAATTACAGCATTAAATTAAATAAAACGTGCTACAAATGTTGATCTGATGGATATCTAATTGTCCCATAAAGCATTGAGCAGTGTCAAGTTAATTGACAGCTCAGGCATATTAAATAAAGTTTTGTAATTAGTGATTAAACTCTGAGAGTACTGTGCGAAGTTGAAAAAAAACCTGCTACATATAGTGATAACATATATCTCATTGTTCTGTGAAGCGTACTTTTAACCGGTAAAATATTGGGATTGAATGGCTGTTACCTGCATGTTTTGAGGGGTACCGTGAAGTTTTGACAGTAATTTACGACATAAAAATTGGAGTACGGGGTAAGGTTTGGTCCTATTTAATGAAAAGTATAGAAGAAATTGCATATAACAGTATGTAATTTTAAAGCAAAATAAATTGTCTTTCCAATGACAACCCATTAGCTACGCTGAGTAAAATGTAAGGTCAGCAGATGACTTACAAGATGACGCATTTCACAAAACATGCGAATTGGTAATACTGTGACTTCACAGTACCCTTCAAAACATGCCAGTAACAGCCATTCAATCCCAATATTTTCCAGATAAAAGTCTAATTCGTATTTGTTACATGTCCTTGCAGCAAATAAAGTAGCTTTCATACAAAGCACTGCCTTTTGTTATATGTCCTGGTAAATAATTGGTAGAATTGAGATTAGTTTTGACGGTTTTGCGACATAAAACTTTGGGGTAAATGGTAAGTTTTAGTTCTGTTTCATGATAACTATAAAAGAAATTGCATATTGCAATGTATCATTTTAAAGAAGAAAAAATTAACTTTCTAATAATACCCTACTAGCCACGTTATGTTAGAAGAGAAGATCAGCAGACGACTTACAAGAAGACAGGTTTAACAAAAACGAATACGAGTCTGCAATACTGTAATTTTGCAGCACCCTTCAAAATATCGACTGTTACAGCCTCATCATCCCAATATTTTTTGTTAAAAGTTTATTTCAAGTTTCCAATATGTTTTTGTAGCAAATAAAACAAATTTAATACACAGCATTGCCCTTTGTATTATGTATAGGTAACTAATTGAAGAATTTAGATTAGTTTTGACAGAAATTTGCGACATAAAACTTTGCGGTACGGAGTAAATTTTGGTAATTTTAAATGAAACCTATAGAAGACATTACATATTGCAATATATCATTTTCAAGAGAATAAATTACCTTGCTAATGATACCCCATAAGCAAGACCATGTTAAACAGTAAACTAAGCAGATGACTTACAAAAAGACAGATTTGACAAAAAATGCATGTGGGTCGTGCATAATGATCGTAATTTTGCGGTATATCGTTCAAAACATCGTGATTTTGCGGTACCCTTCAAAACATGACTGTAACAGCTATTGAATCCTACATTTGTTCTGTTAAAATCCCATTTCTTATTCTAGGGATCCCAAGGCCTCTGAAAAAAATACTGGTTAGTTATACTGTGGGATGAAGGTGGAGGTGCACGTAGACGCCCCCTCTAGCCCACGGCCTAATGGATTGATAGTGATGCTTGCTGTATCAGTAAGACAAGGAGGAATAGAAATTAATCAAAATTATTTTATCGAAAAATATTTAAAAAGTAAATTTATAAAAATAGACAATCATCAACAGTCTATTTACTTTAAGGAGAAAATGACAATATGACTATGTGGGCGCGTTTTAAAGCCTTCTTTTTAAAGCTGTGCATTAGTTCATTGCATACCAATAAAATGCTCATTCACGATATACCAGTATAGCAAAACTTGCAAGTTTAGTGACTACAGACAATACTGCATGGTAAATACCCAATTTTGACATTTATTTTCTTCTTCAGCACATTGCAATTAGTAAATAACATCCATAAATCTGTTTGATTTGCTTCATTGGAAGGAAACCATAGTTATCATATTTTCTTCCGGTTAAAAATACTGAATTACCAGAAAAAATCGATTTAAAGTTATCCAAAACTATGACGTCATATGTTTTTACTCAGACCTTATGCATTTTAGAAAGACCAGTATCTAAGCTTTCTAAAATTATAAGGTATATGGCATTTCAAGCCAGTTTACTTCATCAAGGAAAGAATGTTGTACCCCTACCCCTAGCTTTTGCACACCCCATACAGATACACGCAATTCAAAATTGACTCCAGAGAAGTAGTGTATAGTTAAATATCTAATGTTAACATTTTTTCTTGTTTAATATGTCGGAATATATAATTTAAACACAAAAATCTGTCAAAATTTTGCTTAATAAAAAGTAAATCACAATTGTTACATGGTATTTTGGGTAAAAAATTTCAAAATTGTCAAAAAATTCATTTTAAAGTCGTCCTATTCTATGTACACAAATTTATTTTGCTAAAGTTGGTTTTTCTCAGAAAGAGCAGTATTTAAGCTTTCCAAAAATGTAAGGTTTGTGCTATTTTATGCTAGTTTACTTGATGTAGGGTGGATAATACCCCTACCCATTTTTCGCCATTTTTCGCGGTACATGCAAATCAAAAACCAGTGCAGAGAGGTAGTGCATCCCAAAATATCCAATGTTAACATCTTTTGTCTAGTTCAGCTGATCCTAAAGAATAAAAATTACCCATGTAATAGGTTTATGGGGGTGGGGTGCACGATGGGCCGCTCTAGCCCACAGACTATATAGATTCAATCCATCACAAGTAACAGATGACATCATTACGCCAGACAACAGTGGATTGGTTTTAATCTGTTTTACAGAAAAGTTGTTCCCCGGAGTTGTTCCGCCTAAAGTGATAACAAAATAGAAAATAATAACATTACCCACGAACTTGGCCCATGAACATAACGCCATATGTGTGCTGTACGTAACCTTACCGTGCGTTTTAATTCGGAGCCGCAACTAACAGTATGAAACGGACACATTGCGTGTTCGATTAGCTCGGGTATCAAGGCACATTTCAAGGTCACCGTCTCATTGATTAAAACAGAAAACTAGCATGGAGCCACTCTGTCTAGACAGAGAAATTAACACTTGACTACACTTGATCTACGATGTAACTGGTTTTACAATTTCTTCATCCTGGGGTGGGGATGGGGATAGAGGTCTCTTGGTCCACAGACAAATAGAGAGACAGACTGGCAACGGGTATTGTTCAAGATGTGAAGCGGCTACGTAAGTCCTTCATGTACGCCTCGCCTCAGGTAGCTCTCGCCTCTCTTTTCCGAAGAGTGCTGACCTTTGGTAGTTTCCGGATTTTCGCCAATTTTTAAGCGAGAGTATGTTCGACAAAGTTCGTGTTGTTGTTGTCGTGTGACGCTGAGCGGAATTGGAGTGCTTTTGAAAACGGGAAAGTTTGAGCTTCAGGGAGGTGAGTTCTACCATTTTAAACTTTCCTCTCACATCTATAATATATAATTAAATTATAATTTATAATATATAATAAGTGTGTTTGAACCAAATTTGAAAGTCTTTTATCGATACTGTCTGGTTTTACTCAATGGTTTACGGTCAGTCATATCGTCTTTTACAAGTTGGTCATGGAAGGACGTGTTTATGAAACTGCTGGCGTGTTATGTTTTGATTCGCGTGAAGCAGTGTTTCTGCCCTGAGAGCTCACAAAGTAAGTATGGTTGCTACGCGACTGGCAGCACGATGCCATCTCGTCGTACTTTTCGCATAATCTCGTGCAATTATCAACCACAAACAAAGTCTCCAAAAAGTCTAACACCTGTGAAGCTCATTTTAATATGAAAAGGCCATAGTCTACCGAGACGACCATGAAACAAAAGGCATGCTGCGTTGCTAGTCTGTCCTCTATTTGTCTGTGCTTGGTCTCAGCACAGGTTTCGTCTTGCTAATGCTATTGTTTATTTTATTTTAATACGTTTGACTATGATATGTATTGCCAATAAAGATTTATACTGCCAACCTTTGATGTCTTGATCTTATGTTAGCGCTGGTTTTGTAACAATTTCTTTTTCTCCTTCCCTGTGTCACGTATTTGTCCTTTGACAATCCTGCAAGAAGTTTTGTCACTGTGTTGCGTCTATTATCTGATGCGTTTGATTGCCTAATGCGCCAAAGCAAGCAAGGGTAAATTACTAATCTGTGGACGCTGTCACCAGATTATCACCGGATTAACTTTGACAAAGTCAACAACGAACGCACCAGCAAGGTATAACATCTCCTGTTATAATACATGCAATGTAAGCAATCCCCTATGGTTTCAGCTGAGAGTTGAAGAGGTTTTCTCAGCTGAAACTAAATATAAAACTACACATTTTCATGTTTTAGCTTTCATCTGAAACTAAAAAAAAACAAGCTGCATTGCAGATGGTAAAGTGCAATCAGCTAATCATCTATCGGTCTAGCCAGAGCTGTCTGGTTTGCTGGTTTGCTGTAATTAATCAACTAGTGATACCCGAGGTAATCGCTTGTATCGTACCAGAGACAGGGAGAAAAACAGACAAGAAAATTTTATTGTTCAAGGTGTGAAGCGATTACGTAATCAACTCCATGTACGCCTTGCCACAGGTAGCCCTCGACTCTACGTTTCGAAGATTTCCGAACAGGCACCCTTCGGCAGTTTTCCGGATTTTCTGCAATTTTTAAGCGAAAGTATTCCTGGGAAAGTTCGTGTTGTTGTTGTTGTCGTTTAGTGCTGAACGGATGTGGCGTGCCTGGCGAAAACGGGAGAAAGTTCCAGCTGCGGGGTGGCCAATTTGACGATTTTCGAAATTCCTCCAACATTTTATGAATATGTAAGAATTGTGTTTGAACCAAATTTGAAAGTCTTCTATCGATACTGTCAGATTTTACCGCATGGTTTGTGATAAGTCATATCGTCTCCTACAAGTTCGTCATAGGAGGAAGTGTTTATGAAACTGCTGGCGTGTTATATTTCGATTGGCATAAAGCAGTGTTTCGGCCCTCAGAGCAATGCAAAGTAAACATAATGTATCAGGCAGTACGATATCACAGACTTGTCAAAATCACAAGGAAAGGCCTGGTGAGTTGCCTACGATTTAACAGATCGGTTTTGTGACCTCTTTGCTCCGAGGTGAATTCTAGGCACGTGGGGTGTTTGCTTGCGAGTCAAAACTTTTATTCACGTCTGAAAATGAAAGTCATTGTACTTTTCTGTTGGCATGACATCATTTGTCCGTTCGTCTACAACTTGATATCTACAATTTCTCATTGCTTCTTCCGAAAATGATATATCAAAATCACTGTCAAAGCTGCTGTCGGAAACGACCATGGCATCAAACGGCGTGCCGCGTTTCTAGTCTGTTTTTCTCCTTGTCTGTGATCGTACATACAATTGCTCCATTGATTATTCTTTGATGGTTAAAAAGAGTGAATAGGGGATCGGTACCTGTATATTATTGAAAAAGTGTTACACAAAAGCGCAACAATGTCTCCAAAAATATGAGATTGATAGCTTAGATGCAAGACGATATATTTTCAGTAAGTCAGTTCGAATATATAAACTTTTCAAATAAGGAGAGTAAGGAACCCTCATAGGAAAGGAGACAGTTCTTTCCTTTGATTGTCTCGTGAAATGATTTTCAATATAAGCTCTGTTTGAAAACTCTAGATGATTACTGACATTTAACATTCAGTGAATGGACAACAAAGGACGAAACTGGCTAAAAGTTAATAAACCAACCGTATCGCTCCCTTATATGGATACAGGGTATTCTACGTTTGTTACATGTAAATGGATATTGCCCAGGACTGTCAGCCATAATTTTATATCATCCCATGGTATTTTTCTCTGTTTGACGTCATCGTATACGAGTGTTTTCGCGGAGCCGCACAACGTCGAGCCGAAGGCGAGAAGTTATGCGGCTCCGCGAAAAACACGAGTATACGATGACGTCAAACAGAGAAAAATGCCATGGGATTATATATTTATCACATGAACAGTCTTCTTATTTTCTTTGATGTGGATGGATCAAAGTTATTGTAACAAATAATATAAGGATATCGCTCGTTCGAACGTGAATAGCGTGACGGTCGGTCAGATCCTATTAGCATATCAATAGAAGTCAAAGTTCCCTGCTGGAGTGAAAATCTTGAGTACTCCTTGGAAAATCGGCCGAATTACGTAAACGAACCAGAAATTTGTTCACAAAGGAGTTAGGGAATGAGCAATAATCAGAGTTCAGGCAGGTATAGTCATTTTATTGAATTACGCTCCCTTTGGTTTATTTTTCTGTTCAAAGTTCCGATACATGTTGTGTCGTCGTAATAGACCCACTTTCGATGGCAGTTGGCCCGCAGCTATCCGTGGCGGGGTTGACCTTTGACCCGCATAGCGATCCCCCGCCAACAGATAGCTTCGTTTCCACAGCTACTCGTGAACTTGCCGAAGACTTTTTGAGTAATACCAGGGCCGAGAAATCTGACACATGCGGCGACGCAGTGTGTTGTGTTTCGGATGAAAGCATGCATATCCCAGTCGTCGGAAATCACACTTCGGATCAGGCGTTTGACTCCGCGTCTGAACTTTCTATGAATGAAGATGACAGCTATTCTTCACAAGAAACATGTGTAATGAAAGTCTTTTCCACCTGTGATTCGCCAGGGGCCCTGTCTGACGATGTACATGCTGATGCTGAGATAACAGTGGATGGAAAACAGGTATGCAGTAAAGAAGATGGTGTCGAGGTGGAGGGGAACGTACACTTTTCTCAGCAAGCCTCTGTCTTTGAAAAACTTGAGAAGAGTTATATTGTACTGACAGACAGATACAATTCACTCTTCGAAGAAGTGGCTACTCTGAAAAAAGACGTACGGTCGGTATGCGATCGTTTTCAGAGTGAACTAATTGATACGCAAAAGGCTGTTGAATTACAGTGTCACGATAGGGTCATGGCAGAGGTGCGTGAATTGAAGAGGCAGTTGTCATCTATCCGTACTTCTCTAGAGAAAAAGGTAACGGAAATTGAAGACAAATATAGTACAACTACACGTTCAGTGAATGATATCACGAGCAAACTTTCGTACATCGATGAAAAAATTACTGCCGTAGACACTAAGTTAGGAAAAGTGAGTACGGTGAAGTCGTACGCCGAATGTTTGCGCACGCCGCCACCAGTGCGTACCGTAGATACTCCTTCCGTCTCCGAGTGCCCTCCTACGAGTAAAGACGCACTTAATTCGGACCAAATTGTCGGTAAGACTCCTGTACATGTTGCTACATTCGTGTCCACGTCGTCTGATCATGATGTTTCTATCACGCAAAACGCGATATCGGACAATATCGATTCTGATACACTGGCCGCGAATACAAACTTTCTCTCTGCGTCACCACAGCCAGCTTCTGATGTACGCGTGCCGCGCCAACCGCGATCACAACCACCACCATTCTCTCCACGTGTACCATTTCGATCAGCCTTTCCAAGTACCGACTGTAGTTCGGATTGGCGTCGTGATTACAGACACAACGATGCAAGTAACGTCAACGCGGGGAAAAGTCAGCAGCAGAACCATGATGTGATCATCTTAGGTGACTCTCAGATAAAATATATTAACCCTGACATGTTGTATAGAAATAAAAAGTCGATCAAAGTAAGGGCTACTAATATCGATGAGGCGAACACATACATTCGAAATTTACCTGAACAAGAATTTGTAGAAAAAATTATCGTCCATATCGGTACAAATGATGTTTGTTATAAACACGAAGATAATATTGTTGATGGTTTGATCTCACTATGTCACACTGCTAAAAATGCGTGTCCTAATGCGATTGTTGTTGTATCGAGTATTTTGCCTTTTTGGGGGAAGTACTCAGTACTTAAAAATATCATAACTTACATCAATGATTGTGTAATGAAAGCCTGCTCGTCCCTTGATAGATGCATCTTTGTAATGCATAATAAGCTTAGCAGAGCCACAAGCAACCATATGTATCATGCTGATGATATCCACATTAATACACAGGGTACTCGCCTTTTGGCTGGTGATATTAAATGGTCGGTACATGCGTATATAAGGGGGGGGATCAAAGTCGGCGACGTGTGTATGACAGATACATGCATTCAGAAGGGGCAATCAGATCGCATGGGTATGACCCAAACGTACATGATAACTTACCTGGGAATGGTCATTTGTCTTCAAGGTACAAGTACACAAGTAATCTGGCTACAGGGATTATTGTACTTGGGCCTCAGCCCAAGTACATTTGTTTTCATTCCGTGGGAAAAAACTGTAAGGTATAACCATTTCTGGCTGAGACCAGGGAGGGCAAAATGTATTGGCTTCATCTTTCTTGGCATAATAAATGGCGTAATGATGTTAACTGAATGGAAGTGCTGCTCTCAGCCAGTCTTGAATAAGTGAGATGTGAATATAAATGCTTCTCTATCTGAGTTCTGGCCACAAAATCTTCTGAATATAATCAAAATGTGCATCGAATGCAACAATTAATGCACCCTCCGTTTCCTAGGCGATGGCACGACCCTTGCTACACCCACTGGACGAGCCAAAGTGGGAGGGGTAATTTCGGTTTGGTCGAACAGGAGGGCTCGAGACCAGAATTTAACATTTAAACTTGAAACATGTTTAATCACTGACAAGATGTGGATTAGTGTTAATCAAAGAGAAAGTTGAAAAGGAAAGGTTTTATATCCCGGACACAATGAAAAACATTACGACTGGAAACTGTACCCCGGTTGAGAATTGTAATGCCCACAGCGATGGAGAACACTTATCCTTGAGCTGAGAAAACCAGACCATCATTTCGAAATAGAGCTGCAGATTCGAGAAGCTCGTTAAAATAGCTAGGTACACCCCGTAAGGGGTGGTTTCGCGTCTTGAGGGCAAATTTGCCTCCTTCATTTAGAAATCGTACGTTTGTTTTTCCAGGGGAACACATCATTTGACACAAAATTTGCATGAAAAGGGGTCGCCAGTAAGCACGTGGTCAAATCTGGCATAAGAAACAATATGAAATGTTGGGTAAAGCCAGTCCAAAATAAACTGATTTGAACTTTTGTGTTTTGTAATTTATACCACTGCAGTAACATGACTTTTTTTTGACAACATCACACAATGTAATACGTTTTGAAACTGAATACTCCGACGTATTCTGTGTCCCCTTTGCTAAAAAATATGGTATGCCGATTACCATGTAAGGAGATGATGACGTCAAGACAGATTTGTAGTGCGTTTGGTCTTGGATGGTGCACGAAGTTTTGTCGAGGTAGCTTGTGTATTTATTTCCTAAATGGGAGATATTAGGGTCGATCTAAAAGAAGGCCGAAAAATGTTATGATACTCTAAGCGAGCTGAACTCCAATGCAATGGTTGGATAATTTGGAGGATGTCTAGACTGATCTCATCTCATTAAGATTATTTGGCGGTCAGTATTGAATTTCAACTGCGTCACAAGTTTGCGTCGAACGGTCAACGAACGATATTTTAGAAATCTGGAGACATGGCACATCGCAGTTTTATTTTAGTATTTTATATTTTACAAAAGATGTAAGAAGCAATGATTTTGTTGAAAATTCTGAAAAAAATATAGGAAGATTTGATCGCGAACACATTTTCACTTGGGGGTCAACTAGCCCTGCGTACGATGCTGTGTGTTCCGCTACAGCTAACCGCCCCGCTCACCACAGCCCTGCAAAGACCCGTACGTTGGGTCGGTGACTTCAAATCCATTTTGGGACTTGACGTAAAAAGCCAAATTACTGCCGAAATTCAGCGTTTTTGGGCCCAAGTCGTATCCCAGCCTACCTCAGCTACTCGATCGCTTCCAAAAATGACAGTCTTTTATTCACTTCTCGTAAATAACCGTCGATGTCGGCAACTCTCTCGCTGGCCCTGCGTACGATACTGTGTGTTAGCTGTAGCACATAGCATCGTACGCAGGGCTAGGGGCCAACATGGGGTCGCAGCCATGTTGCCTCAAAACTTATTTCTGTCTGCACTCAAAACTCAAAAATGTCGCATATGAACCTGAAAAATCGATGTAATTTTGTCAAACTTCGGCGAAATTTCAGCCTATAGACAAAATTTCATCTAGGTAAGGTAAATTTACTGAAATTTGATCGACAAATAATATCCTGAGCTTGAACGTGACAGCTCGCCTTCTCCGGGAAGTCATGCATCCGGCCAGCTGCCCATATGGCCGGGTGCATGAGATTGTTTTCAAGCGACGGCGGCAGACCGTACGGGGCTCTGGATATGAACCTACCGCCGGTGTAGCTGTAATAACTGTTGCGTTGTTTTTAATCACCATGGACGAAGTCCGAGGGGACTTATAGGTTTGGTCATGTCCGTGCGTCCGTTCACGCCTAGTACCCAACCCCATACAGATGCACGTCGATTTGTTTCACAATGCTTTCAAATTTGGCCGTGTTAGAGGACTTTTTAGTTTACACCTCCATAGACTCCCATGTATAAGGCAGTTCTCCATAGATTCGCATGTATGATGCCAAGAAAAAAAAATTTAGTTTCTCATCGTATTCATATTGCCTAAAGGATGCAGTGACACAGTTTTTTTGTCCCCACGGATAAAGTCCAGGGGGCTTATAGATTGGCTCATATCCGTCCGTGAGTCCATCAGTGAGTCCATCGGTTCACGCAGATATCTCAGACATTTTGACAAAATATCATGTGACCTTGGTGACCTTTGACCTCAATATACATTATTGTCCATAACTCAGTAACCACAAGTGCTAAACCTTTCATATTTGGTATGATGGGACACCTTATGACGCCAATAGAGCTAGAGGTCTGATTTCTGGTATATAGGGATAAGTTAACAATATAATTTGTTTGACAAAACTTCACGTGACCTCAATGACCTTTGACCTCAAATATACATATTTGTCCACAACTCAGTAACCACAAGTGCTACACCTTCATATTTGATATGAAAGGACACCTTATGACACCATATATTGTACCTCATTAATTATGTGCATATCTTATTTTGAGCGAGCAATACAGCTAGAGGTCTGATTTTTGGTATATAGGAATAACTTAGCAATACAATTATTATGACAAAATGTGACGTGACCTTGGTGACCTTTGACCTCAAATATATATATTTGTCCACAACTCAGTAACCACAAGTGCTACATCCTTCATATTTGGTATGATAAGACCCTTATGACACCACATATTGTACCTCATTAATTATGCGCATATATAATTTTGAGCGCGCCAATAGAGCTAGAGGTCTGATTTCATATATTTTATATTTTATATTTCATATTTTATATTTATATTTCATAGTTCAGGATCTAAAAGAGTTGCAAAGTCCTTTAATAATACCTATAGATATATTGATGATATCATCAGTTTGAACAATCCTGGAATTTCTAATTACCTCCATCACATATATCCAGATGAATTAGAAATTAAAGAAACAACGGAGAGCATGAACTCAGCATCGTATCTTGATCTATTTATTGAAATTAGACACAATGCAATACACACCAAGTTGTATGATAAAAGGGATGATTTTAATTTTGAAATCATTAACTTTCCCTACTTGACCAGTAATATTCCGTCGAGTCCAGCTTATGGTGTGTACATTTCACAACTACTGAGATACTGTAGAGCTTGTGATTCATATGGAGATTTTCAAGAGAGACACAGCTTATTAGTCTTAAAGCTGGTGAGACAAGGATTTTCACAAAGTAGGTTGGTTAGATCTTTTAAGAAGTTCTATGGTAGATATGGAGATCTTATATCTAAATATGGCAAATCTGTCACTCAGATGATGAAAGACAGTATTCCCGACTTTGACTCAGAACAGTAATTTAGCAGATAGCTGAATTACCGTACAATAACTTTGTCACACTAGTTCAATCTTGACGGGTGTAGCATGCTAGCAGGGTACGCTTACCCATTCCGGACACCTGGTACCACCACTTATATAGTGGTTCAAGATTGTACTACCGATTTTGTCAGTGATCTTATGTTTCTTTGTGTGTTTGTTTTTACTGTTTATTGGACCTGGTAATTTATTTGCCTTGAATGATAATGATTGCTGGAATCGATTTGATGTCATATTGGTATATAGGCATAACTTAGCAACACAATTTTTTTGACAAAATGTTATTTGACCTCGATGACCTTGACCTCAAATATACATATTTGTCCACAACTCAGTAACCACAAGTGCTACACCCTTCATAAATGGTATGATGGGACACCTTATGACACCACATATTGTACCTCATTAATTATGCGCATATCTAATTCTGAGCAAGCCAATAGAGCTGGATGTCCGATTTTTGGTATATAGGGATAACTATAGGGTAGAAATCTAAATATGCCCATCTAAATATTAGACATCTACCATCGAGAACAAAAGAAATTTGCTGTAATTTGAATATTTAAGGAGTTTAAGCAATTCCCGCTATAAATAAAGAACCACTGCCTCAAACTCCACAAAAGTTGCTAGACATATTTTGCCGTTGTCATGCCATTGCTTCGTTTAATAACAGTTAATCAAATGCCTCATTGACAGGAGGAAATTCAAGACCATATTTGAATAGTAGTATATATTGTCCTCAAAATTACTCTATCACGGCCCAAGTACTCATTGCCTTCAGCAATACTGCCTTGTTATTATTATTATTATTATTATTATTATTAGACTTTATTTAAACTCGATAGACTGTTGAGCCGAAGGCTCTTCTCACACAGTGTCGAGATGCAAGAAATATACAATATGTACATTAAAAAAATATAAAAAAAAACAGAACAGAGAAAAACAAAACATTAAGACAGCAAGAAACAGACGACAAAATATAAAAAAAACGCCAAAAAACTTAAAAATTACATTTTGCCCAAAAGATGAGACTTACATTTCGTTTTAAAAGAGTGAAGAGTAGAGCAAAATTTGACATCTGCTGGTAAACTATTCCATATTTTGACACCGCTATACGTAAAACTCCTCTTAAAAATTTGAGTTCTGTGTCTTGGAATATATAATTCATTTCTGTCTACAGATCTTGTACTACGACTGTGGACGTTCTGGACACTTCTAAAAACATTCAAATAATTAGGAGCCAAATTATTTTGGACTTTGTACATCAAGACTGATTCATTAAAAACAATCCTTTCTCTAAATGGTAACCAGTTTAAAACGTCGAATAAATTACGACTAGGAGTGCTAAAATCTGAGTCTAAAAGTACTCTGGCTACAGCTTTCTGTGATTACTTCCAGAGGCGATATTATTAATTACACCAGGGAATCTTAATGGCCCTTAATTGTTATCTTTCATTGCCTCAGAATTCTTTTGATCCTTTCACCATTGTTATCACTATTTGTAGCCTCACCTTTAGCCTGGAACCAGCTTGAATTCAGCCGCTTTACCATCTGCTTTTGTATTTTTGCACTTACGGCTGTACTAGGTTGTTGAATATTGTTGAATTCTTAAAACTTGCAGGCTGTGCAGATTTTGCTGCTAAATCTTCACTATTGGCATTTGCTACTTTTAATCTTTGTGTTGGTCATGTGTTTTACTGCACAAAGAGACAGTTTTATCAATGTTAAATCTCAGCGTTCGTTTTTACGTATTGGAAGTTGGAATATACAAGGTTTATCTAACAAGTGTTTAGACAGTGATTTTGAACGAATTATTAGCAATTTTGATATTGCTTGTATTCAAGAAACTTGGCTTTCTAGTTCACGTAATGTAAGTTTAAATGGTTATAATTATTTTCGATCCGATCGTAAAACTCGTCACAAACGTGGTAAGAGAGCTGCTGGGGGATGTATAGTTTTCTTCAAATCTAATCTCAAAGTGGGCAATCACAAACTGGGTTCTAAAATTTCTGATCTTCTTTGGATTAAGCTTGATAAGAATGTTTTGCGTTGAAAAAAGACATTTTTATTTGTTGTGTTTACATACCTCCACAAGGATCTGTTATGCACTTAACTAATGACTATTTTGAGACTCTCCAATCTGAAATGTTGTATTATTCTTGTTAGGGAGATATCATCCTATTGGGAGACTTTAATGTCAGATCAGGCAATCTGCAGGGTTTTATAAAATATGATGATATAATGTATAGTCCTGTGCCTGATGATTATACACCAGATAACATTAATGAGAGGTTTACTATGGATGATGGGAATTCTTGTAAAAACAACTTCGGTAGACAACTTATTGAAATGTGTATTAAAAATAGTTTATTAATTTTAAATGGTAGGACGATTTGCGATCTCAATGGAAAACCCACTTGTTATAAGAGTAATGGTCACAGCATTGTAGATTATTGTATTGTTGCTAAACATTTCTTTAGTTTTGTTCAGTATTTTAGAGTGTATGATTTTACACATCTTTCTGATCATTGCCCAATAGGTTTCTGTATTGAGTTGAATTCTGATTTGTTTGATGTTAACAATCAAGATGTATGTAAACCTGCCCAGGTAGACACATATGGGATGATGACGCTAAGCGAAGATTTATAGATCGCCTTCACTGCCCTTCTATTCAGAAAGAGCTTAACCAATTTAATTCTGTTCGTGACACAGCATCTTATGAAGATGCAGTTGCTACCTTTGAGTCCATTATTAAAAAAGTCTCGGACAGTTCATTAAGAAAAATTACACCAAGGGTGAAAACCAAGAAATCAAGGGCAAAAAAGCAAAGGTGGTTTGATAAATCTTGTTATTTAGCAAGGAAGGACTTACGTGAGGCATGTAAGTTATTGAGTCACTTTCCTAGTGACCCTTTCATCCGGTACAGATGTTTCAAATTGAAGAAAGAATATAAAAAGTTGATCAAACACAAAAAATCTACAAAAAGAATCAGATTGCACAGTTAGAAAACGCACATACTAACAAAAGTACTGATGTCTGGAAACTTGGAAAGAAGTAACAGAGGTGCACACAGAAAAAAAAGGAGCATCTTCCATCTCCCCTAATATCTGGTATGAACATTTTAAGAAGTTAGGCAATTTTGATTCTGCTGAAATAGACACGTGGTCGAAAATGGTTGTTACTGATTTAACAGGTTTAGAAATGAGCAACAATGAAAATATATGTCCCATCTTAAATTGCTATTTCTCCAATTCAGAATTACAAAAAGTACTTGGCAAATTAAAGTCTGGGAAATCCCCAGGAACGGATGGTATTTTAAATGAGATGTTGAAATTTGGGGGCCATTCCCTTCTCAACTCACTTTGTTATTTGTTCAATGCTATTCTTCGTTCAGGCAGCTTTCCAAATTCATGGAAAACTGCCTTTATAGTACCAATTTACAAATCAGGAGACAAGAATGATCCTTCTAATTATAGAGGTATTTCAATCAATAGTTGTATTGCTAAACTTTTTACTTCTGCCCTTAATTGTAGACTTGTTACCTTTTTGAATAAGAAGGGAATTAATACACCTTTCCAGTCTGGTTTTAGAGCTAAGAGAAGGACTGCAGATAATGTTTTTGTCTTAAAATCAGCTGTTGACAAATATTTGTATTCTTCAGATAAGGTTACAGATTGTAAGCCCTGTCACAAACGTATGTTCTGCTGTTTTATTGATTTCCATAAGGCCTTCGATAGAGTATGGAGGACTGGTTTGCTTTGGAAACTTAAAAACTATGGTATCAATGGGAATTTTTACATGCTTATTAAGTCTATGTATGAGAATGTCAGTTATTGTGTGAAAACTAATAACAGTTTTACTGACAACTTCGTCCAATATTGGGGTTAAGCAGGGCTGCAATTTAAGTCCTACTTTATTTAATATTTATTTGAATGATCTTCCTGGGATTTTTGACTCTGTTAATGACTGCCCTATCAAATTTGGTATGCAGATGACTTGCTATTAATGTCTGAATCACAAGCAGGATTACAAAGTTGTCTTGATAAATTGTATCATTTTTGTTCAAAATGGAAGCTTACAATTAGTACTAAGAAAACTAAGGTGATTATTTTTAATAAAACTAACAGGGTTCTCAAAAATATTACCTTACTTTATAATGGTATACCACTTGAGTTTGTGAATGAATATTGTTACCTTGGCTTTGTAATAACTCCCAATGGTAAATTTAAGGGCAATTTTCGCAACCTCAAGTTAAAAGCAACAAAAGCCTATTTAGCCTATACAAGGGAATGTCTCACAATAATGGTTTCCCTGTCAAAGTTGCATTAGACCTTTTTGATCGTATGATCATACCCATTATGACTTATGGATGTGAAATTTGGGGGAACGAAATCAATGATAAGAAGAATTTTATGAATGATGTAAGTATTTCCTTTTACAGGTATTTACTTGGTGTTTCTAAACAAGCTCCACGAGCTGGTATTGTTGGTGAATTGGGTAGATACCCTATTCAGTTCACTGTTATACTACATATGATAAAATATTGGCATTGATTGGTTTTATCAGATGATATTCTACTACGTGCTGCATATACAACTGCTAAGCACCACTCCCAGTGGTTTGAGTATATTCAGTATATTCTGGATAATTATAGTGGAAGATCTATCTGGTCAAATATCTGTAACATTAATTTCACTGTTAAAACAGTTCACAGAGAACTGAAAGAAAGATATCGTGTCTCATGGATTAATGATTTACATAATGATGTAAGGACTCAGAGTGAGGACAAAAATAAACTTAGAACGTAAAATTTAAAACTTTATTTACTTTTTAGGAATAGTTGATGGATATTACAAATGTTAACTGCAGGAAATTGATTACCAAGTTTCGTATTTCTGATCATAATTTACAAATTGAGATTGGCAGAAGGTCAGTCCAAAGAATCCCGTTAAATGAGAGATTTTGTACTTTTTGTAAGTCTTCTGTAGAAGATGAGTTTCATTATATTATTAAGTGTGACAAATATGTTCATAATAGAAATACTCTTTTCACTAGTATCAAATCACATTTTGAGAACTTTGAATATTTGAGTGACAGAGAGAAATTCCTGTACATCATGAATTTTGAGGACAAGAAGCCTCTTTTAAGGTATATTTCTTACACTACAGATTCATCCCCAGCAGCAGTCTTACCTGAACATGTGTGTAATGTTTGATTGTTTTGCTCTACCACACTTCCCGAAGTGTGTTGTTATGCAATAAAGTATTATTATTATTATTATTATTAATAATTTGTGTGATGAAGGAAATTTATCGTTGTTCGTCGATACTTGTGCCTTCTATGTCGCTTTCCCGAAGTTTATACGGTATTCATTTATTAAGTTGAACTTTCGTTGAGGTGTATCTTTCGGATTTATCGCCAACCGGGATCGCCAGGTACGACGTCGCTTGGCGATCGCCAGGTACGACGACGTCCACATTGAGCCTTGCGACTGGAGCCGTGACGTTACTGAGCCAAACGATCGACGGTATCCTCATTCGATTCTTGGGAATAGCTAAAGCTTTAGCGACTCGAAATTTCGTTGGGCATGCCTTCTATGTTTCCATATCTGGATTTTTGGGTCTGACCTTTTTTGTCAAAATGCCATGACAGCACGGCATCGATCACGACAAATCGGTCTGTGTCGCGACATGCATTTACGAACGGTACAATTGCAGGAAAAAAGTTCCGGTTGATGACGTACAACAGGGGTAATATGGATTTCTTATCTGTGCTGGTGTACGTCCACAGCACAGGTGGAGATAAGGGCCAGTTCATGTGATAATATCAATTAGGTGGGTTTTAAAGACGCCGGACAAGCACTGTGCCATTCCGAACAATGGATTCTTTGCAAAAAACTGAACTCGTACCCCGTTAAAGTGCATATTTTTTGAAAGCCGGTATCCGAAAAAGTTATAAGAGCCTACGCCCATGTGAGCTCAGGTCACTAAATAGTTAGTTACATCTCAATTGATTCTAGTGTCATGTTTCATAAGTCATAGAGTGAATGTAGGATTAATACAATTATATTTGTTAAAAAGAAGGTTATATGCAAAGACATGGTTATCTGGACCCTATTGAATATAAGAATGGCTCGCTTATTAATAAGATTAACACATTTTCAGTCGCTTTGAATATTTAAAGTCTTCAAGAGAATTATCAAATTAAAAAGTATTTTTATACTCCATTCAGGTACTCCTGAATAAAACCACTCAATAAATTGGCTAGGATGGTGGAACTACTGATTTTTGGGCACAAACTTTTTTCCCGGTCTATTTGTGCCATCAGAATGGATTCAATGACAGGTTCCTTGCTTTGGCCGAGGCAATGAAAGCAATATGACAGGTGTGAGATACATGCAAAATGAGGCCTGGCGTTGAGAAATTAATTTAGTGCTATCTTATATCAGTACTTGTACTTTCTCATCCAAAGTCAAGAAACATATGTATAAAGGCGTATTTCGTGAAATATATACATTATACCAGGAACGAAACTTGTCTTTAACAAAAATTGAAATGTTTTCTCTCTTTTGCTGGTTAACCTTTCGTAGTTTTGTGTGCAGGAGGATACTCTTATATGTGTAAACGGAAATTTTGAATCAGGGCAGAGAGAGAGAGAGAGAGAGAGAGAGAGAGAGAGAGAGAGAGAGAGAGAGAGAGATTTTCCCCCAATCTCTACAAATAGCCAAAGTCACACCAATCTTTAAAAAGGCACAAAAGATGATCCAGGAAATTATAGACCTATATCAGTATTGCCCCTGTTAAGTAAGATTCTAGAAAAAATTGTCAATGCACGCTTAATTCAGTACATAGAGCATCAATATGGATTTCGTCATAAATACAGCACAAAACTTTCAATTGTAAATCTAATCAATTATCTTATCAAACAACTTGATAATGGCAAAGTAACACTTGGTATTTTCCTTGACTCTCTAAAGCTTTTGATACAATCAATCATGAAATTCTTCTTTCTAAGCTTTCTCACTATGGTATTCGAGGTCTTCCTTTACTTTGGTTAAGAAATTACTTACACAATAGATCCCAACTAGTCTCTGTCAATAATAATGCCTCATCATACCTTAATGTTACATGTGGAGTACCACAAGGATCTGTCCTTGGACCTACCCTATTCTTACTATTTATCAATGACATTGCCCGTTCCTCCACATACTTCAATTTTAGATTGTTTGCTGACGATACCAATCTATTTCATACGTTCCCTGCTAACCAAGTTAATATAATTTAAATACTGTCGACATTAACCTCAATACTGTAGTGGACTGGTGCAGGGCTAACAAACTTACTGTAAACTACCTCAAAACAAATTACATTGTCTTCAGAAATCATAACAAACATATTTTCTTGAATGGTACTCTACACATCAATAATACAGTTATCAATGAGGTTGAAGTGACATCATTTGTAGGTATTCACATGGACATTAAAATGATTAATTCTACTATCAGAAAAAAGGTTGGCATCCTTTTCAAATTGAGACAGTTTTTACCACGCAATATCCTTATTCTTCTATACAAAACTTTCATCCTACCACACATCACTTATGGTCTTGAAGTTTAGGGTTCAACATATCCCTCACTTCTCAATAGTATCTTTCTTTCGCAAAAAATGGCAGTCAGAGCTATAACTTTTAGTGACTTCACAGCAAACTCAGCTACTCTGTTCAAACAACTAAATATTCTCGATATATACAAATTACATAAATTACAAATCAGTACATTCATGATCTTATAAATAATAACTTGCCACACAGTCTTACAACATACTGTCAGTTGCCTTCTCATTGCTACAGTACGCGTCATAAAATTAATGGTAACTTTATGTCCCAAGTGTCAACACTTCCTTGGGTAAATTCTCGATATCATATACAGGCTGCATCTATTGGAATACATTACCTAAACAAATTAAAACAAAAACCACTAGAAGTTCGTTCAGACACTCCCTTTCAAGTCTCCTCATACACGGTTAGTGTTTTACATGACGAAGAGTTATATTCAACTTTACAAATATGTATATCATAGATATATAAATATATATATTTCACTATACATTTTGTTTTTTTAATTTTATATTATTTTACATATTTTCTACTTACTCGTAATGTATTTATTTAGTTATATATTTATTTATTTATGTAGTTGTTCTTATTCACTTAGTTAGTTACTTAGCACTTTCAAGTCTACTTTTACACGATTGGTTTTTTTTTTTTTAAGTGATGAAGAGTTATATTCAACTTTACATATATGTATATCATATTTAAATATATATATATTTTATATACTTTTTTTCTCTTATCGTTTTCTTTTTTACGCATTTCTACTTACTCGTAATGTATCTATTTAGTTATATATTTATTTATGTAGTTGTTCTTTTATTCACTTAGTTACTTTGTTACAATTAGGTTACTTTGCAATCCCACTACTTTCATGTACACTACCCTCGATATACTTCAGTTTTCTTTTTTCTTCTTCTTTTTTTTGCTTTAACATCAAATGGCTTTGGGAACGGACTAGACTAGCATTTGCTATTTTCCGTTTCCATTTACCCTTTATCACAGCACAACTCAGATGTACATTCATTATTGAATTGTAATATTATTATGATTAAGGGTAATAAAGATTATTATTATTATTATTATTATTATTATTATTATTATTTGATCTTCTCTTTGTCTATTAAAGAAGCCTGCTTTTTGGCGGCTTCCATACATTTTCTACGCATTTTTGCTGCCGTTGTGCTTGCCTCTGAATGATTAGGTTGTGTATGTTCCTGATGTAGTGACCAATTGCTTTCAAGTGTTGCTCAAGGTGAGTGGCCGGGAACGAGTTTTGCAAATTCGCGCCATCTCAATACACCAACAAAACAACAGCGAGGATCACAACAACAACATAGAAGGTTGACATTCTTCAGAACAGAAGAAATACAAGCGACCAAGCGGCCGATATAGCTCCGCGCTGTGTTATGTAGAGAATAACTTTTTTTGACACATGTGCTGATTAAGAAGGTGGAAATCTTTGATAGTTCATTTCAGTGGCCAGACAAAAATTAGCAAAAATAGCTGCAAAAATACACAATTGAAGATTTCATCATAATTTGAACATATCACATTAAGATCATCTCTAAGAACATGTCAACCAAAGCTATATGATGAGTAGTTTTATGAGAATCAAATTTTCTGATCAAAAATGGCAAAAATTTCCAAAAAGTAATATTGCACATTTCATCATAATTTCAATATGTAATATTAAAATTACTCCTTGGAACCTGTATACCAAATATCAAAAATATCAGACATGCATTTTTGAGAAACATGTTTTTTTGACCAAAAATGGCAAAAATAGCGTCAAAGTGACACTGTGCTCACATTTGGTTACACGTGGCAAGCCAGAGTGAGTGTATACACAATATTTAATAGCTTTTATGGACCTTGAGCTTGTGATATTCATAGTCAAGTGCATTTGAAAAAGTTTGATGCACTGTCCATTGAAGTATGAAAAGGTTGGCAACTGTTGCAACTGTTGATCACACACACTTAGGCAATACCATGCAACCTAGTATATCATAATTAGTGATACAATCTGCCATACGAAAGTAAAGGTGTCCTCTTATAATATTGTATTGCATAGAATTAATGTAGACAATATTTGGTTTCTCTAAGGTCTATGGTTGCACAATAGGAGACTATTAAGGTAACACGTAAGAATGGGCATTCTTTAGAATTTCAACTGGTAATGATGCTGCCGCACTCACATGATAATGGTATATCCTAAACTGCCACCAAGTTAAAACAAGTATTGCAGTATCATAGACAAATGGGGGAAACTTCCAAGCAAAAACATATCATGGAGCTCGTGGCATCACATTTGTACATCTATTTTAAAGCCCTTGTCCAAGCAAATTTTAAAGCATCAAACTAGGAATTTGTATAGAAGCCATCACTTGACTTACACAGACAAACATTTTCATAATATACAATATGACAATTAAAAGAAACAGAAACCTTTCAAACCAAGCATTTCTTTCATACAAAATTGTCATATTTAAATCTACAGATGAAACAGTTTGTGATTAGTATCCTGACATTGTTGGATTAAGCAGCGACGTTTTACTGTCTATACAGATGACACTTTTTGTGAATATACAATGTTATCCTGAATCTTGTAAATGAAATGCTGGTTGTTTACAAGATCTGTACACCACTTCTTGTAGATTCACTCATGGTGACTTCAATGCAACACTTTTTGTAAAATATGGTATGTTGGCTGCCTTGCCAAGACAATCTGACCAATGTTTACTGAGATTTTCACTAAGTTTACACTTTTGTTGCTCATTAGCATTTTATTTGGTAATGTTGATTTCATTTGAACAAATACTCATTTACAGTTGAGCATGTATCTACCACAAATACACAGGTAAAATGTGCAGCAATTCTCAATTTGTTGCAATTGGACCAGGGACTTCAAGAATATCATATTTGGCACATTTTTCAATAAAACAGGCAAAACTTTACTAGATCTGTACCCCAAAACTTCTTTTAAACACAACATATAGATATTTCCATGATAATTTTTTGTAAAACAGTGTGTCAGCTGCACTGGTTAATATTACATGTAACAATAACAAACTTCTGTCTTCTAATTCGCTCATATTTACTTAGCCAAATTTCATCAATATTTTGAACTTAAAAATGCAAAGTTAATACCTGCTACCTGATATGTAAATGCTGCACACAATACTTTAGACCAAAAATTGAAAAAACCTCAAAAATACATATATACCAATTTTATGCTTTTCAACAAAAATATCACATACATTGTCCCTCCCAATATATGTACCAAATAACAAAGTAATAACTCTCTCAACAATAGAAATATTGCAGATTATGAAAAATTATTTTTTTCTTATTCTTTTATCAAGATTCCATTCTGTTATAGATAACCATTTAAGCATTCCACATATTGAAGCTGGCCACATTTAATGCGGAATTATTAAGTTATAAGCTCCAAAAACTTCTTCTTGGCCTCCTAGTGTGCCTTGGCCCATGGGCAGTGATAAAGATATAACAAACAGCTGGTATACAGGCACTCAGGGTGAATATATTACATCAATTTGATTAGTTTCTTGTCCTCTTTCCACTTATCTGATAACTTTTAAGACAATCAACCCGCAAGGCAGTTTATATGTATTGACGAATATTTTTGTACTCACATAGCAAACTTTTTTTGATTTCTCATGAACAATATTTGACATAGACTGAAATACATAACATGCAACCAATGTTTACATTTTGCCCATACACCAGATACATGGAGAAATTTCAAAATACAACCATTAACTCAGAGACCCTACAAGGAAAAGTAAACATCGTTTTCTTCAATGGCCAGATGGCAGGAAGTGACTATTTTATAATCTTGATACTCTTCAACATTGAAAACATTATGGACCATATTTGTTGGAGACCAAACCAGCGAAAATCACCTTCACCTTTGCTCTCTAGTGAATTTTTACTGTATTTCAACTCCAAATATAGTTTACCTACTAACTTAATCACCACATTCCTGTAGGTATAAAATCGGCAAAATTTAGGAAATGTTTTCTCCAAATTTATTAAGTTTGCTCATATCAAAGCAATCTGAATAAGTTATGGTACTACCACTCACTGAAATTTTCATGCTAAATTTCAAACCAGCACAGGAAGTGGTTGTGGTAAAGATATTTTCTACCAACAAAAACAAAGAAAAATAAAAAAATGTTGCAATTGTTCATCTCATTCTGACATGTTAATATGTATGAGAGCATTTGTAGGGATTTACAAACCAAATTTCGAATAAATACTATACAGCAGACTATTTCTGTAATTTTTTTTCCATCAACAATTGGGATAAACTATAACAAACACAAAATTGAAGATATTTCTCTGAAAAATTTAAAATTAGCGACCTAGCAACTGAAAATGCTCCTTTGTCTTATGTAGAGAATATTATTATTATTTTTTGTGACACATTTGTTGCTGAAGGAGGAAGTCTTTGATAGCCCATTTCAGGTTGGCCTGATCAAAATGGCAAAAACAGCTGCAAAAATACATACGGTAATTACAGATTTTACCATAATTTGAAGAAATTCAATTAAAATCATCTAAAGGAACATGTCTTCCAAATATCAAATCTATCAGACAAGACGTTTTGAGAAACAAACTTTTTGACCAAAAAATGGCAAAAATTACCCCAAAATACAAAATTACCAATCACAACCTAATTTCAATATGTCATATTAAGATATACCCTAACAACCTGTTTACTAAATATCAAAGCAATCAGACAAGTAATTTCTAGAAAAAAAATTGACCAATAATGAGGAAATTGCCCCAAAATACAAAATTGCAGATTTCATCCTAATTTGAATGTATTATATTTACATAAGCCCTTGGAAGCTGTAAATTAAATATTAAAATATTAGATCAATAGTTTTCAGAGAAAAATTATTTTGACCAAAATAGCAGAAAATTGCCCTAAAATACAAAATTGTCAATTTCAACCTAATTTCAATGTATCATATGAAGATGAACCTGGGAACCAGTATACCAAATATAAAAGCAATCAGACAAGTAATTTTTGAAAAAAAAATTTAACCAAAAGTGGGAGAAATTGCCCCAAAATACAAAATTGCAGATTACATCAGAATTTGAATACACTAGATTTTGATCAACCTTAGGGACCTGTATACCCAATATCAAAGCTATCAGATCAGTCGTTTTTGGATTGAAAAAAAAATTGACCAAAAATTGGAAAAATTGCCCCAACATTACAATATGAAAATTTCAATTCATTTGTACAAACGTGACTGAGGTCATCCCGAGGAACATGTATACCAACTTTCAAAGCAATCGGAAGAGTGGTTTCAGGAAAAAAGATTTTTTGACTAAAAATTGAAAAAAATTACCCCAAAATAGAAACATTCCAATTTCATCCCGATTTGTACACACCAAATTTAAAATACCTAAAGGAACCCGCATGCCAAGTTTCAACTAAATCTGACAAACGGTTACAGAGTTTTAGTAATTTGCAGGGTTTTTCCTTTTCTCGCCTCATTAACATATATTTTACACTGACAAGTTCATTTGAACAAATTCACATCTACGCCCCTAGGTGCACCTGTACACCAAATACTGAGACAGTAGGTGCTTCGTTTTAGGAGTTTTTGACGTGGACGGACGAACATGCATGCATGTATGCATACATACATACATACATACATACATACATACAGACATACATACATACGCTCAGACATGCAAATGAACTGATTCACCTTATACGATAACCTCTCTTTGGTATATATACATTTACCAAATGCGAGCTAAATATTGCCCCAAAAATACAAAATTGTAGATTTTATTATAATTTGAATATTTCATATTTTGATCATCCCTATGGACCTGTATACCAAATATCAAAGTTATCAGACTAGAAGCTTTGGGGGAACACATTTTGACCAAAATTGGCAAAAATTGACTAAAAAATAAAAAATTGCAGATATCATCATAATTTCAATGTGTCACATTTAGTTCATCTGTAGGAACCTGAATACCAAATTTCAAAGCTATCAGACGAGTAGCTTTGGAGGAACACATTTTTTGACCAAAAATGGCAAAAATTGCCCCAAAAATACAAAATTGCATATTTCATCATAATTTCAATGACTATCATTAAGTTCATGTGTAGGAACCTCTATACAAAATTTCAAAAGATGAGTAGCTTTCAAGAAACATATTTTTGACCAAAAATGGCAAAAATTGCCTCAAAAAATTCAGATATCATCATAATATCATATATCACATTTAGTTCATCTGTAGGAACCTGTATACAAAATTGTAATCTTATCAGACCAGTACTTTTTGAGAAAACACATTTTTGACCAAAAATGGCAAAAATTATCCCCAAAATATAAAATTGCAGATTTCATCATTATTTTAATATTTAACGTATAGTTCATCTGTAGGAACCTGTATACCAAATTTCAAAGTCAGAAACACATCTTTTGACCAAAAATGGCAAAAATTGCCCCAAATTGTAGATTTCATCATAATTTGAATACATCACATTTTGCTCATACCTATAAACCTTTATACCAAATATCAAAGCTGTGAGACAAGCGGTTTTGATGAAACAATTTTTTTTAGACCAAAAATGACAAAAATTGCCTCAAAAATACAAATTTGCATATTTCTGCACAATTTGAACAAATCTGAAATAGATATCAGGGACCTGTGTACCAAATATCAAAGCTATATGACCTGTATACATGAAACCATAATTGACCGCTGATAAAACCTCGAAAAAATTGATAAGAAGTGCAAAATATCTAGAATAAGGAGGTGTAAGGCCGCTTCAAAAATGATGAGGGGCTGGAGGAATTCAGGGGGGATTCGAAAATTCTTGGGTAGTCGAGGGGGGATTGGAAAGTTTTGCTCTGTCAATAGGAGGGACCTGAAAAAATTTGGCGCCCAACATTTTGATGTAATCCAATGATTCTAATGTAAGTAATCATTAAACAAAATCTATAACCGTTTTGTCGCGTTTTATGACTTTAATCTCATATATATATATATATGCATAAATATATAATATATATATGTATATATATATATATATATATATATATATATATATATATATATATATATGTGTGTGTGTGTGTGTGTGTGTGTGTGTGTGTAGGTGTGTGTGTGTGTGTGTGTGTGTGTGTGTGTGTGTGTGTGTGTGGTATGTGTGTGTGTGTGTTTGTGTGAATGCCTTTCAATTTTGGGTGAAACAACAATTTGGCCTTGTAATAGGGCAGGAGCTGCAACTGTTGATAATTTGTTCAATATTTATATGCAATGTATCAAATACAGTTTCTTGCTCTCTACAGCATGCTGAAAAACACAATATTCAGTTTGTCAACAAAGCCGTTTGTCTAAATATTGGTGATAATTGAATGAGAGTTCAGACTTAAAGTTACTTGTTAATGATACAAATGCACGTTACACATAGGCTGTGTTGGCAAGCTGAATGGTGGATGGCTCAACATGCTGTAGGGAGTAGAACAAGAATGCAGTTGTAAAATCTGAAAATATAATGTCAAAATACTACCGCCCTGCTACTGCCTACGGGCAGTGCCACTGTCACTGCATATCGGTAGTGACAGTGATAGCTCTGATTTTGATGTAGTTTAAGACTTCGGGTCATAGGACACTCAATTGTACACAAGATCAGGCCAGCGAGCAACACATAGAAGACTAGGAGACTTACAGTTACCGTGGATTTTTGAATTCTGGCATATGAGAACAATCAAATATTAGAGAAAAAATACGGGGTCAACATCCTTGACCTTATATAAATGTACGATGAAAAGTCACAGGTTTTCTCAAATCAATTTATAAAACCATTCAAATTCATGCAGTGAATGAAAGTTTCACGTTCTCATCGTATAATAACACAAAAGTAAAACCTTGAACAGTGAAGACTTTAATTTAAATGAGAAAATGTGTGACTAAATGGAATAATTTATTTTTGTATCAAATTTGCCATTATTACACCCAAAATTTCTGAGATTAAAACATTAATTTGATGGAATATTTTAACCTTCCAGTATCGTCAATTTTGTAAAACATTTATAAGTAGCATGTATTTGTCTAGTACTTTTGAAAAAAATCTGTAGGTCACTGTGCTCAGTACCTGGTCAGAGTTGGATAAACTCAAGTCGGCTTAGACTGATACATCCAAAAAGTCCATTGATGCATTTAAAAATGAACCAATTTAAGAACTTGCCCTAGGATATGGCTCTTCAACCTGCTGATAAGAGGTAGTGTTGAACATCTGCGTGCAGAACTACACAATACATGTTTATTTTACTCTGCTGCGTGCATTCCTAATAAATATGCAGCTGTATGATAATTAGTCCCCAAGGACACCGTCCGGGGGACTTATAGGTTTGGTAATGTCCGTGCGTGTGTGCGTGCGTGCGTGAGTGCGTGCGTGCTTCCGTCCGTGCGTCCGTCCGTTCACGCAGATATCTCAGAGATGCCTGGAGCGATTTCATTCAAACTTGGCACAAGGATTACTTCATATGTCATACAGATGCACGTTGATTTGTTTTGTGATACGATCCAATATGGCTGCCAGGCGGCCATTTTATTACGATTTTTTCATGTACAGAGCCATAACTCAGGCATGTTTCAACTGATTTTATTCAAAGTTGGTACAAGGACATTGACCAATGTCATAGATATGCACGTCAATTTTTTTTGTGATATGATCCAATATGGCCGCCGTGCGGCCATTTTGTTACGATTTTTTCATGTACAGAGCCATAACTCAGGCATGTTTCAACTGATTTTATTCAAAGTTGGTACAAGGACATTGACCAATGTCATAGATATGCACATCAATTTGTTTTGTGATACGATCCAATATGGCCGCCAGGCGGCCATTTTGTTACGATTTTTCATATATAGAGCCATAACTCAGGCATGTTTCAACAGATTTTATTTAAAGTTGGTACAAGGACATTGATCAATGTCATAGCTATGCACATCAATTTGTTTTGTGATACGATCCAATATGGCTGCATTGCGGCCATTTTGTTACGATTTTTTCATGTACAGAGCCATAACTCAGGCGTAACTCAACCAATTTTATTCAAACTTGGTACAAGGACATTGACCTATGTCATGCACATGCACATTGATTTGTTTTGTGATACAATCCAATATGGCCACCGTGTGGCCATTTTATGACATTTTTTCATGTCCAGAACCATAACTCAGACATGTATCAAGGGAATTTATTCAAAGTTGGTACAAGGAGATTGACCAATGTCATACATATGCATGTTAATTTGTTTTGTGATACGATCCAATATGGCTGCTGTGCGGCCATTTTGTTATGATTTTTTCATGTACAAGCCATAACTCAGGCATATCTCAACCAATTTTAATCAAATTTGCTACAAGGACATTGACCTATGTCATACATATGCACATTTATTTGTTTTGTGATACGATCCAATATGGCCAATGTGTGGCCATTTTATTACAATTTTTTCATGTCCTGAACTACAACTCAGACATGTATCAAGAGAATTCATTCAAAAGTATTTTTATCACAGACCTAATGAAGAGGACTCTATCCTCTCTGAGGACCTGTAATCAAAGTACCCATTAACAAGTGGGGACTGTGTCATCAACGATGACTTGTTTGGGTAGTAGTTCTCCACATGCAGCAGCAGAGCATCGGACAGGTATCCTACTGTGTTTTACAACCTACAACTCTTCTTGCTTCGTTGTTTTGGAATACATCGAGTCCGTATAACATAAGAAAACTCTGTATGGACACTTCCTGTACACCGCTTTCATGTTTTGTACTTTCACAAATACTTGAAACACATTCTGATTATCCTAGCCTTCAAAAGTCATAGGTCTAGTGTAGCAAACAATAAACTGGTACGGTGGCATACTACAACTTGTTGTATTCTATTTCATGTTTGTGTTATATAAAGTTTTGCATTTAAGAAAATAAAATGTGCTGTTAAGACTTAAAGATGAAAAACTTGTCAGTGTACAGTCTTTGAGAGAGAGAAAGAGATGTGTGGATGATTTATTTTGTTTAACTCCCCTCTCATCCCAATCCGCTATACCCACCCTTTGAAAAATGATACACACTGGTAATGTTTTCAATGGAACAACTTGTCAAGTTTATTTGAATGTTAACACCAATGCAAATATACAGAGAACAGCTAACTTGCAATGAAAAGTGAACGATAAATGCTAACACTTCTTTAAAAAGTCAACATCATAAACGTCAAAATGAACCCCTGTCAGTTTTTCAATAAAATCATTGACAAGAAAGTCGTTGAAAGTCAAATCTTCAGTGAATTGCTTCATAAATGTTCGGCATGGACCATCCCTGGCACCAATGCAGCAGATAATAGAGAACGTACTGTCCACACACAGAAGAAAGGGGTCCTTGGAGTCTCTGCCTGTTATAGATCTGGTCAAAATAAATTCTTTTCAGGAATGTCTCGAAAGGTGTCTTGATGGGCGGACGTCCATAGGAATCGAAATATTCCCCATTATTGCTATCCACAAAGTAGCAAGCAACCCAATGTTTTCCTGGTTTGGTGCTAGGGTCCACATTGGCAAAAAAAGCAGCTGGATATGATTTCAGTCTTGTCTTGGGCAACTTTTCAGAGGCCATCACCCCAACAAAAGAAGATGCTGTGTACCTGTCCCCAGTCAAGATCTCCCTGAGCTTTAAGGTGTCCACGTTTTCTTATTCGGAGTGTTGAAGGACACTTATTCAAAAGTCAAACAGGATGTTGCGATCTCTGTCAATTTCGATCACGTTGTCCAGCTCGCCATACACGAGTAAATTCACAGTATTTGGCAGGGCTTGTCTGAACTGCAGTTCTATGCCAAGTTTGCCCTCTTTGATCAGGTTCAAATGCCCTCTGTCAGTAGACAAGTCCGGTGTGAGATCAAAGGCAAACAGTGTGTATCCATTGTCGTATTCAAAGCGATTGATATCAATTCCTTCATTCCGACCTATTTTGTTAGTTCCAGTAAACAGGGAGTAGTAGGCCCTAAGGAATGATTGACCGCCGGCCCTGGTGAAGTCCATTTTCAGAGGTTTGCTTGGAATTTGTTTTCCACCGACATTGAGGACAAGTGATGTCATTTCATAATGTTTGAAGTTGAAAGGGTTCTTCTTGTACGAACCATTGAAGGCATTGCTGTCAACCAGACCCAAAACTACGCGTTTAGGTAGCTGTCCCAGAAAGATGTGATCTTTGTTGAAGGACAATGTACCTCCAGAAATGGACAGAACTTTCATCTTACAACGATATATGAGATACTTGGATGGTCCCTGCTTTAAAGCTTCTGCATGGCCCAACTGTACCGATGGACTGAGTTTTATTTTTCTGACCAGTAATGTAGCTTCGGTGACCACTGCTTTGAAGTTTGGATTTTCTGCAGAGCTCACAAGAGAGAAGGCTTTCTTGCTTCTGTTGAGTTTGAGACGTAATTCAACACCATTCATTAGATACTTGGGATGAAAGAAGAGATCCGAATGGATGGGTCCAACCATATCGACAACTTGACTGCCAGATGTGAAAGCATATCTGCTTTTCAGTCCCTTGTTCGCTTCTCCACCTTCTTTTTTAGGGTCCACTTCGTCCATTTTTAAGTGATAGTCCTTGAAGAATAGGGCAGCACCAATATGAGTGTCTTTGGACTCCTTCCCATAATTTAACAACGTCTCCATCATCACTCGGTATGGGTAAGTAGGGGAGGGGTTGGATATCATTTTACCATTGAGGTGTATATCCACTTGGCTGAACAGTGAATGGAGCCACAGATTGACAGGCCCCACTGCTGCATCTGCACCCAGGTTACTGCAATCAGCTTTTGCGATCTTAGCCTTAATCAGAAGGAGCATTGAGGACAAATCTATGTAGTCTTCCCCTGAGCCAGAAATCACAAATCCAATGGGTCCCGATTCCACTATGTGTGTCAGGGGATGCACTTCTTCCCATTGTCCCTCTTCCACACTGGTCTGAGTTGGGGGAACTGTGAACAAGTCAAGTTCACTCTTGGTACATTCACAGGAGTGTTTATGAAGAAATGCCATGTTGGTCAAAAATGTCAGGAGATCTTCTCTGTCGCTTTGCTTTGGAGGAAATGACTCTTCTGCGTGGTGCTCTGCGTTTTATACCACCGCCGCCACCAGGGGAGAAAAACTGTTTCAAACTCCGTCCTGCCATTAGGTCTTTTCCAGCTTTTACCAATCGCCTTTTTGCAGAACACTTCACGTTATGTCCACTGAGTGCATCACCTGCAATATTGAGTCCTGTTTTTAACACCTGTCTCCCTAGGACTTTGGCACCTTGTTTCACCAGCAGTGTGGCTGCATGGAAAAGACCTCCCAAGAGACTGCCTAAGCCATATCCTCGCTGCACAGCTGCTCCCTGGAACGATGCTCCATTTCCCACCTGATCCACATTAAACTTCCTGTATGTGGCTGGGTTGCTTTCATAGATTTTACGTCTATAAGGCATGGTTCAGGCTACAACAGTGTAGGGCATTGCTTTCTGAAGCCTAGTGTCACAATCACTTTCCCACTCTGGAATGGTAATCTCCGACCAGTGTCGTCTCTTATGTAGACCTCTACTGTATCGAATTTGCGGTTTCTTAGGGGAAGAAAGTATGGAGTGTGGAAGGTGTGGTTGATCATCTGTCCGTGGATCCCTTCCACATTTTCTATTCTCAACAGTGGTGCAAAGGTGTCTCCCACCAACTGGTCGTCCACCAGATCACAATACACATAGAGAGAAGAGAGGTTTCGAACACTGAACATGAAGGGGCATCACTCTTCTGCCGTAATACGGTATTTGGATAAAATCCCATGATTTCAGTCAGACCTGGTAGAAATTGGAGACTGGTACGCTCAATCACATCAGTGGTCACTTTCCAGGACACCGTGTCGTAAGTCAACAGGATATCGTCGGGTAAAACTCGCTCTCTCAGAGTAGTCAGTATACTTTGAAAATCATCATAGTATCCTGCAGGTATTTTGACAAGTGTTTTTCTATGGTTCTGATCATCATACACGAGAAAGTTTCTGCCCTCGACCACGTTGTACCAAGAGAAAGGGTAGTGTATTTCTGTCAAGGCCACTTCCCAGTTACCCTTGAGGAAATGTGACAGTGTGTCCACACTTCTTTTTCATTGGTCTCGTTCACAGAAGCAGGTTTTCTCTTGATGCTGCGCTGCCAGGTGTTGTTGTAGGAGTGTATTATTTGAGGAAATATGGATATGTAGTTTCTGGTAAAGTATTTCCACATTCTAGTCTTCAGCGTGCGGTTGAAACGCTCAACCACCGATGCTTTTGTTTCATTTCCAGTAGTGAAGAAATGAACGCCTTCATTCTTCAGTAATTTTTGAAATATGTGGTTGACAAACTCTTTACCTCAGTCTGTTTGCAGTTTGTTTGGTTTTCGTCCATTTTTAAAAATCTGTTGGAAGGCTGACACCAAAGTGGTTCCACATTTATCTTTCAAGGGAATGGCCCAGGCATACTTGGACAGGATGTCAATACATGTGAGCATGTATCGGTATCCTTTGTTGTATTTTGCCAATGAACTCAAATCAGCCAGATCGGCTTGCCACTGTTGATCCATACCCCGAACGATCACTCTAGCCCTTGGAAACTTCCACCACACAGGCTTGTGCAGTGTGTAAGTGTCTTAATGTTGCATCCATTCCCTCACTTGCTGACAGGTGATTTTCACCCCCTTTTCTCCTGCAGCACGGTAAACAGCATCAATTCCTCCAAAACTTGCGGAATGACCCGGGTCGTAAAATACCTCGCTGAGATGATGATCCAAGTCCATCGATTTGGTCGCATGTTTGGACCCAGAACAGCAGGCACATAGACACCTTACACGTTTGAGAACATCATTTACAGAAAGGGAAGGGGGACAACGCTCCATGACCACAACCTCCTGTAAAATGACCAGCGGCAGAAAGGGCCTTGTTGTTTTAAAAATCGATCCAACTCTTTGGACGATGTCAAGGTCTTCATGCTGTTGAAATGACAGGAGGCGCCTTCTTCTTCTTCTTGACAGACGGCTGTTCTGTGAACATTTCAGGGCCCACCATCACTGTCGTCCATGTGAAGCAATCCTTTGGATTTCTTCAAAGACTGGATCCAATTCCATTTGTCTCTGTTTCCTACCCGATCTTGTGGAACGTTCATGGCAGACAATACCTGTGCAAACCGTTGCCATCCCCTGGGAGTAAAAGTTTTCCTTGGACGTAAAACATCATTGACAAGATCTATCATGTGGATGCCTGGCACAGGACTTCCATCGTACACAAGTTCCCCTTTCTCGTTCCAGTCAAGTAGATCATTCTGTTTCTATTTCTGCAAGAGTAGTTTTGCCTTTTTCTTCATAGATTTTGGTACACTTTCGATGACATCCAACTCTACCCTATCTGCTGGCTTTTCATCATCAACCCTTTCCCCTTCCGTGCTCAGGTTTAATGAAGACATGGAAGAAGAAGTTGCAGCCGAATCATCAGTTTTCATCTCAGATGGAAGGATGCTGATTTTCACAGGTTCCTTCCTTTTATACTGCTGAAGAGTCTGTTGGTATAGCTTAGGTTTTTCATCACCAACTATATCTGTTCTTTCTAAGATCTGCTGCATCTTTTGGTCTAATGAGGACAATACCTTGGTGACAGGATGCGTCGTCTGATTCTGCTGTACCTGTATTGTATCGAGTAATTCCTGCACCACCAGTGCCATCTTGTTGGCGTGTTCCACGGAGAGAACAGGTCCTAAAACAGCAGAGAAAAATCCTCCTTTCTGGACCAGTATTTTCTTCTTCTTCTTGGACGTTTTAACCTTTCTATCTGTCAATGTGCGCAGTTGATGTTTGTGTTTGCTCAGTTTCTTCTTTTGACCTGCTGTCAGTGGAACACTGCCCCTCAAGATGTTAAGACAGCACTCGCAAAGACAGTGAATGAGTTCGTTACTGGCTCCTTCAATAACTCCCCTTTGTTGCTTTGGGTTGCCTCTGGCTAACACAGAGAGAAAGTGGGCATGCTTTCTCATTCGCTGAGACATGATGAATGATGACATATCTTTCAGTCACATCTGTTTTATGTTTTTCTGACATAAACGAAGGTAGTCTCTCCGGGGAAAATGTGGGAACGCAGATGAGTGACTTCGGGAGCATTTGGTTTCAGGTCAATAAGAAGATAGGCGTATGGTTCTCGGGTAGCATCGAGAAAGGCTTCCTAAAACGCGTGTTTCCAGGATACATTTGCTTGGCCAGGTGTGTGATTTGTGATCCATCTCTCGGATTTTTGAACAGGATCAGATAATGTGAATTCAAACTCATGGTTCGGGTCTCTCTACCTTGATGAAACAGATTTTGCAAGATAAGCATCATGGACAGATTGTGATGGTGAGAACCCTTGGTGAAAATATTGGCAATCCTCTTGTCGTTACCAGTTTCAGACATCAGTCATCAAGGATCAATAAATTGGACTGACAGGGAGAGAACATACTGTCCAAGTCTTCAGGTATGCCTTCGACAAAACGAATGCCTGGAATCTTTGCAGTGAGTTCTGCATAGGCAGATTGGTATTCGCCATAGCACCAAACAATGTTTTCTGGAGCAGGGAAAATCATGGCTTCCCGTTCCTTGAGCAGTCGCTTAACAATTCGGTTTTGCCTGATTGTGTTGGTCCACATATGAGAGCTGTGAAAGGATGTTGAAGTCTGATGTCCATGATTGAAAGGGTTGATGTTGTTCGGACAAAGCATGAATTATTCGTATCAACTGGCACATTAACTGATTGGAGTCAGATTGCCTGGCTAGTTTCAACAATCTGTGCCTCTCCACTTTGTCTTCAATGTTATGCACTTGTGTGAGATGGTTTGCCAGTCTGACTAATTGTTTGCATGACAGCCTGGGTAAGGACAGTTCTTTCAAACTCGTGGCATGGCACATCAAGTCAGCCGGTCAGCTCTACAGTGTGACTGTTTACTTTTTCCAATTTCTCTGCTTATATCAAATACTTTTGTGATACAGAACAGGCTTTCTTTTGAAAAATTTATCATATATGATGTACGGCAACACACATAAATACAGAAAGAACATTGGATTTGAAAAATCCCGATTATTGATGATCAACTTCAGCAGTGTTTGCAGAATGAGACCCATCACGTCAAATGAATGTCAGACTGCAAACATCACAAACTTATACAGGAAAGTAATCCCATTGGATGATCTCATTTCTCGACAACGGGAGGGCAAAAGGGGACCCGTGGGGCAAAGGGGCCTTCAAAAGTTTCTTGCAGGGACATAACAAATGAAAGAGTGACACACTTCAGTGGTCAGGAGAACTGCTTTCAGGTGGCCCCTGGGGCAGTGGGGCCCACATTTTGGCCTTTGGAGCAAAGGGGCTACACATACACACCAACTTGTTTGACTAACACTATATACGTAAACACCAATGAATAAATACAAACCAGCTGCTGATTCATTTCAAATTTTAAAAGTTGTGTGAGGTTTAATACATCAAATTTTAACAACATTTTGTACACCCAACATTTGAAAGGCAATAAATTTCACTTCTCAATACAATATCCAATTCAAACACTTAATTCGTCGCATTTTTTCTTTTTTCTAATTATACGCCGGTTTTGTTTTGTTTAGTTTTTCAACAGTTTTAAGGGCACATAAAATATGAACGAATTGTACTGCTTTTAGAGATTATCAGAATATAACATGAGGCTGGAACATTTTGTTTTGAAAGATGATCAACAAAAGAAGTTATCACTGAGTTCCTCACAAACAGATGAAAATTCTGAATTTACAGACAAGTTTCAAATTCCAAACAGTCAGTCACCATCACATTACAAATCCAAGGGTACAGTGGATACACCATCTTCTAGAACTTTTCTCTTGATGTAAAGGTAGGTGAACCCATATTTCAACTGTCGGTAGGTGTACATGCATATCCCTTCTAGACGAAATCCTCTGTTGGTGACAGTTTTGGGACATCTGGATGTCAGGACATCAAGGTACACGTCTTTGGTGATGTTGTTAGTTTTCTTGCTCACTCCCTTGCTGGAAAATTTATCCTTCCCACAGCCAAAACAGTAATATGATTTACTGTTCAGGGCGATGATGCCTTCACCTTGCCTACCTAGAAGAGGTCAGGTGTCCTCTTGTCATGTTGAAAATGGGTTGGTCGGGGAAACCACATGTGGCGTTCAGCTTCATATAGGGCCTGCATTTCGGGCTTGACCAAGCTGTGAAGTGTGTCTGCATAATGGCTATGTAGGCAGAGTCTGTGTCCATTTCAACATACTGCCAGTCACTCCTGTCAAAATACTGTTAATGAAGTCATAGTAAAACTGTAGCATGCGTAGCTTGGCATATTGGTAAACGAATATTCCAATTTGCATGGGTTGGTCTATGGTGATAGTACGTTTAGAGGAAGACACTTCATAGGTGTCATCAGAGAAGTCGATGATTCTTCTTAAAAGGGGTGAATTAACAAGTCTGTTCGCCTTGACAATACCGCAGATTTTCACATCAAGATGTTTGTCCTTGTTCATCAAAGTTTTCCCGTATGCACTGTTGCCAAGGAGTTTCATCGTATCGCCCAGAACAGACTTAGAGGCATCAGCATCTCCTTGTCGACAGGCCTCAGATACAGATTTGCCAAACTCTTTGAAACAGGACTTTGGATTATACTCGATCACTTGATGTACCCGTTTCACAACAAGTCCGTGTTCAAGGTACCACTTTAGAAGGGGTGAAATAAGGAGACGTTTCTCACCATGAAAGCTACCAATCAGTGATCGACGAGGGGATCTGAGCTGGTCTTTTCTGCTGCAAATGAAAACATGTGCGCTCCTATGTCCGATCTTGAGATGTTCACATTCTTAAAGATTGGACACATCTCAGAAAAATGTTCTTTGAGATGTGGCGGCACTTCAATATCACACTCTACCATTCCAAAGAATCCTCCATTACGCACAGCCTCAATTCAGGTGCAGCCAACGAACGATGCACTTTTAAAGGGGTCCTTACTATGGTAAGATATATTGTACATGACAAGTAATGTGAACTGACTAATTTTAAGTCATGAGGGTAATTAATTAGCTGTTCATAATTTGCCCTCCCACTGAAAATTTTTCAACTTACCCTACCGCACTCAAACTTCATTTTTACCCGCTCCCCACATATTTTTGCCTGTTTCCCCTCCCCACTGTGAATGTTTGAAGCTCCCCTGCCCCGTGGCGAAAAAAAAAACTTGCCGATTTCCCCTGCTGTGGAAAAAATTCCCCTCAAAATTTTGTCATTCCATTTCCCCTGCAGACATGAAGCTACCCTACCCTGTGATGAAAAAAAATGTCGATTTTCCCCTGCCCTGAGAAAAAATTCCCCTGAAAATTAACATTCCCATGCAAACACATACTGCAGTGGCCTTGTATTTGGTTTCCATCTCGCAGTACATAGAGTGAGATGTGGGGTCAATCGATAGGCTAAGTTACCTTTAAAAGGTATAAGTACTTGCACTGTGTCCCCATTCCCGGAAACACCATGGCTGAAATTCCCCTGTCCCCGTTTTAAAAGTAGCTTCCCCTCTCCTCGTTTTTCGCCAAGCCCTGTCCCCAGGACAATCAACCAATATCTGCCCTGCCCGACAAAAAAACTAAAATTTGCTCCCTGCCACCTAAAATATGTCCCCTGCCCTAGCAAAATTAAAATTTCCCCTGCCCTCAAAATTGCTTCCGGAATAGCTTTTTCGATGAATAGCTCCGTTGGCTGCACCTGTCAATTATGTCCTTCTCTTGTAAGAAAAAAGACCTGTCAAAATATCTGTCGTGTCTTCTCCGGCGAAAGGCTTTTAGGTCAACATCAGCACGTCTCATGTCAAGGTACTGGCATTCCCATAGGGTTACCAGATGGAACCCATGTCCATGATGTATTTGTCATTGTTCATAGTCTCCCTATAGAGTTCCTGCATGGGTTTTCCTCTGATCTCATTGATTTCTTTGCCTCTGTTAAGGGAAAAATTATGACCATTCCAGAAACGCCATGGAATTGGTATACTGTGTTGGAAGTTTCGCAAAAACCATCAACGGAAGCTGACGACTGCCTAGACACCACTCTCCTGCATTAGGGGAGAACCATTTGATTTGGGGGGGGGGTATGGAGGAAATGGGTATGGGAGCAAATTTTTTTTTCCTGTCACAGTGACAGCAATTTTTTTTCTACTGTCAGAGCTGCATCAATTTATTTTTTTTCAAATGGAGTAGCAATGCAATTTTTTTTTTCTTTGTCATCAAGTTTGTGATGCGTTGTATATAAGGGAGCCGTCATTATTTACGCCTGAAACTCAGAAATTTCAGTGACACCCCCCCCCGTCAACCATGATGAATTTGAGTAACTCCCCTCTCTAACTCTGAAATTTTGACTGATCCCCCCCCACTTAGAAAAGTTAAATACAAATACATGTATTTGTAAAATTTACAAAATACAGCAATTTAACAGTAAAGACCTTTCAAATCCTGATGTACTCTGCTAGACTATCATCAGTTATCTCATGATGGTTCAAAAAAGGTGAACCCATCAAAATGAAATTGCAAGTCACAATAAAATAAAGATATAAAAGCTCACGCAGTATCTAACCATATAGTATATTGTTTAATTTGGATGGGTATTATGACAAGGTTTTCACTAGGATATCTGACCGGGCAGAATTTTAAAGTATAGGGAGAGAACAGGTGAGAAGCTTTGGGGGAAAGTGTCACAGGGGCTTTCCCCTATCTTGCATGCAAAGTTTAAGATATTGATGTGAGCAATGGTGCAGTCTGGTGCGATCTGAGAGGTGTTTTTTAATTTTTTTACTAAGTGAAACTGTTAGAACACCCCAAGGGGGAGAGCACGAGAGGGGGTTTCCCCCTCTCGTATTGGAAATTTTGGGAAATTGATGTGTTTAATGGTGCAATCTGAGAGGAGTTTCAGGTTATTTTGCATTTGGTAAAACTGTTTGAAAATGACATTGAACACTGCAATATTTTTTTACATTTTATGCATGATCAGTGTTTGTGTCACAATATTCAACAACCAAACAATGACAATACAATTTGTGAAAGACAGTTCTGTTTGCCAGAGACTGAAGATAAATAAATATACAGGAACGGAAAATTTGTGACCTTCTTGTGTCATTTCTCCAGCTGCCAGCTTCTAATGAAAAGCATGAATATGGTATGTTTAACTGTCAAAATGGTCATTGAACTGAGGTAAATGAAAACATGTTTCTGTGATAATAAAGGATGAATTCACAACAGTTCAGTTTTGTCCTAGATCCTGTGAAAATTTTGAGAAATTGATGTGCGCCACGGTGCAGTGTAGTGCAATCCGATAGGTATTTTAAATTTGTCTTTTACCAGTAACACTGTTAGAAGAGCCAAGGGGGGGGGAGGGAGAGCACGAGAGGGGGTACCCCCCTCTCGCATTGAAAATTTTGAGAATGGATGTGTGCAATGGTGCAATCTGAGACGTGTTTCAATTTATTTCGCCAAAATAAATTGAGTAACCCGTCCCCCTTCTTCCTCTCCACATTTTGAGTAACGCCCCCTGAAGTTTTCAATTTTTTAGTGACCCTCTCCCTTGTATTTCATTACATTTGTTGTTCCTCAATTTTTCATTGTCAACTTGTACATCTTCCTAATATATTTATATTGAGAGAATACTATATTGATTTTAACACTAGTTTATTGACTCCTGTCTTGTGTTTTAAAATTTTCACAATTTACAGAAGTCAGAAAGTCCCCTTTAGATAGTGCCTATGCCATCTATATATTGCAACAGAAATCCTGAAATATGATTTCTTGGGTCAGGAAAGGGAAGGAAAACATTGAGTGCACTGAGGTGTAAGTAGACCTATGTAGTGCATGCTTATATCATAAGTGCTGGGAAAAAAACATAAGATTGCTTGTGGTAAAAACATTTGCGCCGCCTATGGCGGCGCGCCGGCAAAGAATACATGAGAATAGGGTTTCCAATTTTGCTAATTTCTGGTGCATTGTGACAATTTTTTTTTTCACTTCTGTCTGTTATGACAATTTTTTTTTTCTCAGGCCATGGCAGGATCATTTTTTTTTTCTTCTATCTCACCTGGCGACAAATTTTTTTTCTCAAAATCCTCCATACCCCCCCAGAAATCAAATGGTGTTCCCCTTACCCTTATGCTGAATATGGATGTTTTCTTTTCTAGCAACAAAGTCGTGCCACTCCACTGCCATGGGTTCAGACCATTTCCGTTTGAAATTTTCACTGGCCTTTCTTCTGACATTAAAGCCTGTAGGCATTTCCTGCATCCGTGCCCAAAGGTATAGGGCATTTGCATCATAGCCAATTATTTTCTTGCAGGTTTTGCCATCATGAATGGTGGTTTTATCTTCCTCTTGGTAACAGTGGAAAATAATGCTCGGACAACCGAAGATATTGGATTTGAAAGTATCATGTAAGTCTCTATCTTGCTCGCAGATTAGAGAGAAGTTGACATCGACTGGAAGTTGTCCAAAGAGGTATCGCATAGTCACACTGGGTAAAGAAACTGCATCTTTAAAAGGATCGACTCCTCTTTCTCTGTAGAAGGCAACCATGTTGTCCATGGCTCGGAGAAAGTATTTCACGTCAATGTTGTTGTACCAGACGAGGAAGTCTCTGAAACTTGTCATTCGGCGTGTTTCCCAGACCTGCTGACAAAATGCATATCTTCCATGCTGATATTTGTTGCCTTCAGGCTGCTGTAGAAAGCTGAGTGTGGTGGAAGGGATGTTTCCTTCAGCTTTTCGAGCGAATCCATCCACTCGTATGGAAAGAATCCTCTTCACCTGCATTGTACGCTTTTAAGAACTGAGCATAACTGAGCATAACTGAGCATAACTGAGCAGCCATGCGAGATGTAATTTGCAATATCAAGAAAGTGTAGTGTGTCTGTCTCTAACACCAGATAATCCGCAGACCTCTTCATAACGAACTTTACTTTGTCTTGCTGTAGCAGTTCTGGCCAAAGGTACGGTTTTGCTACGTTCAGGTCATAGTGCCCCGAATTGAAGCCAAGAACAGGCAGTTGTTTCAGATACCTCATAAAATGACGCAGGTGCAGCCAACGAACGATGCACTTTTAAAGGGGTCCTTACTATGGTAAGATATATTGTACATGACAAGTAATGTGAACTGACTAATTTTAAGTCATGAGGGTAATTAATTAGCTGTTCATAATTTGCCCTCCCACTGAAAATTTTTCAACTTACCCTACCGCACTCAAACTTCATTTTTACCCGCTCCCCACATATTTTTGCCTGTTTCCCCTCCCCACTGTGAATGTTTGAAGCTCCCCTGCCCTGTGGCGAAAAAAAAACTTGCTGATTTCCCCTGCCGTGGAAAAAATTCCCCTCAAAATTTTGTCATTCCATTTCCCCTGCAGACATGAAGCTACCCTAACTCAGCGTTGAAACTACGCCCGTCCTCCCGTCCGAGACGGGTAACTTTTCAGTCGGACGGGAGGAAAATTGTACTTCCACGTCCGTGTGTCGGGCTTTCGATAGTAGCCCATACGCCATACCCAGTAATCTCATCGATCATGATCAGCTGCTTCTAGATGTTGTTTCAAACGAAATGTAGTATACCAATATGTCGGACTTCGACGCGCTTATGCTACTGAAACTGTGCAACTGTGTAACGCCGGAATGCAATTGCAAGCGAGACATGTAAACACCGGTAAACAGGAAGTCGCTCATACTAGTAAATCTCACACTAAAGCGAGATTTGCGCGATATCAGCCAGTGCTATAAATATAAAGATATAAAGGAAAGATATAAGAGATAAAGGATATAAAGGAAAATGAGGGCAACTCCACACATCGGCTCTACCAAGATTGTTTAGTATTACGATATGGTGAATAAAAGGATCATTGCATTTATTTTGTGTGGAATACATGGCGAGACACCGGTGAATCGATAGTGCCTTGACCCTAGTCATGTGATTTGGGTCCCCGGTAAACCGGTTTGTTGATTGAGTGATTCGTCTTAACCGTGTTTCGGAACCAAAAATGGGTTCCTTCATCAGTCGCTCTCTTGTTTTGTATCCCCTCCGCTTGGTTGTGTGATGAAGTCATCTTCGTCCTCGAGGAGGAGAAGCCAGATTCGTTATTGAGAGAGTTAGCCACTATTGACTGACTCTATAGTGAGCGATCCGGTGTGTGGTGTCATATTATATTTAACATGACCCTGCATCTATAAGGATTTTTGTTTTAGGGCATATTTTGAGCGTTGCTAGTGCTCGTTATGTTAACAGTAAATGTTGTACTAATCTGTCAACGATTAGTTTGTTTTAGGCATTTAAATCGATTATCCGAACTTTCAGTTTTGTGTCAATTTTTCGTGGACTTTGTAATAGATTTCGGGTCGATATTGGTGCCTGCTTTCCGGTGTTTGAAAAGCATGTTGTGAAGGGCTGCTTCGAGAAATAAACCTTGTTTCTCTGTGTTTAGCCATTCCCAGGTTTCATGGTTTCGTTAACAATATTTGCTGTAAACGGCCTTTGAAATCGGTTTGGTCTGAGGAGAGTATTGGTTTATATAATTCATGCCGCCAACTTTGATTACTTATATGGCAGCTCTCTCAGTTTTGATTTTCTTTGCCAGATAATGTTTTCTGTATTGCTCAGCAATCTTTTCAGTTTGGTTGATTGTAGTACCAATTCGATGACAGATTGCATCTTGGTTTTATACGATAAAGTGGCATAAAATGGAGACAAATTAAAAAAAAAAATGTTTCCCCGTTGTTAAAACCGCTATCGTGAAACCTTTTAACTGTTTGAGCGATATGGGCAAAGTGTGTTTGAATTAACTAATTAATTAATCAGAGTGTTATCAGCATTGTTATTGTAAAAATTTTGTATTCAAGTCCGGATTAGAATTCATTTCAAACAGTGGAATTCAGAACAGCTTGTTTGTAAGATCATAGTTAATACTCATGTTGAAAATAAAGTTGTTTACAATTTGAAGTACATAATGGTTTTGTGTTTTTTGAATGAATGGATTTGTCAAAAATTCAGGACAGGCAACTTTCTGGCAGGACAGGCAAGTTTTGAAAGTTACCAGTCCTGATGTCTGGCAATATTTGGCCATTTTCCAAACTGCTAACCTGTGATGAAAAAAAAATGTCGATTTTCCCCTGCCCGAGAAAAAATTCCCCTGAAAAATTAACATTCCCATGCAAACACATACTTCAGTGGCCTTGTATTTGGTTTCCATCTCGCAGTACATAGAGTGAGATGTGGGGTCAATCGATAGGCTAAGTTACCTTTAAAGGTATAAGTACTTGCACTGTATCCCCATTCCCGGAAACACCATGGCTGAAATTCCCCTGTCCCCGTTTTAAAAGTAGCTTCCCCTCTCCTCGTTTTTCGCCAAGCCCTGTCCCCAGGACAATCAACCAATATCTGCCCTGCCCGACAAAAAAGTAAAATTTGCTCCCCTGCCACCTAAAAATATGTCCCCTGCCCTAGCAAAATTAAAATTTCCCCTGCCCTCAAAATTGCTTCCGGAATAGCTTTTTCGATGAATAGCTCCGTTGGCTGCACCTGATGACGCTTCATCTTACTCAGGGATGTTTCTCATCATCATCTGCTACCCTTCGCCTGCCATCTTCGCCTGTAACTCGGTTAGAATGGATGCAAAGTTGTTCTTCATTATTTTAAAGCAGTGACAACTGATGGTGTTAAGGTAGCCCAGCATGTCAGATACCAAATGCTGTGGGTCTCCTTCAGAGATAAAACAGCGCGGTCCATCAAAGGATGGTACGTTACTGCATATACTGACGCTCAACAATTCGTGCTTTGCTTCAAGACACAGTTTACCGCCATCGGATGGAATCATATTTTCTTTGTTCAGATAACACTCGAAATCGAATGTAGCTTTGTATGAGTAAATGTGCAAATGCTCGGGCACGGATATTCCCATCATCGCAAGGGAATCAAAAATGGGGGGGGCGAGTTGAAAAGTGCCGCCTGGAAACTTGTGTCTGGCCAGTGTTGTACAGGTTTTCTCGTGTCTGTGTAATTTGCTTAAACGGTCGAATACTTTCTCGCAGTAGGCGCACTTAAAGGATTCGGCGTAGTGGTCGAAATGCGAATGTATGAAAAGTGACAATGATGGTGGTTAAAATACATGGTATGTCTGTATTTTCTTTCGGATTTGACAGGTGTTTGACGATTCTTGTTGTGTAGGGAGATCCTTCTTCCTCCTCCTCCTCCGTAGAAAGTTCACACACTTCGATATTGATATCAAAGATAGTTTCTAATTCTGCAATATCGTCCAAGGACACACCTTCGAATTCGTCGCCAGCTAAATGTCCCTGCTGCTGGAGAAATTGCTTTAGGTAGTTGACTGCAGCCACTTCCAAACGTGTCTCCTCATAACCCTTTGCCAGTGCAAGGCAACGGAAAAAACACATTGTCGTTGTAGGTCGGTTGGTATGTGAGTTGTTAACCAGTGCCACAACACTGCGACATGCTGTTAATGCTACAGGCAAGCTTGTGGTGTTCTGGCATCCGATACTGTGTTTTGCAATTTTCACAATATAAATGGTAACGTTGGTAATGAGTTCAATGACCCATTTAGTGTTCGGTGTGTTCTGTCTGATGTCTTCCACAATATAAATATCTGTAGGCGATCCAGCAGGTCGACCAAATCATCTTGATTCCGAATCAAGAAAGGCGTGTCTAACAGATTATTATTCTGTGATGGATAGAAGTATCTGAGTTGATCGGTTTCGACAAGGCGCATGATAAAACCAAGTGCAAAGTTGACTTTATACTGGGTGGATTGCCTTCGATGAACCATGTTCTGGACAATCTTCAAGTCATCTAAGGGAGCATTCGTTATTTACGGGGAGGGGGGCCGGTGGAATTTGAGCGACAAATGAAACGTAAAAAGCGACCCCCCCCTCCAAATCAAATTTCTAAAATTTGACCCCCCCTCAATTCATCAATTTTAAAATGTGACCCCCCCCCCTGAAAAAAAAATTTCATCAGATTTGATTCATTAACCCTTCGCACCCTGTGGCCCGGGCTGAAAAACTTTCCTCACATACTAGGAGAATCACATTTTTGGTGAAATGCCAAAATCAAATTTTTTGCACACACATGAACTTGTAATCGCTGTAGTCTAATCAAGTACACTAATATCAATAATCAAGAGTACATAAATACACAGATTTACCTAGTTTTATATTGGAAAAAATTATTCATAGTTTCCATATAGACGAGATAGTGAATCAACATTTCGGTGACATTCCAAAATCAAATTTCTCGCACAAACATCCACTTGTTACCACCCTAATCTAATCAAGTAAATTAATATCAATATCAAGCGTACATAAATACACAGATTTAACTAGTTTTGTAATGGAAACAAGTCATCGTTGATGACACAGTCCCCACTTGTTAATGGGTATTTTGATTACAGGTCCTCAGAGAAGATAGAGTCCTCTTCATTAGGTCTGTGATAAAAATACTTTTGAATGAATTCGCTTGATACATGTCTGAGTTATGGTTCAGGACATGAAAAAAATCGTAACAAAATGGTCGCACAGTGGCCATATTGGATTGCATCACAAAACAAATTGATGTGCATAGCTATGACATTGGTCAATGTCCTTGTACCAACTCTGAATAAAATCGGTCGAAACATGCCTGAGTAATGGCTCTGTACATGAAAAAATCGTAATAAAATGGCCGCCTGGCGGCCATATTGGATCGTATCACAAAACAAATTGACGTGCATATCTATGACATTGGTCAATGTCCTTGTACCAACTCTGAATAAAATCGGTCGAAACATGCCTCAGTAATGTCTCTGTACATGAAAAATCGTAATAAAATGGCCGCCTGGTGGCCATATTGGATCGTATCACAAAACAAATTGACGTGCATCTGTATGACATTGGTCAATGTCCTTGTACCAACTTTGAATAAATCGGTTGGAACATGCCTGAGTTATGGCTCTGTACATGAAAAATCGTAATAAAATGGCCGCCTGGCGGCCATATTGGATCGTATCACAAAACAAATTGACGTGCATCTGTATGACATATGTAGTAGGCCTAATCCTTGTACCAAGTTTGAACGAAATCGCTCCAGGCGTCTCTGAGATATCTGCGTCGTAAACGGACGGACGCACGGATGCACGCACGCACGGACATAACCAAACCTATAAGTCCCCCTGGACGGTGTCCGTGGGGACTAAAAAATTATTCATAGTTTCATCATAGACCCCAATGCATAGTGAATCGACATTTTGGTGAAATTCCAAAATCAAATTTCTTACACAACCATGGACTTGTAACTACCCTAGTCTTATCAAGTACATTATCAATAATAAAGAGTCTATAAATACACAGATTTAGCTAGTTTTGTATTTAAAATAAATTATTCATAGCTTCTCATAGATTATGTATGGAGGACCTGTGTATTTTCTATTTTGCCTGGGAGTTCTTGTGTGTTATCACTGTATACTTAGGGAGTCCAAGATGGGAACTTTCCAGAGAGTGTTTTACGTTGCATGCTGCACTGGCACTGGAAGGTTTGAGTGTCAGCGTGTGCTTTTTAAGTCAGATATTTCTCTATTTTGAGTCTTACTCAAGTCAGCAGATATGTAAAGAAACCGGTGAGTGGCAGAGATCGAATTTTATGCCGATCGGACTGTTTATTTAAACCCTACGCCAACCTCTACTTTAGTCGATGGAACGAACATTGCTCACACAAGTGAAAGCCGTGCCGTATATTTGCAATATACGCACTGCATGCTAAGATGATAAATCACCACAAGTTGAAAGCTGACTTTTCTGCAGCAAATTGTGTGTTAACTGTGAACTTTATTCCGTTTATGAGTTCAGTCAGATGTCTGAGATTGTCATAGAAACATTATTTGTGATTGTTCCACTGAACTTTTGTCGATGCGCGGAGTTAGCAGAGGAAGACTTCAGATTAGTTTAGCATGTCCCTACCGGAAGTAAACAAAAGATCTAAGAGGCTGCTCCCGTGGTAGCTGAACTGGACGCTGCTTAGCAGTGAATTGCATGTGTTGTCGCCGACTTTCATGTGCAGACATTACACGGGACTTACAATTGTGCTCATCATCGAACATTAGTTAAAGTCGCGTGTGAACTATTTGTGTTTCCCAGCCGCGTGGTCAAGTCTGAGGTACCTCTGTGGTAACGTTAAGTTTTCCATAGAAATTGTTAAGCATTTAGAAAGGGTTTGAACAGAGTTTTTGTTCTGAAAGTGTGTTCGACTCCTGCCGTCGGGAGGTCGATCAGTACGGTTATTGTTACCATGGAGTAATATTTATAGTTTTGAAGTACGGTTTTACTATTTTATATGTAGACCCCGATATTTGACACAATATAGTAATATACAGAAGTTGTTTGTTACATTATATGACTGTGTGTTGGTTCCTCATTTCATGCCCCATGCTGTGTAGCCCTGCGTACAGGTGTGTGCACGTGTGTTCCCAGCATTATATGGCCTTTACCACAGCCCTGCAATGGTCTTTGAACAGACTTGAGGTCTCTGCGGCCTGGATCTGGACCGCAATGAAGACTAAACGGTCTTTTTGGCCGAATTCTGCTCTATTGGGGCAAAATCCTTTCCCTGCCTACCTTTACCTCCTAACCAATCCCAGAAAAGATGCGATTGACTTCTCCTAACATCCAAAACCGCTCATTTTCTGAAACATAACATACTCGACAAGTTGTGTACCCATGGAGATCCCCATTTTGAATCTCGCTGCAGAGACCCCAGTTATCTCCACAGACCGTTGCAGGGCTGTGGTGGAGGCCGTATACGCCAGGAACACACAGACCTGTACTCAGGGCTACATGCTCTGTTGCTGCTCTAGAGAGGTTAACGCCAGTCTCGGACTTGTTGGCCCTGCTAGAGAAATAAATTTGGCTGAGCTTCGGTCGGTTATTATTCTGCCGTCTCGAAACATCGGTTACACAAGCAACATTTCGGTGAAATTCCAAAGTCAATTTTGTTTTCCATAACTCAATACAAACCTTTGTAAAATTTGACCCCCCCCTTCAATCATTGATTGTAAAATTTGACCCCCCCCCCTCAAAAGCGGTTTTGTAAAATATCTTGTTCACATTGGCAACCCAACTGAAATTTGGTCCGACGCAAATAATTGTCCTTTTGGGATAAATTTGGTCCGTGTCCACACCTACCGGTACCAGAATTAGGGCCGACGTAACTTTACCTTCCTTTGTGACCTCTGACCTGTCAAAGTTCAAAATGGCGCATTTGAATATGGCATGCTGTTTCTACTGTTCATGATTTTCCTGGTTTTTACGCACAAGAAGGGCAAATATGACTACCACTCACCCTTTTAATCATCGAGAGATCTTCACTATTTATTGGATGAGCATATGGTATATATAAGACCGCGGTGGAGAAATAACCAGTGCGCGGCATTTTTGACATGCCTCTCTAGTCTATTACGTGCACTGTGGAATCGAATGACATGGTCTCGTTTGCGGAACAAAGGTTGGTGGGAAGTTCAGCGTACATGGGATGATATTAAAATGTAAAGACTGGATTGAAAACTTTCGATAGGTGTAAACTTTAGTTTCAAACGTCGTTTGTTTATCGCGAATAGTGTGACTAGTTCAACTTCGATCCATAGCGGAGGCCTGGTCAACTGGGACCAGGGCCGACGTAACGTGTCCACACTGGCGATTTGCGTCGGACCAAATTTTGCGTCGGCCCTGAGTCGGCCCTGAACCCCCCTTCTAACTGGGACCAAACTGAGTCGGCCCAGGGCCGACTCAGCGTGTCCACATTGGATTTTTACGTCGGCCCCGGCCCTGGTCGGGACCTGGGCCGACGCAAAGTCGTCAGTCTGAACGTACTAAAAGTCAACCCCCCCCCCCCCTGATTTCCACCGGCCCCTCCTCCCCGTAAATAACGAATGCTCCCTAATTGGAATCCACCTGTCAGTCTAAAATTGTAGACATCTAGCAGGGGATTCCTTCCCGATGCCTGGACCTGATATTAGACCAGTTTTCTCTGTATGTGGGAGCAAGATCTGATGTTTCATTTTCTCCAAAAACGGGCTCAATCGGGTCAACAGGCAATTGTTGTTCCGGATGACTGCCTGACGGAGAGGTATGCCCACTACCACCACCGCCCCTCTGAACTGGCACTGATGTATTTTCGTCATCTGACGATGATGACCATGTCGAAGAGGAGGACGACGATGCAAGAGGTGGACTTTCAGGTACGTGATCACGGTGACTGTGTGCCTTTAATGCCTGAAAGGACTTAAAAGCATAGCGACATCTCGCACACTTGTATGACATAGGTTTGCATAGCTTCTTGTGGATTTTGCTATGGCTGATGAAATGTGACTTTCTGACGAAGCTCATGTCGCATATGTCACAGTTGTACTTCGGCTTTGTGTTGCCATGAGCGCCTTTCATGTGCTGTAGCATGTTGTCTTTACGCGTGAAAGGACGATGACAAGTCGGACAGGGAAAGCTCTGTCGTTTAGGGGGTGAACGACTTGTACCCTGGGAAGTACTAGCATGTGTCGGCGAACGATGAACATTGGTTTCGTGCCGCACCAGGTTGTCCTTTCGATTGAAAACCCGGTCACAGTATGAGCATGAATAACTGTGCTGTTCATCATGAACACTGGAAATGTGACGAAGCAAAGTGCCTTGACAGGAAAAATGTCGTTTGCAATGGTTACAGCATAGCTCACTTTTATCATTACTCACCGAGGGTACCGGTGTACGCGTCAGTGGACGGTTTGTGATTTCTTGTAGGGCCTCTACAAATTTCGGGATGGCTTTCGATGTGTTGAGAGCAGTGGTGTTGCTACAGAGTCAGTAGCAAACCTGAAAGCGGAAAAAAATAGGACTATTTCTTATTCATATTAGAAATACTTTTTATCATCATCATCTTCATTATTATTATTATTATTATTATTATTAAAGATACTTAGGGTGGAGTAACCATCAATTGATATAAAAACTTACTTCGATCTTTTAGCATGGGAAGAGCCCTCTTCATCCAGTAATTGATCATTTCCTGTCTGTGCAGGTGATTGAATAGCGGTTCTGTTTACAGGGGAAAAAATAGAAAATGTTAGCAATATGTTTTATGAACAATGCATGGTGACAACTCAACAGAGAACGTCGGGTAATTAACTTTGTAATAACATCAAATATAATCACACAAGTGAAAAAAGAAACTATACCTGCATATCTGAGAAGGTGAGGGAGCTTCGTCTCTAGGCACTGACGACTCCGACTCGGAGGTGACGTTCGGATAGCTAAAATGAAATAAACAAAAAAAATGAGTGAGCGAATTCGTCAGATTTATGCGGACTACTACTTGACATAACAGAAAATTCGGGATAATTTAATTACAAAGTTACATCTCACAACATCAACTGTACTTTGAAAAAAGAGGTGTTAAAATGCAAATGGTTTTTAATTATTGTGTTTGAACAATACCAACCACTTACTTTTAATGTACGTACAGGTGATGCCCGAAAACCAACGTCTTCCGCAGACCTCTCTGACTGACAGTCCACCTCATTGCTTTCATCACAGACCAACACCTAGAACATTCGTCGAGCGTCATTAGTCTTAACTGTTTACATAGTTGTCTCTAATGGTCGGGAAAACGCTGCATTACCCCTCCTCCTCAATTACAAGAGAACACGTGTACCCGTAATTACAATTACAGCTGCCGTCGATTATGAATCAAGCAGTTGAAACATTGTAACACTTAACTGTTGACCCCTATTAAAAACAACTGTCGGGTCAAACTGCACCGCGTTCACGCTTACTGTACACTGATATTATGTGCGATGCGATTGAGTTATCGCAGTTCCAACTTGTACTCACACACTGTACAGATTTCAAACTATTTCATCGAAATTCCCTTTGACATGAGCTTCAAGACTTGTGTAGTCGTGTTTCTTGAACAATTCACAGGTTGAAATAGAAAGAGCGAACATGATCATCGGTGGGAGAATGCGGCAAGTTATTAGGCCAATGTACGAACTCACAATGCACTGTGTCATAGCGGCCGCACACGAAAAACAAAAAGATTGCATGTATTTATTGGGGTTTTTTTTGCATTTTAAAGCATGCCAACTGATTCTAAACATTATTCTGTCTTAGTTCAACAATGAATCTGAAGAGTTGAAAGGTTTTTTTTTTCCAAATGCACTAAAAGGGTGTTCATGGATAGTGTCCGTATACAATACGCAGACGACAATCACAGCGCGCGCGGGAGTTACATGGCCAGCACTGCAGTAAATTACGTATGTGTAAGAGAATATTTTCGGATATGATATTCACAAATAGCATTTACGAACTCACTGAATTTAGACGAACAATAACGATTAAATATGCTGTTGTTATTTTTTGCAATAGTAAATGCATAAATGAAATGAAAGCAAGGGTGACCCTGTTGGTACGGTATGTGTATTGCATTACGTACTACCACAAGCAGCCGGGTACTGTGTACGGAACAACAGATCAGCGAGATTTTACACGCTCTAAATATTATGATGAATACTTACACTTACAGTGTTATCCCTCGGTGACTGTGGTACATGCTCTCTCTCCAAACGGTCAATTATTTCCCACTGACTTGCAGTGAATTCGGGAGAATCATCCCATTCCATTGTAGCCCGAGCAGAAGGAACAGATGCGAACAGGTAGCAAAGTCCAAAGAAGTAGTTACAGCTGTCGATAGATGGCGCACATCACAGACGTCTGTACGGCGCTTATCTGACAAAACGTGCTTATCTGACAAAACTCTTTTTAGCAATACCCTGGGGAGTCACTTTAGCCAGCGCACTTCATGCGCGCAGTACATGTCGCTTCGCGCTTCGTACGATGTTGTGTACACGGCAGTGACACGGAGTGCAGTGTGCTAATTTAACGTTTATAGTACGAAGTCTTCTATAGGAAGGATTTTGTTTCTGTAAACTGCTCTCAAATTGTTGACATGTAGGCCTAATAAATTCTTTTTTTGTTGTGGTTGTTCTTCCATCGGCCGGGCTCGGGCTCGCTCACTGTAGGCCTACTGGTAGTAGAGACCATTGAGATAGCTCCGTATTTTTACACGTAGGTGCTTCTCTTCTCATCCACTTGCATGTTTATTGAGTATAATTTATGTACTTAAATGGCAAAATTAGCGATCGAGGAAGGTGACAAAAACAACAACATAAGTGCTCTGCTAGCCATTGTGCATTGTGGTGATTTTGATAACCCCCGCCACCGTGAGAGCGGACGACCTCATGTGACCTCGTGCCCTCTCCTCTACCCCTTAAGACAGTCTCTGTGTGTTGATCGATGTATACACAGTGGTGCTCGATTTTACGCAATCAGTGAAATTTACTGTATTTTTTAACTATTATATGGCTATTTTATGATTTTTGGCTGCTCTAATTAAGATTTCGTTTGTGTGTTTTAACTGACGAAGTATTGTGTGAGGGATTACTTTCCACAAATGAGTAAGGCTACAAGCAGTAATTAGTTATTTTTGTCAGATAAGCACGTTTTGTCAGATAAGCGCCGTACACACGTCCTTGAATCCGGACAGGCTAGGCTCAGCAGGTTCAATGTGTGTGGGTTGACTCAAGGCTATTGCTACCGATCCTTCACCTCACTGGCAAATATTTGTTTTGAGTGGAGCGGGCCAAGATAAGGCCTTTTATAGTCGTCAAGCATGACGCATACGACCAATCACAGCTGTCACAATCACGTAGGTGTTCAAATGAGCAACACTACAGAGTGACACTGAGTTGGGGGCAACATCAAAAGTTCAATATAATAAATCTAACTTAATTGCTTAAGTTTGGCCTCAGACCCCCCACCCCTCCTTCAAACTTAACTGACCTAAAATTGAACTCATACCCTGTACTAATTCTTTCAAACGACGTACCAATGTACCATTGAATTAAATAAAAATTGAAAACCATTATAAAGTAACAAAAATACAGGTGACGGGATCGGTTTTAGCGTACAAAAACAGCCTTGAAATCGTAAAATTTGCCCAAAAGACGTTAAATCGTTTTTGACTGCACAGAAACTAATTTGGCCGAACCCCCCCCCTCCTCCAAACTTAAGCAATTAAGTTTTTTTTCAAACATCGATCTTTTGACGTCGCCCCTTAGGGTGTCAAAAACATCGGCGCCTGCGGCTACTTACTGCAGCTCCTGCCAAAATCCCCCTGAACCTCATTAAACCTCCTGCCAAAAATTCGCAAATTGCTAATTTTGACTGGGCTAGGGGATCCAAACCGTCGGCGCCTGCGGCACCTCAAAGCACCTCCTGCGAAAATCCCCCGAACCTCACTGAACCTCCTGCCAAAATTTCAAACCTCACTGAACCTCCTGCCAAAAATTTGTAAACCTTACTGAACCTCCTGAACCTCCTGCCAAAAAAACCGTGAACCTCACTGAACCTACTGCCAAAATTTCAAACTTCACTGAACCTTTTGCCAAAAATTTGTAAACCTCACTGAACCTCCTGAACCTCCTGCCAAAAAACCGTGAACCTCACTGAACCTCCTGCCAAAATCCGCCCGTTACCGTGCGACCTATTACTACTCACGGTCACCGCGTCAAAAAGCCCGAAACGTCGAGCATTTTTCCACCGACTATTTTTTACCAAAGTTTAAAAATAGTGCATGCATAATTCGGTCAGTTTGCTTTGTCTTTTATTCGCGAACAAGTCAACTAGTTCAACGTGAAGGTGACGATGCGATGCTGTATATTAAGTTAACGGGATCGGGAACGGCTTACACTCGGGGCGTAGGTACGTTTGATGTTGACCTACATGATCCGCAGGAATTATTTTTTGAGCAAAATTTTGGTGGTATTTGTAGTTGAGTCATTACATTTGCTAACTCTGGTTAGGTTTCCTAAATACCAAACCAATAAATTTAACCGTGCCACATTGTAACCACATTGTTTCTTCTACCCTACAGTGAGCAGTGACAGTTCGCGAGCTTGGACGCGGGGCCCGGGTCACCATCAATGATCGTTCAGTGTACAGCCGTCCGCGATGTGTACGGGCTGTTGCATCTGCTTATTTTCCTGAAAGAGTGTTTGCATTTTGGCTAAACAATCACTCTGAAAGGCGCTTTCGTACTTTAGACATTTCCATCGTTAGTATTGCCTATTTCAGTCTATTTTTAAATGCATGTTTGTTGGTTTTTTTTTGGGGGGGGGGATTCTTATAAAAATTTACTTCTGTCGCGAGCATCACCAATATCCGAATATGACAACATACAACACAAGTGTACATGCATGGTTACAGAAATAAGATTATTTCGCAAATGAAAAAAGACAACATAACTGCAAACTATAAGTCATGCGAAGAATTTATTTACATAAGTGACCAAATTTTACCCAGTTACCCGCAACTCAATTTGGTCTCTCATGTTCACATTTGTAAATTTTCAGTGATTTTCGTAATGTTCAAGGGTCATGACTGTGAAGGCTAACATAAACATTTTACGTCGCATAGCCACGCAGTAGTGGACATGTGAATAGGCTTTCTTGTTTAGACATAATACGGATCGGATATTGCCAAACTGTCAGTTATATTTCCAGCCGTCCATGTGAATGACAGATACATTGTTCAGTCGACCCACTGGTCGCTTGCACTGTGGTGTGGACGCCATGTTGAACCAGTTGAGCAAACCATGTTGAACCAGAGTTGAACTGTGCGGTACTTCTCTTGCACGTTCGTACAAAGTCGATTACGTTGCACTCCGTGTGTCAACATCGATGAATTTCTGTCCGTTAAGAAATTCACTTCGTCAACATTCTTTAACACGAGGAATTGATACACGTTGCGTAGTAGGTGATTCTTCATGATTCACTATTCCTATTCATGTGAATAGTTCGCGACGTTCATCAAAAATAGTGAAAATATTCTCAAAAATTACAGCTACTATCCCTTTAATCAATACACCGTTAACTACAAATCCATGTATTTACTTACCATCTGTAGTGTTACAAGCTATCTCATGAAGCAGGGATGAAAAGGGGTCAATCCTTCGTCTTTTTAAATCTCTTCCACTCCGAAGCTGTCCTGCCGCCATGTTGTCAACGTTAGTGTCACACTAAAGAGTTTCACTCCCTAGTCATAAATCACACGGTCGACAGGCACTTACTTGGCTTTATATTTAACCAATCTGGCGAGTAAAATGCAGAGTGTGACCTGCTGTTTTGAAATGAGCACTCTCAAGGGGAGGGGCGGGTCAGTTGACTTGGAAGGGAACAGTGAAATGGAGGGTTGTTTAGAGGGCCTTGAAAATTCCACAGAAGAATAAGGAGATCTCCATTTTTTCTTCATGTAAACCAGATACAGCAGTTACAACGCTTACAGGCAAGCCTTGCCACTTCAATGCCTGGTATGCATGTTTTTTTACACACACTAATCGTTTTCATATCATTAACAGGAAGGAACCTAATGACTGGATTGTTTGTACAGGATAAACAACAGAAAACCGAAACCGAAATCTATCTGACATGTAACTGCCTTGAGACAGATTACTATCACCAGTCTGGGGTGCAAATTAATGTCTTTACGACCTGATGGCTATTGACAGTCATTAGGTTCCTTCCTGTTAATGATAAAACGTTTAGTGTGTGTAAAAAAAACAAGCATACCGGGCATCGAAGTGGCAAGGCTTGCCTGTAAGCATTGTACAATTACTAAAAAAGTAAGTAAAGGTGTGATGCAGTCTTTATGTGCTTCTCATAATTTCAGATGTTTAGCGATTTGATGTTATAACCATGGACGGATAAAACATTTGTATTCATAGCAAAAATATATATTATATTACATCATGCTACCATGCGCCATTCTGATTGGACGAGAGATCGTTCTACCGATGTTAAAATGCAGTGCTAAAGCGAGTTAAGCCAGCACATTCGAAAATTGAACAGTCGGTGCTATCTGAATTTAATCCGAAACTGTCCACTTTGTTTCAAAGACCAAAGTCCAAATTTCGATACACAGATAAAGTAACTCACCTCTTGGTGAAAATAAGGTGAGGTCGATGATGAAAGAAATCTCCGAAGCAGCTCATTTCAGTCTGAACGCTAGGGGTGCAATTTGCATATGCAAATGCCATTTCCTTTCGAACGGCACTCAGCAACTCAGTCTACACTGTGACCGTTGGCTGGCTAACACAGTTTTTCAGTCGCTCCCAAATCCTCATTTTTTCGCCGATAATTATCATTGGAGACCAACTTCATCTCTTCATTGGATTTTCTGAGAAGGTAAGTGACTTTTCGGGGCTCTGTTTGAAAAATTAAAGTGAATTTTGCGATTTCAGCGATTTTTCATAGTACGATGTTATATGTCGAGCGCGGACTTGTGTTGCTGTACCAACTACGGTAGCATGAAATTAAGGCCCAAAATCAAGCATAGTTCGTGGAATTATACTATAAATTAGCTTTTTACCACAGAATTTTATCTGTTCATGCCAGGAATTTGATGTTGGGCGGCAAAGTTCGCCGCTGTGTTTTGCCGCTAAAATCCAATATGGCGCCAAATCAACATTAGTGTACTGTACGTTTACACGTACACTGTGTACTCGCATACGCTCATAGTGAAATAAATCCCCAAAATGTGCGTATTTTTAGGTCAAATGTTACTTTTTTGGGGGAAACTATCATCAAGTGACACTTTTAGGTTGTAATACGTAAAATTCGTGTCACAGTTGTTTTTAATTATTTTCCTCTTTTTTTTTCAGGGTCATCACAGTCCGAGGATGGCTTCGAAGCTTCCAGCCGGGGCTTCCCATAGAAAAACTTGTGCATGTGACCTCATGGTTGTTAACTTGTAACTTTTTTGACGTAATTTTCGTGTCTGATTTATCTCAGTTTGTTGCAGTCAAGTCTCTGAGGCTTAAGTATTGATCAAACTTCAGGTTTATTTAGAATAAAGCTGTTGTCTTTGCAGTATATTGAATTCAGAACTTATTAATTTTCTTTTTAATTTAACCAACAAAACCAACCGACACGTTCCAATATTTATTGAGAAATTCGTGTCACCCGAGCGGCACTTTCAAAGGCTTCATTAAAGGTGAACTTCTCCGATATGCTTGCACATGCAACAACGACATGGACTTCATTCAAAGGTCAACTTTCTCACACGCAAACTTCAACAACAAGATTATAGAAAAAAAAGATATATCTCGTATAAAGAAAGATGTTAATCTCACCAACCATCGACGATACCTCACCGATAAAGATAAGAGGAATATGACATAAGAACAAAACTGGTTTACACAACGACCTTCAGTCCATTCATCAAAACCAGGCAAATCAAACAATGTCTAACAAAAAATTGGAAAATAATAGAAGCCGATCAAACACTGGTCAAAGTTTTTCCAGAAAAACCTATCATAGCATACAAAAGGAATAAAAACTTAAGAGACATCCTCGTTCAGGCACAAATCAAGCACGAGGATAAAATAAACACGAACGGTCTGACCAACAAACCACTCAAAGTTCAGACCACAACATATCCATACTAGCATCTCTAGTTGATGAACAATCGCTACTATCAAATTAACATGTGGGATAAATAGCTCCAACACATGACCGGTTCTTTCCCGGGGACCCAGATCACATGACCAGGGTCAAAGCACTATCGATTCACCGGTGTCTCGCCATGTTTCTCCATATCATTAACCACATTGATCGAATTAATATACCGCATCACTATCAAAGGTAGAAAACGATGTGTAAAGTTGCTCTCATTTTCCTATATATAGAAACAGACTTCAAGATACATAAAACAATTTATAAATTCTAAAATTCTGAGAAAAAAGTATACTAAGAACTAGTTGTAGTTAACATAAAATTATTCTCGTTTGTAGAGGCCATCTAATCTGTGGTGAATGTATAATGCCCACTGTAACAAGTACTAGAAAACGGCATTCATAGGTGAAATTTTTAGACGAAGTTTCGCCAAGGGTCTATTGAAAAGTGTACCATTTCCAGTAAAATAGCTCTGTGAATTAAAAATTGGTATACACAATCAATTGTTACTGAAAAAGACACTGCTGAAATTTGATCGGTGTTCAAGACCCGGAAGACCATTTACTAGCCCCGTTTCTCCTTCATAGACAGACCCAAATCGTGTTATGCAACAGAAACTACTCAGTATACACATCGACAATCTTTTGAAGGAAGTTTATTTTTACATGACAAACTGTTTATATCAGAAACAAATTCCTAAAAAACACATATTACCTATAACATTCACTCAGGTCCGCGGTATAGCGTGAATATAGGCATGTTTAGGCGACCCATGCTTGTGTGACCCCTGCGTACTACTGCGACCTTTGTTTTGAAATGAAAACGAGGCTATTTTTCTGAGGGCGCTGTTCAAATTACACCCCCAGCATTCAGACTGCTTGATTCAGCGGGAGTCGAGATGTTACACAAAATGTACTCGTGTAATATAAATATTCTTAATAACATTAACTTCGTATCTGTTCAAGGTTGAGCTTCGTTTCCGTTCTGCAATACTTAAATTAGTCACTAAATGGGCCAACAGGGTTGACTTTCTTTCCGCTTTGCAATAAATAAAGTCACTGAACGCTAATGGATCACACTTAACTAAGTCCTTTATGGTGTGTTCAATATAGTTTATGTGTATGTTTATATATTATAATATAAAGGGAAGTTAGTCATCTAGAACAGTCATTCTTCTTCCATGTCTGTGAAAATCTTCAGTCTTACGCATCATATCTCGCCGCAAGAATGCTGATTGATAAAATGGCCATCTAATCGACCTTGTTCATGCCCATTGCCCCGCAACATGTTGAACTTTAAGCTGTTGATAAGAAATCAGACAGTTTTCAAACGTATCTCCACGACGGGCGCATACAAAACTTAAGTATGCTAATGATTACTTAACCCCTCCGCTATATAAATTGAATCACTGTAAAAAAAAACACGCATGATTTTGGGTTGCAATCCGTAAAAACGAAAAATACAAAATGCCGGACCTACATACCAACCCTATTTCCAAAAGTTATCTTAATTGAAACAAACATATTTTGGCTGAAGGGGACAAAATAATGTAATGTTCATGTTCGTACAGTAGTACCTTCATACTTGAGACCCGCCGGTTACCTATTGTGTACGCCGGCATTCACGTGTCACGCGTCACGTCTCAAGTATTAATTCGTTTGCACCTGCTTATGGTGTGTACGGGTCTCAATTTGTCAGATGTTGTAGGGCTTATGATTCCTACGCTGATTTTCAAGTGAGATACAGTTCATTGGCATCAAAACTCGTGAGGCAGGGCCAGGGATACACATCGAAAAGACTCGTGAGGACTGCTGTCGCTATGATGACATTGTGGCCAAATACGACACCTCGGTCACTAAAATGATTAGCGAGAGCATTCCCGGCTTTGACTTGTTACAGTCATTCATATAATGTATCAGTTCATACAATATTTAGACAATTTTGGTACCAATCCTGACGGGTGTAGCACGCTAGCAGGGTACGCTTACCCATTCCGGACACCTGGTACCACCACTAACAATCAGTGGTTCAGGATTGTCCTACTTACTAAATTTGTAAATCCTAAATGTCTCACGGACCTGGTAATGAATTACCTTGAATGGGAATGATTATAGGAGAAGGGTCCGCTGACCTCCCTCCGAGCTCAGACATTATCTCCGTCCTGTGGCGGAGCAGGTCAAAAATTTGCATAGTTCATTGCGCATGCAAGGTAGTAGACATTAGAAATATGACGATCTGTGTAAGACGCAGTCTTGGCAATATGACAAGCCAATTAAAACTGTGTGGGGACTCTTGTACTAACACAAATAAATGTTATTCACTGTCCAATCTGCCCGGCCTACGATTTCCGGCCAAACAGGCTACAAAAAGTCAGAAGCCATCTCGTCGCCAGTCATTGGCAACACCGATAGAGGACGCTACGGACTGAGATAGATTTGAAATTTCTTATCGTGGACATAGTTTTAACGATAGTGCTGTTTGCTTCGAGCTGGGACATTTTAAAAGTTTCGTCATATGCACAGCGTGTTGGATATTGCATTTTGTTGGAAACTCAGCGTTTTTTTTCCTTAAATGTTGACTATAGATGGAGACTCGAGCATATTGGACGATACTACGGACTAAGCTAAGACGTGGACGGAATTTTAATCTTACTGCAGTTTGCTCCGAGCTGAGACATTTTGATAATTAAGACACATAGCGTGTCGGATATTCCGGCAAAGTAATGACATTTTTCGTAAGCATGGACTTTAGATATTATTAATATTATTAATCTTTATTTAAACTCGATAACTCCATAGATGAAACACCTCTTTTCATTGAGGTCGAATAGACAAAAGAAAATCATATTACAGCACCAACTTGAAAACACGAAAAACACAGAAGAACAAATATCAAAAAAAAAACTACGAAGAAGCATCAGACAAGTAAATTGAATACAGAAAGTTGTCACAAGATTTCTTAAAGCTATGATTGATTTGGGGAGATTGTTATTATATATATTTATCCACACCCGCAACAGACAATGTATTTTGATAAAGAAGTGTACGTGCTTTTGGAAATTTAAGGAGGTTCTGATTGGAAGAACGAAGTGATCTGGAAGGGATATAATTATTGAACATACTGGCTACACAATGAGAGGTTAGATTGTGAGTTGCTCTGTAGATTTGGGCCAAGATGTAGTCCTGAGATTATTGTGGATGCAACCAAACGTGAGTGATTGGTCATTTTTTGGCGTGGACGGAGTTTTAACGTTAATGCAGTATGCTCTGAGCTGAGACATTATAACCGTTTCGTCATATACACAGCGTATAGTATCATGCACATTGCTGCCAATGATTGACTTTTCGTATCCATGGCCTTAAGATAGAGTTATGAGCTTATAGGAGGATACAACGAACTGAGATAGATTTTAAATGTCGAAGCCTGGATGTAGTTTCATCTGCATTTTGCTCCGAGTTGAGACATTTTAAAAGTCTCGTCATATAGGCCTACACAGCGTATTGAATTTTGCAGTTTGTTAGAAACAGCGTTTTTCCTTTAAAATATTGACTATAGATAGAGTGTCGAGCAAATGGAGGATGCTACGAACTGAGATAGATTTGAATTTTCTTATCATGGAAATATTTTAAACGTTAGTGCAGTTTGCTCCGAGCTGAGACATTTTAAAAGTTTCGTCATATTCACAGCGTATTGGATATTGGGGTTTGTTGGGAACTCGGCGTTTTTTCTTAAATGTTGATTATAGACGGCGACTCGAGCATATTGGAGGATGCGACGGACTGAGATTGATTGGTAATTTCTTGACATGGACAGTTTTAACGTTAGTGCAGTATGCTCCGAGCTGAGACATTATAACCGTTTCGTCATATATACAGCGTATTGGATCTTGCACATTGCTGCAATAATGGTTGACTTTTCGTATCACTGGCCTTTAGAGAGAGATGTGAGCTTATTGGAGGATATAACGGACTGAGATAGATTTTAAATTTCGAAGCCTGGACGTAGTTTTATCTGCAGTTTGCTCCGACTCGGAGCTGAGACATTTTAACTCGTCCTAGGCCTATACAGTGTATTGGATTTTGCAGTTTGTTGGAAACTTAGCATTTTTCTTAAATGTTGACTATAGATAGGGTGCCGAGCATATTGGATGGTGCTACTTACTGACTCGGAGATAGATTAGTAATTTCTTAACATGGATGGAGTTTTAACGTTAGTGCAGTTTGTTCCGAGATGAGACATTTTGACCGTTTCATAATATGCATAGCGTATAATTGCATGTTGCAGATTACTGCAAATAATTGACTTTTCGTATCCGTGGACTTTTGATAGTTCTGAATTTATTATTTTTGTACTATTCATAGCGTGTCGGATATGAGATTGCTGCAAAGTGAATGACTTTTCGTATCCGTTGAATTTCATAGAGTCTGGAGTTTATTAAATGATGTTGCAGACCGAGATAGAATGGTAATTTCGTAGCCTGTACGGAGTTTTAACGTTACTGCAATTTTGCCTCGAGCTGAGACATTTTGACCGTTCCTCATACACACTGCGTATTGCATGTTGCAGATTGCTGCAAACAATTGACTTTTCGTATCTCTGGACTTTCGATAGAGTCCTGAATTCATTGTAGATGCAACGGACTGAGATAGACAGGTCATTTCTTAGCCTGGACAGAGTTTTAACGTAAGTGCAGTTTGCTCCGAGCTGAGACTTTACTAATTTTTGTACCTATACATAGTGTGTCGGATATTGCAGATTGCTGCAAAGTGAAAGATTTTTCGTAACGGTGGACATATAATAGATTCCTGAGTTTATTACAGAATGCTACGGACTGGGATAGATTAGTAATTTCCTGACCCGGACAGAGTTTTAATGTTAGCGCAGTTTGCTCCGAGCTGAGACTTTGATAATTTTGTACCTACACATAATGTGTCGGATATTGCAGATGGCTGCAAGTGAATGACTTTTCGTATCTGTGGATTTTGATAGAGTCCTGAGTGTATTGGAGGATGCTGCAGACTGAGATAGAATAGTAATTTCGTAGTCTGCAATTTGCTCCGTGCTGAGACATTCTGACCGTTTCCTCGTACACATTGCGTATTGCATATTACAGATTGCTGCAAACTATTGACTTTACGTATCCATGGACTGTAGATAGAGTTTTGAGTTTATTGTGTATGCAAAGGACTGAAATAGATTTGAAATTTGTTAACATTGTCAGAGTTTTTACCTTAGTGCAGTTTGCTCCGAGCTGAGACAATTGATAATTTTGTACTATACATAGTGTGTCGGATATTGCAGATGGCTGCAAAGTGATTGACTTTTCATATCTGTGGACTTTGATAGAGTCCTGAGTGTACTGGAGAATGCTACGAACTGAGATAGATCAGTAATTTCTCAGCCTTGACGGAGTTTAACGTCAGTGCAGTTTGCTCCGAGCTGAGACTTTACTAATTTTTGTACCTACACATAGTGTGTCGGATATTGCAGATTGGTGCAAAGTGAATGACTTTTCGTATCTGTGGACTTTGATAGAGTCCTGAGTGTATTGGAGAATGCTACAGACTGAGATAGAATTGTAATATCGTAGCCTGGAAGGAGTTTTAACGTTACTGCAATTTGCTCCGAGCTGAGACATTTTGACCGTTTCTCCATACACACTGCGTATTGCATATTGCAGATTGCTGCAAACTATTGACTTTTCGTATCTATGGACTGTAGATAGAGTTCTGAGTTTATTGTGGATGCAACGGACTGAGATAGATTTGAAATTTCTTTACATGGTCGGAATTGTTACCTTGGTGCAGTTTGCTCCGAGCTGAGACATTTTATAATTTTGTACTATACATAGCTTGTCAGATATTGCAGATGGCTGCAAAGTGATTGACTTTTCATATCTGTGGACTTTGATAGAGTCCTAAGTGTATTGGAGAATGCTACGGCCTGAGATAGATCAGTAATTTCTCAGCCTTGACGGAGTTTAACGTCAGTGCAGTTTGCTCCGAGCTGAGAGTTTAATAATTTTTGTACCCACACTTATGGACTGTAGATACAGTTTTGAGTTTATTGTAGATGCAACAGACTGCGATAGATTTGAAATTTGTTTTCATCGTCGAGTTTTAACCTTGGTGCAGTTTGCTCTGAGCTGAGACATTATTTCATTTTGTACTATACATAGCTTGTCAGATATTGCAGATGGCTGACGGAGTTTAACGTCAGTGCAGTTTGCTCCGAGCTGAGACTTTAATAATTTTTGTACCCACACTTATGGACTGTAGATACAGTTTTGAGTTTATTGTAGATGCAACAGACTGCGATAGATTTGAAATTTGTTTTCATTGTCGGAGTTTTAACCTTGGTGCAGTTTGCTCTGAGCTGAGACATTATTTCATTTTGTACTATACATAGCTTGTCAGATATTGCAGATGGCTGCAAAGTGATTGACTTTTCATATCTGTGGACTTTGATAGAGTCCTAAGTGTATTGGAGAATGCTACGGCCTGAGATAGATCAGTAATTTCTCAGCCTTGACGGAGTTTAACGTCAGTGCAGTTTGCTCCGAGCTGAGACTTTAATAATTTTTGTACCCACACTTAACATGTTGGATATTGCAGATAGCTGCAAGGTGATTACTTTTCTTATGTGTGGACTTTCATAGAGTCCTGAGTGTATTGGAGGATGCTGCAGACTGAGATAGATTGGTAATTTTTTAGACTAGACGGAGTTTTAACGTTAGTGAAGGTTACTCGGAGCCGAGTCATAGATTGTCGGATATTGCAGATTGCAGCAAAGTGAAACTGAAGACAATAGATAGCCGTGAGCATATTGAAGAATGATTGGAATTGAGATGATTTCGTCGTTTCTTAACAAAATAGGAGTTTAACGCTATAGTGCAGGTTACTCAGTTCTGAGATAATTAAATAATTTTGTTACACGCATAGCTGGTGCGGTCAGATAGTACAGATTGCTGCAAACTATTTTCGTGTCACAACTACACGCTACTGTAATCTTTTCAAGGTATTCTTGTGTCAACTTTTTTATCTCATAATTCGACGAGCAGCATCGGAAAGTTGGTATCTATTTGCGTCACAATGTATGTTGTACAATGGAGAGAATGAAATGAAAGCCGTGGAGGAGTTTTCTTTAATCTTCGAACACTTCCTTGACAAGTGTTCACAAAATAACTTCGGAAATTGCGAAAGTGACCTCTATTCGCAAATACTGTTAACTTTTAGAAATCTCGTGATGTTTTCGTTGTAAATATTTGCTTAATTGCCATGGAGGTAATTTTGACCCTCTTATCAAAATTGAAAATTAGGCCTAAGCTTGTGAACTTCATAAAGTGTCTGTCTGCCGAGCTTTAATAAAATATTAAAACTTTTTTGCAGCGGAAATATGTGTTTAGCAACACCTCTAATATGGCTTTCAGCTGGCGTTTCCTGTCCTGTCAAAATGTTAGTCTTTTTCGTTTCATGTAAGCTTTGGAAACCACAAATAATAATAATAATAATAATAATAATATAATAATAATAATAATAATAATACAGGAAATCAGTACGGAAGAATTTCCTCTCTGCTTTTTGACCGTAACGTACAACTTTTAAAATATCACTGATTAGGTATTTGGTTGTAGGAAAATAAATAAATTCCTTTCAGGGGAAAGTTTTCTATTTGGCGACAGGGTTTTTCCTCAGCTTCCTAAAGGGTTGGTAAGTAAAACAGAATTACAGTCAACTCGCACTTTTTCCAACCCGCCCAGAACCAACTCGTCCGATTCAAACTCGCCCGATACCAACTCGCCCGTTGTTTTGAGATAGGGTGTTGTAGATTCCGTGTACGCTAACCCGATTGCCCGAGGCCAGCTATTTTCATGTCATGCCAGGCCAGTAACTCGTGAAAGACGGTCCTGCTGTTCCTAAAGAAGTGAGCCAGTACGCAGTAACTATCCTCTACGTAAAGAAGCCGAACGAAATTTATTCTTTCAAGAGATTTGCAAAACGTGAAATTCGCAAATAAAAAGTTCCGTGTTGGCACATATTTCAAGCCGCACCTGTGGTTCTCTATGTTAGAAATATTTGTTGTTAGAAATAAAACGTTTTATGCGTACCAGTTGCTGCGAAAACGAGCCTGCCACTCCTAGTCTCCTTGACATGTTCTTCCACTCCAATGACCAAGCAACCGAGTGGCAAAGGCTACGGATTCGCAGCAAGCGTACCAGTAGCTCTGCATGGCAGGGCTGTGTGTTTACCGGCGTTAAACGGCCTCCGTATAACGCCGGTAAACACACAGCCCTGCCATGCAGAGCTAGCGTACCAGGTACTCATAAAATTGCAAAATAATATCGGGCGAGTTGGTATCGGGCGAGTTGGCATCGGGCGAGTTGGAATCGGGCGAGTTGGAATCGGGCGAGTTGGTTCTGGGCGGTTGGAAAAAGTGCGAGTTGACTGGTACCCCGTAAAACAAGGTTCTTTTACAAGGTAAAGCGAAAAAATCTTGTAGATTATATTGGCAATGTCTACTTAGCATGCGCAATGAACTATGCAAATTATACGACCTGCTCCGTCACAGAACGGAGATAATGTCTGAGCTCGGAGGGAGGTCAGCGGATACTTATGTGGATGATTGGGCCAGATTTTATGTCATATTGCTATTTCGAAGCTCTCGTATCTAGGGCAGCGGCCCTCGGGCATGATCTAATCCGCCACGTTCTGGGATAAGGTCTAATGTAATCTCTATAGTACATTTGATACATGTATAAGTTACAGTGAAATCAGCATGGTGCTAGGTACAGAAAGCTACCGAGAACTGAGGCTGTCGCTAGTGTCACCATGTCAAAATCTTCCGGCCTGTATTTCCCCTTTTAATTGTCTGTTCCGATACGCCTAATAGCCGAGCAAATATTTTGTGACCTTGTTTGCCTAAGATGCATCATTTGTATATAGCGGCGCAAAGTGCATATAGTGTCCTATTTTGCCGCAGTGTCCGCGTGTGTCCGTCTGTCCGCCTAAGAATATCATGTCCGCCTCTGCGGCATAATTTTATAGTTACTGGCCCCATCTTCAGTATGGCACTAAGGGAGCGTTCAGTTATTATGGCCGGGGGTGGGCCGGCAAAATCCAGGGGGGGGGGTCACCTCAAATTTTAAAACTGCAAAGGGGGGGTCATGTATTTTTCAAACAGTAATTGCTCAATGAATAGTTAATCACATTGCAGTGAAATTCCAAAAATCCAATTTCTTGCACACATGTCAACCTTTTTACCATCCTACGCTAACTAAGTACTTTAAAATGGATTATCAAATGTCTATAAATACACAGATTTTGATAGTTTTGTATTGGAAAAAAAATATTCATAGTTTCCTCATAGACTCCCATGTATAGTGGATGAACATTTCAGTGAAATTCCGTAAACAGATATCTTGTACACATAATATGCACCTTGAACTATCATATTCTAATCAAGTTCAATTATGTTAATTATTGAACGTCTGTATATGCACAAGTAAAGCAAGTTTTACATTGGAAACAAAAATATTCACAATTTTATCATTGACTCCCATGTCTAGTGGGATGAGCATTTTCGACGAAATTCTAAAGTCAAACTTTTTGTCCACATACCAGTTGTAACAACCCTATTTCATTTCAGTACATTCATGTAAATTATCAAATATCTATAAATGCATAGATACAATTTTTCATTTAAAAACTAGAGCAAGTCAAAAGGGGAAATCTGAGCATTAACACCTTGTGAGGAAGGTCATTTGAAAAAGTCTAAATCTTTTTTTTGGATTCTATCGCTCCTTTCCCCTCCCCGAGGTGTGGTTTGTGTGTGCAAGCTTACTCAAGCAATGTGGGGGTGGGGGGGGGGTCATGAAATTTTTGTCATCTTAAAAGGAATGGTCATCAATTTGTCGGTACAATGGGTAGGGGGTTCACTTATTTTGACTGATGCGCAGTAAGAATTGCCGGCCCACCCCGGCCATAACAACTGAACGCTCCCTAATGCCTGTATATTAAACATTATACACTAAGCCACACCCCCCCACTTCGCTCAATAACATAAGTCCCTTATGCCAAAGGAAAATATTTCAGTTTTTGCTCACGTGTTCACACACGTGAGCATATGTCGCAGCGATGTCTGTCTGTGTGTCTGTCTTTGTGTGTGTGTGTGTGTGTGTGTGTGTGTCTGTCTGTCTGTCTGTCTGTTGGTCCAATATCTCAAAAACGGCTGTTCAGATCAGAATCAAATCTGGTACATAGATTCAGTTAGCAAATGGCAAGAACTGATTAGTTTTTAGTGGGTGTGGCTTGCTTACTTTTTGCTCATTTGCATAATTAATGATTTTAGAAAAAACGGCTATACATTGAGAACGACTGCACACAATTTGTTGAGACTCGCTACAAATGTTGATCACACCAAGATATATTAGCAGTGGGAACCATTAAGGGGTGACATGAAAGATAGTTGCTAATTTGCATATTTAATGAACTTTCCTAATTAGGGATATATATCTGATTTGACTTGATCAAAATTGACCAAACTTGGTATGTATATTGAAGATACTATGATTAAACATTATTGAAAGTCATTAAGCATTTTAATTTCAGCCAATTCCTAATTTGCATATTTTATGAACTTTGCTAATTAGGGATATATATCTGAATTGACTGGACCAAAGTTGATGAAACTTGCTACATATATTGAAGCTACTATGATACAATATTATTGAAAGTCATTACGCATTTTTACTTCAGCCAATACCAAATTTGCATATTTAATGAACTTTCCTAATTAGGGATAAATCTGAATTGACTTGATCAAAATTGATGAAACTTGCTACTACAATAAAGACACTGTGATGTAACTTTATTGAAAGTCAAAAGACATTTCTACTTCAGTCAATTCTAATTAATATATTAAATGAATTTTCTTAATTAGGGATATATATCTGAATTAACTTGATCAAAATTGATGAAACTTGCTATCTGCATTAAAGACAATATAATACAATATTATTAAAAGTTATTTAGCATTTTCTCTTCAGCCAATTCCTAATTTGCATATTTAATGAACTTTCCTAATCAGTGATATAAACCTGAATTACCTTGACCAATGTTGATGAAACTTGTCATTTACTTTGAAGATACTATGATACAACATTACTGGAAGTCATTAAGCATTTTAACTTCAGCCAATTCCTCATTTGCATATTTAATAAACTTTGCTAATTAGGGATATATATCTGAATTGACTTGACCAAAGTTGACAAAACTTGCTACATATATTGAAGATACTATTATACAACATATTAAAAATCATTAAGCGTTTTTACTTCAGCCAATTCTTAATTAGCATATTTAATGAACTTTCTTAATTAGGGATATATATTTGAATTGACTAGATGAAAGTTGACGCAACTTGCTATATACATTAATGATACTATGATACATCATTATTGAAAGTCATAAAGTATTTTTTCTTCAGCCAATTCTTAATTTACGTTTTCAATGATGTTTTCTAATTACGGATATATACTTGGATTTACTTGATCAAAGTTGGCAAAACATGCTATGTACATTGATGATTATACCAGGTTAAAACAATATTGAAAGTCATTTCACATTTTCATGTCAGCTTATTTATAATTTGCATATCTAATGAGCTTTCACAGTTTGGTATGTATGGCTTTAAGGACTTGGCAAAAGGTAATTACACTTGCTATATAAAGTGGTGATACAATGACAGCAGTCAAAGAAATTTAATATTTTTATTTCAGCTAATTACATATTTGTATAATTCATGGCCTTTTAGAATTAATGTGTGAATATTGTTCATTATATTGATCATAATATAGGGCTCAGCCCTTGGTGTCGCGCCAGGGGTTATTAAAGATTGGCAATGTTATTTGTATTGATTCATGATAAACTGTAATTGTTACTTCATTAACGTTTATATGACAACTATGCCCAGTTTCCCTCTAATGAAAGCAGTTCCCCCTACACGACGTCAAACCCTGCAGCAGGGCAGGTATAGATTTTCTGTAGCGTGTAAAAAAGTTTGGACAAAAATTGGCAATTTTTACAATGATAACAGCCTATTGCGATAAACAAGGGACGTATTATGCAATCATTATCATTGCAATGGTAACCGCACTGCCCACCTTCCACTTGCAAGCTGAAAACTATAGCGTTCCGTCTAAAAACTGGCAATTTTTGAATCTAATTATTGACACAGGGGGCGCTCTTCTATAATTCAATCCCAGCATTCTTTGCGTATGCCCCCGTTCATATGCACGACAGTTTTCTCCCTTTATCTATATTAACGATATTTTGTATCAGCGACAAGGTGCATAATAACATTTACTGGCTAATAAAAGAGATATTTTATAAAAGGCATGTTATACAATAGTAATTTGTTTTGTTTTTGTTTATTTACGAGTACTCAAAAAAAACATGGCGGCGCCCATGAAAGAAGGGTACACTTCCGGTTACTCGCATAGTATATTATGAATAAGCGCATGCGTAGTCAGTAAGCCGCTGGCGCGACTATTACTTTCAATGAAGTTTCAAACATGTGGCAAAGGTTCAAATTCAAACAAAACTGCAATATATATTGAAACACGTGAGCATTTTCAGTTCATATCTGGTTGCATCTCGTTATCAATGTGTTCTGTGCTGACACTGAGAACATCATGACCCGTCTTCAGTATGGCACTTAGAATGCCTTTATATTAAACATTATACACTAAGCCTTCCCCTTCGTCCAATAACATAAGTCCCTTATGCCTGAGGACAATAATGTAACTTTACATGTTTCTATCAAACTGTTCGCTACTGACACTGAATATTATGTCCTCCTTCGTGGCATCAGTGAAAGTTATAGGCCCCGCTTTCAGTATGCTACTAGAGCTCGGTATACGTAGTATGGGTTGTACTTAAAGCCCTTCCCTCTTCGTTTATAACACCAGTAGCTTAGGGACCGTTCAGTTTTTACGGCCGGGGGGGGCCGGCAAAATCCAGGGGGGGGGGGTCATCGTAATTTTGGAATCCGCAAAGGGGGGGTCATCTCTTTTTCACTGGTAGGAAAGGGGGGGTCACCACATTTTCAAAAACATAATACCAACAATAAAGTTCACTTTATGCCATGGCCATGATCGACCCTCTTTACCGGCGGGCCGCCTTCGGCGGCCCACTACAATAAATATACATTATGTATTACCCATGACCCTCTTAACGGCAGACGCCTTTGGCGGCCCACTCCAATTAGGTTTACTTCATGCAATGGCCATGATCCGACCCTCTTTACCGACGGGCCGCCTGCAGCGGCCCACTACAATAAATTGACTTTATGTATACCCCACGGCAATCTTACTGTAAAATTCCCAATTGAAGCCGCGGCTTGTATTAGAAACATTTTGAGGGACCCCTGGGATCACGCACTGAATAATGGTAATGGCCGCGCGCCTTCAGCGGCCCTGTCAAGTAAAGTCTACTTTATGCAATAGCCATGATCGATCCTCTTTACCGGCGGGCCACCTTTGGTGGCCCACTCGAATAAAGTTGACTTTACGTAAGGCCCATGACCCTCTTAACCGGAGGGCTGCCTTTGGCGAACCACTCCAATAAAGTTTACTTTATACAATGTCCATGGACATGAGTTGTCTATGGAAATGAAGTTAAAAATTGCCTTACAGTCGTCCTAATTAACAGACGTTTCAATGGATGTGGCAGAGAAATTTGTGCACTGGCATCTCTGCTACACGAATAAAGTACCAGAGTTCAAATCCAAACCATGCGGGTAAATTTGACATATGGGTTTTGGTTATTTTTCAGGGGGGGGGGTCATCAATTTTTTTCGTCTGACAAAGGGGGGGTCATCTTTTTTTCACAAAAAATGCAGGGGGTCTATATTTTTTGAACACCGGCGACAAGATTTTGCAGCCCCCCCCCCCCCCCGGCCGTAAAAAGTGAACGCTCTCTTAAGCCTGAGGGCAATATGTTTTGCGTGCATGTTGTTATTAAAGTATTCTCTGCTGACACTACGAATATCATGTCCGCCTTCTTGGCTTCATTGATATTTACAGGCTTCGTCCTTAGTATGGTGGTGGTGCCTGTATATTATAGAAATAATGGACGACGCGTTGACCATTAACATTCATTTATGGACAAGGGCGATAGGAGTAGTATGGTGGTGGTGCCTGTATATTATAGAAATAACGGACGACGCGTTGACCATTAACATTTATTTATGGACAAGGGCGATATGAGAGCCAAAAATTAACGGGCGAGGCTTACCGAGCTCGTTAATTGGTTTTCCTCTCGCCAGCGCCAAAAAGAAAGGTTAATGGTCAGCGCGGAGTCTGTTATCTCCATTATATTATCAAAGAACACCGAAAAACAGTCAAAATTTACGAAAATTTCCCGTGCGAACGACAACGGGGAACCTGACAGTGAGTAGTGCGCGCGCTGCCAAAATTTTGCAAATCCGGAGATTTTTTGAAAAAAAAGCGTCTAAACTTGGTCGACAAATGCTCCATTTTATTTTGTGGTTGATTATGAATTTTGTACAAATCGCAATTTTCGTTTTAGCTGTAAAGTTTCTATGTTTACGATATTATTCATATTCAGGGGGCATGAAAACAAACCATTACTGTGCATTTGTGGGCATTCACGTGGTTTAGCTCGACCAATCAAAACGCGATGGACAGGGCATGGTAAGATAATATACATCATTCACAAAGCCCCACCCCTTCGTCCTATTATATATATCCCCTAAGCCCGAAGAGAATATTTTTTTGCGTATTGTTATCAAGTGGCCCCTACTGACACTGAGAACATCATGTCCCCCCTTCGTGGCATCAGTGTAAGTTTTAGGCCCTGTCCTTAGTATGGTTGCTGTGCCAGTATATAATATATTGTACACTAAGCCCTCCCCTTTCGTCTTATAACATAAGTCCCTTAAGCCTGAGAACTATATTTCTTTAGTGCATATTTTTCATCAAATTTTATCTACTGACACTGTGAATATCATATGCCCCTTCATGGCTTCAGTCAGGTGCAGCCAACGGAGCTATTCATCGAAAAAGCTATTCCGGAAGCAATTTTTGAGGTCAGGGGAAATTTTAATTTTGCTAGGGCAGGGGACATAATTTTAGGTGGCAGGGGAGCAAATTTTACTTTTTTTGTCGGGCAGGGCAGATATTGGTTGATTGTCCTGGGGACAGGGCTTGGCGAAAAACGAGGAGAGGGGAAGCTACTTTTAAAACGGGGACAGAGGAATTTCAGCCATGGTGTTTCCGGGAATGGGGATACAGTGCAAGTAATTATACCTTTTAAAGGTAACTTAGCCTATCGATTGACCCCACATCTCACTCTATGTACTGCGAGATGGAAACCAAATACAAGGCCACTGCAGTATGTGTTTGCATGGGAATGTTAATTTTCAGGGGAATTTTTTCTCAGGGCAGGGGAAAATCGACATTTTTTTCATCACAGGGTAGGGTAGCTTCATGTCTGCAGGGGAAATGGAATGACAAAATTTTGAGGGGAATTTTTCCACAGCAGGGGAAATCGGCAAGTTTTTTTTTTTCGCCACGGGGCAGGGGAGCTTCAAACATTCACAGTGGGGAGGGGAAACAGGCAACAATATGTGGGAGCGGGTAAAAATGAAGTTTGAGTGCGGTAGGGTAAGTTGAAAATTTTTCAGTGGGAGGGCAAATTATGAACAGCTAATTAATTACCCTCGTGACTTAAAATTAGTCAGTTCACATTACTTGTCATGTACAATATATCTTACCATAGTAAGGACCCCTTTAAAAGTGCATCGTTCGTTGGCTGCACCTGTTCAGTGATAGTTATAGGCCCCGCTGTCAGTATGCTACTAGTGCTTGCATATTATGAATTGTACACAAAGCCCTCGCCCTTCGTCCAATAACATCAGTCCCTTATTCATGGACAATTTTTTTATTTTTGCATGTTTTCCTCAAAGTGTTCTTTTCTATCACCGTGAATACCATGTCTTCCTTCTTGGCATCAGGGATAGTTATAGGCCCCCGATAAGTATGATGCTGGTGCTAGTTTATTGCACTGTACACAAAGCCTCCCCCGGTCCATAACATAATTAGCTCAAGCATAAGGACAATTTTTAATATTTGCATATTGTTATTAAAGTGTTCTCTACTAACACAGAGAATATCATGTTCCCCTTCGTTGCATCAGTGATAGTTATTGGCCCCCCGATCAGTATGGTGCTACTGTTTGTTTATTATGCGTCATTCACAAAGCCCCTTTGTCAATGCACATAAGTCCCTGAAGCGTGAGATCAGTATTTAACTTTTGCATGCTTTTCTCAAAGTGTTTCTTCCTATCACTGTGTATATCTTGTCGCCTTCATGCCATCAGTGATAGTTATGGGCCCCCGATCAGTATGATGGTAGTACTTGTATATATTGCACTGTAAACAAAGCCCTTGCCCTTCGGTCAATAGATAAATACCTTGAGCGCAAGAACAATTTTTCATTTTAAGCTCACGTGTTCACACACGTGGGCTAATGTCATAGCGATGTCTGTCTGTCTGTCCGTGTGTGTGCGTGTGTGTGTGTCTGTCTGTCTGTCTGTCTGTTTACACGATAACTCAAAAACGCCTGAACAGATTCAAGTCAGATTTGGTAGACAGGTACCATATGCTACTTGCAAGAACTGATTAGATTTTGGTTAGTGTGGCTTGCATATTAATGAAGTTATGCAATATCATTTTTTTCATATAATGGTTTCCCTATGGAGACAGTAATGACAGTGTCGACATATATCAAGAAATACTGCACAAAATTTCATGAAACTTTTCACAGATGACAATTTCAAAACATTATGATGGTACTGTGAGTGTCAGGTCAATTATCTGCTCATTTGCATATTTAATGAACTTTTATATTTAGTGACATAACTCTGAAATGCCTCCACCAAATTTGATGAAACATGCAACAAATATTAATCTGATATATATCTAATTTTACTGAGAAGCTTTGGGCGGTGTCAAGTTAATAAATAGCTCGTTTGCATATTTTATGAAGTTTTTTAATTAGTCATGTAACTCCGAAATGACTGCATCAAATTTGATGAAATCAGTTGCAGATACTGATCCGACAGATATCTAACTGCAGTGTAAAGCATTCAGTAGTGTAAAGTTGATTAAAGGTTCATTTGCATATTTAATGAACTTTGTAATTAGGTATACAACTCTGAATGACAGCATCCATTCAGTGAAACCTGCTACAGATATTGATCTGATAAATATCTAATTGTACTGAAAAGCATTGGACAGTGTCAAGCAAATAAATAGCTCATTTGCATATTTTATGAAGTTTTGTAATTAGTCATATAACTCCGAAATAACTGCACCCAATTTGATGAAATCTGCTGCAGATACTGATCCGACAGATATCTAACTGTGGTGTAAAGCATCTAGTAGTGTGAAGTTAATTAAGGGTTCATTTACATATTTAATGAACTTTGTAATCAGGTAAATAACTCTGAAATTACGGCACCAAATTCGGTGAAACCTGCTACAGATATTGATCTGATAAATATCTAATTGTGCTATGAAACATTGAATAGTGTCAAGTTAATTAAGGGTTCATTTGCATATTCAATGAACTTTGTAATTACTGACATTACTCTAAAATTACAGCATTAAATTAAATGAAACGTGCTACAAATGTTGATCTGATCACAGGCGACCCATTAAGTATTACTGAGTTTTTCACAGTTTTCTCTATCATTTTCTCTTCTTTCTTCATGCTCTGAATGATCGGAGTAAATAAAATAAATGGTTATATAACCTCACCTAGCCTCTGTGACTCTTTATTTAATTTACACTCCATTACAAGGACGTATATCTCTCATACACACATGTTGTGATTAATTCGTCAACACAACTAATCATGCTAATCCGTGGACTTATCAGGGATTTTATGGGTTGGTCAACATCGCGAAAGATAGGAATGAGTTACTTAAACGGGAAGGTAAGAAGCTCTCCTGAAATGTGTCCAGAAATTACCAAATTGCGGCCAGTCATGACCATTTATCCAAAATCTAGTGCAGCCAATGTATTTCGATGGCCGAGGCGAGCCAGGTACTCTTATTTCAAACGTTTAAATGGTCGCGAACAGTGTAAACCCTGCCAGTGCCTTGCCTGCAGTTCATGGCATGAGGACGTCCGTAAAGCAGTGAAGTCGGAAGTTGAAACCTTTGACCTTTACGTTGTTTATATGTGGGCAAACTTGTAAACATATTTCCCAGGGACAAGTCTGATTTTGACTAGGGTCAAAGTTCGTGTGGTTAAGCGTGGTTCTCTCAATCGGGTGGTGTTGCTAAGGTTTTGTCTGCCCACCGTCCGTGGGTGGAGGGACGGTGGTCTGCCTTTCAGTTTAGCTGTGCGTTCTCGATAATTTTGCTGTCATTTTGCTGTATTTTTTCTCACAAACATGGGAAATTCGTTTAAGTTTAAAGAAACATTAATTTTTATATGAGGAATATATTAGCTCGTTGTATCCTCGAATTAAATCAGCCGATTTTCTTTGATACAGTTTTTATATGGTTTGGAGAACTCTTTGGGGCGGCGTCAGATAACAAGTGGAATGAGACAACAACATTTCGTTCATGTAAGGAAAACATATAGCAAGTACTTCTTGCGCTGGTGCAAACTCTACGAAATATTATGATATCAAAGATGTTTTCCATGATAGTTTACAAGTTTCTTGTCTAAATTCGCGGAAATCATCAAGAATATCTAAAAAATGGAAATCGTTTAAGTTTAAAGCTCCGATGCTATCAAGAAGCCGAAAATATCAACAGAAGCAAGCTCATTCAGCCAACCTCTTCAATCAAACCCACAACCCACAAAAGGATACCATTCGTCATTGAATACAACCCTACCCTTCCACACATACCATCAATTATCCGTAAACACTGGAACATACTTCAGTCAAACCAGGCCACCAGCAAAGTCTTCAAGGAAACACCTGTCATAGCATACCGTCAATCAGCCAACCTCAAGAAACTGTTAGTCCAAGCTAAAGTCAACCAGACCAAAGACCCCGCTCAGAATAATACCGGACAATGCAAACCGTGCAATAAATGCAACCAGTGCAAATTCATGAAATCTTCAGACAATGGCCGCATTCACAACCACCTCACTGACAAATCAATCTCCATCACTGGCAACATGAATTGTTCAACTCGCAACCTCATTTATGTCATAACTTGCAAAAATGTCATCTTCTTTACATCGGGAAACCAAACGCGAACTTCGTAAACGCATCTACGAACATCTATATAGTATAAGAACAAACAAAAATACCCCTATAGCGGAACATTTTAACAGTCCTGGTCATAGCATTAGTCACTTTCTTTTCACTGCACTCTGCAAAATATTTTCGAAAAAAGACAGTATCAGAAACAAATGGAACTCAAAATAATTGAAGAACTCGACACCTTATGTCCCAACGGCATTAACAGAAAAGATTGTAGAATATACACCAGATTTGCACGCCATCTTATCTCTGTTCACTTACCTATGGAGCCACCTTTTCATGTATCATTTTCTCCACTCTAGGGAGTACTTTGTTAGGCTTTGTCATTCGCCTTTTCTCACCATCATAGTGCGATCGGCTTTTACAGCTCTCCAGTATTGTAAGTTTTTTCTTCGTTCATACTGCTTTCAAGACACCAGTTTGCTGTCTATTTCTCGTTTTGCCTTCACTTTTTATTACATGTTTGAATCCCGCTTTTGATTTTACATATCTTTTACACTTGTTTTATTGATTTTACATTTCCATGATACGCGCAAAGCCCAGCTTTACTTTTACATCTCTTGTACGCAATATCTCTCTTTTCATTTTACTGTGTTGTATCGTTGTTGGTTTTTTATTTTAATCCTTTTTATCCGCTCATGTTATTATTTTAGACCCTGAAGAAGACCTCCTGTGTGTGGTCGAAACGTTGGTTTTTTAATAAAGGCTTAACCGTAGACTACCGGACTTGTCTCCTTTACCAAACTAAAAAAATACTATGACAGAACTCCATGACCTTTGCCTTGACGTTTGTGTGGTACGGAAGTTATTTTCACGAGTGATGCGGTGTATCCTGCGGCCGTATTTTCACGAGCGAAGCGAGTGAAAATACAGCAAGGATACACCGTATCACGAGTGAAAATAACTTCCGTACCACACAAACGTCAGGGCAAGGTCATGGAGTTCTGTTATTATTACATATGTTCCCAAATTACACACGTTGGTAACTTCGTCGAGCAAGTAAATTCTTGGGTCGGCGGATGGATATTACTTAACCTATAGAGTTATTCGCCCCTCAGCTGGTACACTCAAACAACGTCACTCACACACACATGACACTGCAAAATGTTTTCAAGTGAAACCGTTCGTATTTTATATCATTATAATCGAAATTCATGTACACTGGAACAAGAACAATGAGTAAAACTTCAAAACGAGAAAGTCTAATTATGTTATCGGTTGAATCATTCAATCTGAGTCGGAATCAGAGTAGATCACTGAAGGTCGGCGACGTTTGGAGGCGATGCAACGACGTCGCGTGATATACAGGCGAAGACAGTTGAGATAGGGAATTATTTTCCGGTGACGTTTGAAGGTAAAGTTGAGCGATCCACCACTGATTTGTGCATTTGAGAACATCCCTGGTAGTTGCGGAATCTGATGGAGGGCATTTTGATGCATTGACGACAAGGGACCTCGAATAGCATACGAAGGACCGGCCACCGGTCGCGGTGTATGCTGTATGCTGTCTATACTTAATTGCTTTCTATACTCAATTGCTATCTATCTATACTCCACTGCTATTTATATTTTTTACCTTGACAAGAAAGAAGTTTTGAAAGGTACACAATGAATTCTGAACTGAATTCATTTGCTCTAAGGCCGACTGAATCACTGTTTGATTCAGAACAATGAAAACTTCACTGAGGTTTATTTCTATAATGAGTAAAACAGGTTACTTTGTTTTAATTTTTATTTAGTCCATCATCCAACAGGTGCTAGCCCATTTACAGGATGAGGTACCCACAACCCTCTACGCCTATGGAGCACTGAGGAGTAAAGTGCCTTGCTCAAGGGCATGAAGATTCAATTTATTTTAGACATTATGTTTGACAGTGACTCAACAAATCAAGGTTGGTATAGTCTATGGCCAGTAAAAATGGTTGCAGGGAGTAAAGATGGCAATGGGATGGAGTATAGATGGCAGGAGTATAAATGGCAAGTGCACTTGCCATTTATACTCCATTGCCATCTTTACTCCATTGCTGTGTATACTTAATTGCTATCTATACTCCATTGCTATTTCTATTCATTACTATATGACAAGAGAGAGGTTTTTGAAAGGTACACAATGGATTCTAAACTTAATTCATTTGATCTAAGACCAATTCATTTAAATCATATACTGTTTTGACTCAGAATAATGAAAACTTCAATGAGGTGGGTTTTTTTTATAATAAATAAAAAAAAATGAGAAGAGACTTCTTTCGGTCGGTACATTATTTCTTTGTTCATTATATTTCACGAGGATTTAATTTATTTTGGAAATACATGTAAGTTTGACAATGGCTCGACAACTCGAGGGCAAGTATAGTGTATGGCCGGTAGGAAAGTTGTACGGAGTATAGATGGCAGGAGTATAGATGGCATGTGTACATGTCATTCATGCAAGAAATCCCAAGAGATTTTGACCGGTTGACCTCGCTGTTAATTTTATGCAGGAAATTACAATAACAATGCTTGGTCGAATAACGCAGTGCCTTGAGGGCGGGATCGCCAGTGGTATAGGGGAGGAGTACCTTCCCGATGGTGATAAGTGGTGCAGATTACCGTCGCCTAGGTGACTGGCGTATACGCGTGCCAAAAGACACCTATTGTTGATTTCCTGTTGACCAGTCGGATGGCAGAGTTGCAAATACCTGGACTGAACCATTGGTTTTTTGTGGATGTCGGTGGTACTTTGACAATATAAGTAAAGATGCACATATATTGAGTTTATTGTCTTGTTTATGAGCGGCCAGTATTTCCAACAGCATAAATTATGTGCATTTGCCCTTGAAGAAATAAATAATTTTCGAATAAAACATCGCGAATGTAACTACATTCCTTAAGCTCGACGTACACTTAAGTGCCCCAAAGACCATGAAATCGCCCGACTTTCGATTGAAGAGATGAGTTTTGCCAAACCGCGTATACAGAAAAGTGGCAGATGACTTTATTTTTAGAATCATAGACAGTATAGCGAGATGTAAAAATGTGAAACAGGCTCCCCACCTAACTATCCTAAATGTTTTTGTGTCGAGTTTGTGTTTGATTCGTTTCGAAAATGTGTTCCTACATTCTTATCCGATTGTTTGTGTTAATGAAATGTTTGTTTCGCTTTGGATATTTGTAGAGAAGTTTGGATTAGTGTGTACGGTAATGTTTTGTTTGTGTGGGGAAAGCTTATGGCGAGACGCAGCCGGACCTATGTTGTTACAAAAGTTGATAGAGTCGCCCTTTGACGCTTGCGTTTCGAAACCCGAGTGTGGTTTCTCATCAGTCGCAGTGTAGATTCTTTCCTTAGTTTGTGTTTGTGAAAATTTATTTTAATGCATTTTAGTGGTCTTGCTTTCCGATTAGCGAGGCAAGTATATTAATTTTGGTCACGTTGTGAGTCCGTTTGGTGGTTCGGTTTGTTTGTTCTATATTTCTTTATTTCGGTAAATTTTGTTTTGACTGGTGTGTCTTTTAGATTTTTGCGGAGGTTTGTGAATTTTTAGGCAATAAGTACCACTGCGGGGTACGGATTTTATGTTTATTGGATCAAGATACTTACAAGTATCCTGGTTGATGTGCTTGTTCTCGTACATTTTAATTAATAGTTCGTTTACTTTGTTTACTGTTTGTTCTGGCTTGTTGTGTATAATACTGAGTGTTACGTAATTGCCTTTCGCATTCGAGTACGTAATCGTTTGTGTTGACAATAACGAAAAACCGACCCTTGTCGAAGGGTTATTTTCCCAAAATTTGTCCATTGTTTGCAAGCTGGTTTATCGCGATTCTTTTGGCACGCGACATGTTTTGTTTCCTTGTTTGAAAGGGTATCTCTAGAAGTGCGAGTTTAGAAGCTTCAGATAGCTTTCAAGTTTTTGGTTTTTTTGTTGTTCGTGGAGTCCAATTTGACTTTTCTTTGAATTGGTGTTGCGATTGTTTGTGTCTCACGATGTAGCGTAGTCACATTATACGACTTTATTTGTTGAAATCCTGAGGTGGTTTTATTCTGTTTGGTTTTGTTGGTGTCCGAATGAATTTTAAGGCTTTTGCCTAGTACTATTTTTCGGAGTTTCATAGTTTGAGCGATGATAGGTTGTTGTTGAATTTCATGTTGTTGTCGGCTTTTCTTTGGAAATAGCTGATTTATTTCCACGGCCATGTTTTCTGTTACGTTACTGTGATTGTTTATTTTGTATTTAATGTTGTGTTTCAGTTGTTTGTTATGTGTACGATTTTTGTTATTTCTTTAAGTGTTTGTGTGTTCTATGTCATTTTATCGTATTTTTGGTAGTTCTCTTTTTGGAGTATTTGGTGTCCCTGAAAAGGGCCGCTTGGTATGGGTTTTGTTAGCGCTTGGCGCGTTTGTGTTTTGGCGATGAGCCTAGCTTTTTTATGCTTCTTTTCGCCGATTCGATGTGCTTGGTGAGTAGGTGTTTGCCGCCTTCTTGTCACTGTGTGTGCGTACATGGACAGTCTGCATAGCCCTTGAATGTGGTCTCGATTTTGATCAAACTTACAATTTAGGAGTATATATCAAAACTGATAAATGATTTATGTGATTACTGTAGCTATAGATAGGCTACATTCAGGACGGGCAGCGACGGGCAGTAATTAGTAGGCAAACAGGTGGTTTTCACCGTGGGCAGAACTCGGTGCAATGATACTGAACATTATTAGTAAGCCTGTCACCTTGAAGGTAATGCTGTAGGTGAAACAAGGACTTCAAACGCACGATGGTACAAACAACACCACAAGTGAAACGTACACATAGAAATACGTAGAAAGTTCCTACGTTGTGCCCACCCGGCCACGCGATTAAAATATGACTGATACTGCTGGATAGTGTCAATTGGGTCGGTAAACAGTCAATTAATAGTTTAATTGACTACCTGGATGATTGGCATATGCAAAGCAGGCCAAAAGACAAAGCCCCCAAGATATGACAGCTGGCCAGGGGTCACCATGAATACGTAATGACGCTTCACTACGCAGAAACTGCGTAGTCAAGCCCTTCTTAACCGTGCAAACCCTCTTGGCATTTTCCCTCATGTTTATACTCCACTGCTATATATACTCTTTTGCTGTCTATACTTTGTTGTCATCTATACTTGATTGCTACCTATATATGATAGGTTCTGACTGATGATGCTTAAGGCCCTTTTAGAGAGTATGGTTTCACCCCAACTTTACATCCGGGCACTCTCAGGAATCACATACAAGTAATCAGCGCTTCGCCGCATGTTCTGTGTTAGGAGGTCTAAGCCGAGCTCCGACGTTCACGATTTTGCAGCTAGATTTGTCTGATTTCTTATCAAACGCAAGGATCTAGAGATATATTTCTACACTTTGCCCTTTCAAACGTTATCTTGTTCGAAGTTAGATGGCATGTGTACATGTCATTTATACTCCACTGCTATATATACTCTTTTGCTGTCTATACTTTTGTTGTCATCTATACTTGATTGCTACCTATATATGATAGGTTCTGAATGAATTCTGATACGAGCTTCATTGTACAAGCTGCACTGACATATTTTTATACACCAGAGGGACAGTGAATAAAGACGATTACTGCTGTGAGTTAACGGAATCATTGACAAATTCTGCCAGTCAGTGACTTGGTAAATGGATGCTTTGAGTACAGTTGGCAATTGCTTTCAATAATCAAGATTACAAACGAGAAACAATGCCTTTCACTTCCGGCGTTTTGCAAAAAAAAAATGTTAGAAATGGATCTGAAATATATTAAAGTATTAGTACATTACGGAGACAAAACAAACAAAAAAACAATGAAACATGACTCACAACACAAAAATAACTACCAAACTTCAGAATGTGAGTTCACACAAAAATATCACGGGTCAACCAATCGCCAGTATAGCTACGGGACCGGGCCACTTATGGTGTCCAATCCATGCCAAAATTACTACTTTGATTTTACAACACAACATGCCATTCCGAATTCTATTTTACAATTCAACATGCTATTTCACAACACAACATGCCATTCCGAATTCTATTTTACAATTCAACATGCTATTTCACAACACAACATGCCATTCCGAATTCTATTTTACAATTCAACATGCTATTTCACAACACAACATGCCATTCCAAATCCTATTTTACAACTCAACATGCTCTTCCCAATTTCATTTGACAACACATCATGCACTTCCAAATCCTATTTTACAACTCAACATGCTCTTCCCAATTTCATTTGACAACACATCATACACTTCCAAATCCTATTTTACAACTCAACATGCTCTTCCCAATTTCATTTGACAACACATCATGCACTTCCAAATCCTATTTTACAACTCAACATGCTCTTCCCAATTTCATTTGACAACACATCATGCACTTCCAAATCCTATTTCACAATTCAACATCCCATTCTAAAGCTAGCTCTGCGGAGCAGGGCAGTGTTACTGGCTATCGAACAAGATTCAAAATGGCGGACGCGAAATGGTCCCCTCGCACAGAGAGAGAAATGCGAACTTTGCACAAGTCTAAAAACGCAGCTTAGCACATTGTGTATCTAAACAAGATGAGCGTGCTCGAAAACTAGGATCGATCACGATTTTAAATTAAAAATTGGCTGTTTTTGGAAAAGAAACTGCGCGCTGCAATCAGCAGTTTTGTCTATTGTGCACCGTGGGAGGCTTATCGTGTGCGCGGCTCATGTGAAAGACCAGGCAAGATTCACCCTCAATCATAAGTATCCGCTGACCTCCCTCCGAGCTCAGACATTATCTCCGTTCTGTGACGGAGCAGGTCGTACAATTTTCATAGTTCATTGCGCATGCTAAGTAGACATTGCCAATATAATCTACAAGATTTTTTCGCTTTACCTTGTAAAAGAACCTTGTTTTACGGGGTACCAGTCAACTCGCACTTTTTCCAACCCGCCCAGAACCAACTCGCCCGATTCCAACTCGCCCGATACCAACTCGCCCGATTCCAACTCGCCCGATACCAACTCGCCCGATATTATTTTGCAATTTTATGAGTACCTGGTACGCTAGGTCTGCATGGCAGGGCTGTGTGTTTACCGGCGTTATACGGAGGCCGTATAACGCCGGTAAACACACAGCCCTGCCATGCAGAGCTACTGGTACGCTTGCTGCGAATCGGTAGCCTTTGCCACTCGGGTAGCTTGGTCATTGGAGTGGAAGAACATATCAAAGAGTGGCAGGGCTCGTTTTCGCAGCAACTGGTACGCATAAAACGTTTTATTTCTAACAACAAATATTTCTAACATAGAGAACCACAGGTGCGGCTTGAAATATGTGCCAACACGGAAAACTTTTTATTTGCGAATTTCACGTTTTGCAAATCTCTTGAAAGAATAAATTTCGTTCGGCTTCTTTACGTATAGGGATAGTTACTGCGTACTGGCTCACTTCTTTAGGAACAGCAGGACCGTCTTTCACGAGTTACTGGCCTGGCATGACATGAAAATAGCTGGCCTCGGGCCATCGGTTAGCGTACATGGAATCTACAACACCCTATCTCAAACAACGGGCGAGTTGGTATCGGGCGAGTTTGAATCGGGCGAGTTGGTTCTGGGCGGGTTGGAAAAGTGCGAGTTGACTGTAATTCTGTTTTACTTTACCAACCCTTGGAAGCTGAGGAAAACTCTGTCGCCAAATAGAAAACTTTCCCTGAAAGGAATTTATTTATTTTCCTACAACCAAATACCTAATCAGTGATATTTTAAAAGTTGTACGTTACGGTCAAAAGCAGAGAGGAAATTCTTCCGTACTGATTTCCTGCATTATTATATTATTATTATTATTATTATTTTGTGGTTTCCAAAGCTTACATAAAACGAAAAAGACTAACATTTTGACAGGACAGGAAACGCCAGCTGAAAGCCATATAAAAGGTGTTGCTAAACACATATTTTCCGCTGCAAAAAGTTTTAATATTTTATTAAAGCTCGGCAGACAGACACTTTATGAAGTTCACAAGCTTAATTTTCAATTTTGATAAGGGGGTCAAAATTATCTCAATGGCAATTAAGCAAATATTTACAACGAAAACATCACGAGATTTCTAAAAGTTAACAGTATTTGCCAATAGAGGTCACTTTCGCAATTTCCAAAGTTATTTTGTGAACACTTGTCAAGGAAGTGTTCGAAGATTAAAGAAAACTCCTCCACGGCTTTCATTTCATTCTCTCCATTGTACAACATACATTGTGACGCAAATAGATACCAACTTTTCGATGCTGCTCGTCGAATTATGAGATAAAAAAGTTGACACAAGAATACCTTGAAAAGATTACAGTAGCGTGTAGTTGTGACACGAAAATAGTTTGCAGCAATCTGTACTATCTGACCGCACCAGCTATGCGTGTAACAAAATTATTTAATTATCTCAGAACTGAGTAACCTGCACTATAGCGTTAAACTCCTATTTTGTTAAGAAACGACGAAATCATCTCAATTCCAAGCATTCTTCAATATGCTCACGGCTATCTATTGTCTTCAGTTTCACTTTGCTGCAATCTGCATAGCTGTGATATCGCAGCGGTACTTGTGGCGTGTATCGAACGCGCTCGGGTCATTGAGGTCATCGCCACTGTGGCGATGACCTCAATGACCCGAGCGCGTTCGATACACGCCATACCGCTGCGATATCACAGCTATACAATCTGCAATATCCGACAATCTATGACTCGGCTCCGAGTAACCTTCACTAACGTTAAAACTCCGTCTAGGCTAAAAAATTACCAATCCGTATCAGTCTGCAGCATCCTCCAATACACTCAGGACTCTATGAAAGTCCACACATAAGAAAGTCAATCACTTTGCAGCTATCTGCAAAGGTACAAAAATTATTAGTCTCAGCTCGGAGCAAACTGCACTGACGTTAAACTCCGTCAAGGATGAGAAATTACTGATCTATCTCAGGCCGTAGCATTCTCCAATACACTTAGGACTCTGGGATCAAAGTCCACAGATATGAAAAGTCAATCACTTTGCAGCCATCTGCAATATCTGACAAGCTTTGTATAGTACAAAATAAAATAATGTCTCAGCTCAGAGCAAACTGCACCAAGGTTAAAACTCCGACAATGAAAACAATTAATTTCAAATCGCAGTCTGTTGCATCTACAATAAACTCAAAACTGTATCTACAGTCCATACATACGAAAGTCAATAGTTTGAAGCCATCTGCAATATCTGACACGCTATGTATAGTACAGAAATTATAAAATGTCTCAGCTCGGAGCAAACCGCACCAAGGTAACAATCCCGACCATGTAAAGAAATTTCAAATCTATGTCAGTCCGTTGCATCCACAATTAACTCAGAACTCTATCAGTGACATCTGGCAGTTCGCCTGCAATGAGTCGAGAGCCTGTGGGCAAAACCACTGGTTGCAACGCGGTTACTCCACCGAAAACAATCGTTTTTTTCACCCAAAATTGTGATCGATCTCCTATTTTGAGCACGCTCAACTTGTCTAGATGCACGATGAGCTAAGCTGTGCTTTTGAACTTACACAAAGCCCACTTTCATCTCTCTATGCGATGGGACCATATCCGTATCAGATGCGCCATATAGTAAATCTCGGTCTTTCACGATAAGCCTCCCACGCACGGTGCACAATAGACAAAACTGCTGATTTTAACGCGCAGTTTCTTTTCCAAAAACAGCCATTTTTAATTTAAAATCGTGATCGATCCTAGTTTTCGAGCACGCTCATCTTGTTTAGATACACAATGTGCTAAGCTGCGTTTTTAGACTTGTGCAAAGTTCGCATTTCTCTCTCTGTGCGAGGGGACCATTTCGCGTCCGCCATTTTGAATCTTGTTCGATAGCCAGTAACACTGCCCTGCTCCGCAGAGCTAGCTTTAGAATGGGATGTTGAATTGTGAAATAGGATTTGGAAGTGCATGATGTGTTGTCAAATGAAATTGGGAAGAGCATGTTGAGTTGTAAAATAGGATTTGGAAGTGCATGATGTGTTGTCAAATGAAATTGGAAGAGCATGTTGAGTTGTAAATAGGATTTGGAAGTGCATGATGTGTTGTCAAATGAAATTGGCAAGAGCATGTTGAGTTGTAAAATAGGATTTGGAAGTGCATGATGTGTTGTCAAATGAAATTGGGAAGAGCATGTTGAGTTGTAAAATAGGATTTGGAAGTGCATGATGTGTTGTCAAATGAAATTGGGAAGAGCATGTTGAGTTGTAAAATAGGATTTGGAATGGCATGTTGAGTTGTGAAATAGGATTTGGAAGTGCATGATGTGTTGTCAAATGAAATTGGGAAGAGCATGTTGAGTTTGTAAAATAGGATTTGGAATGGCATGTTGTGTTGTGAAATAGCATGTTGAATTGTAAAATAGAATTCGGAATGGCATGTTGTGTTGTGAAATAGCATGTTGAATTGTAAATAGAATTCGGAATGGCATGTTGTGTTGTAAATCAAAGTAGTAATTTTGGCATGGATTGGACACCATAGGCCACTACCCATGCACTGTACACCCTGTGAAGTTCGTACATAGAGATCCGATCTGGAAGACTGGTGAGCTTAGATGTGCACAGTGCAGTGGGTTCTACAATGAAATCAAACATTGCTTATCCTTTTGCAATTTCATGTAACATTGGGAAAACGATATTTTTTTCTGTTAATAAAAGTGGAGTATAGATGGCAAGAGAACATAGATGGCACCTTACACTGCCATCAACACTCACACGGGCAGTCATTTACATAACCATGGGGTGATATGCAAATGTACGTGTCAAAGGCCAAATGGAGTATATATGGCAATGAGTATAGATGGCAGAACATCGGCATCAGGCTTGTACTTCCGGTCGCGGTCGATTTTAGATCAAATGCATGCAGGTTGTATACGGCGAGTACGTTGCTCATCTGACGCTGCTCGTCTGCACTGGCCATAGAATAGCGGTTGAGTAATGTTGGATTTTTGTGCCCGCTTAGCTTATTGTGAAGCCACAGTTGGTGGAACGCCGGCATCGAGCAGTCGTTGTACCATAGACCCTCGAGAAAAACTCGAGGGTCTATGTTGTACGCAGGCTTTACCGTACCGAGCGCTGTCAGTGAGTCCCGTCGCTCAGAAAAAAAACGGGCTAGCAATTGATCTAACTCAGGTGGTGGAATGTTCAGAACTTCGCAAGTTTCTTCTGTCATGGTGTGAAGCCATTCCTTGAAAAGTGCCACTTCGCGTCTTGTTTTCATTTCCGTGTTTTGGTTTTCTGCGGTGCAACTTTCGACATGTCAGCTGTGTTGACACGGGCACATCTCCATGTGCAGTCCCAGACGGCACTGTCAACGACGCTACCGTCGCGTTATCCTTGGAAAATACTTGTTTCTCAAGTGTCACAAGGTGTTTCCATTGTGTCTCCGTAATAAAATTCACTTTCGAAATGATCAACATATTCGCAATTTTGCCAGTCGTAATGCCGGTCCTCCATCGAGCGGGTTTCAATATACAGTAGACGACAATTTTTACCAATTTGAAAGTGTAAAGTAGTCCGCCAAATTTGATACTCATTTGCATAATTTAGCGTGAAAATACCGAAAAATTATTGAATGGGCACGTGACTAATTTGCATAGTTATTTGATGGCTTGTGACATTCTCCCTCAATCTGTAAGTACGTTTTTAGCTGTTTGACAAGGAGTTTATTGTTAACATTTTGTATTATTATGATAAAATTAATAAAGTGTAGGAAGCAACTGTGTGGTCAATATGATATGCAATTTATCCTGCCAAAAACCGAATTTTGAAAAGGAACTATTTTTCTCATATGCACATTACTGAGATTCAATACCAACTTTATGTGGTGGGGCACAATAGAATAATCTGCAGTACATATGTAATAATACACGTTATTATGACTACATTTTGTATGTGTAGAGGTGTTGTTTGCCGTTCCGAACGTATGTTCTACGCGTACGCGACGTACGGTTATCACTGATCAGCTGATGATGGAACGTAATTACGTGTAACTAAACTTCTCCATAAAGATATGTTACCGGCAGACATGAGATAATAGCGAGTGAATAGAAATGACGGTGACTGGTTTAAAAATTCACAGTGCTGGTAAAAATTCTCACAGGCTTCTTAACGTAGTGGCCAACATCATCGGTGATGTCAGTTTGTGTTTCGATGTTGCGAGGTCACCGCTCAGGTGACTTTAGTGACGGGCTGCACTGAGCCTCGTCAATCGCTTGTAGGCCAGAAAAGAACGGTCTGCGAGTAGTCATGTCGGAAAAAGCTGGAAAACGGCGATAGTTTGGTGATTTTGAGCGGATTTCTGGTCGTAGTAGGCCCCTAATAACCATGCTGTCGATGAGTGTTGGCAATTTGGTTGGAAAATTTTCGAAATATCGACAAACAAAGTTGCGACAAGCGTGCTGTCGGGCAGAACATGGATGTTCCCATGGCTGTGGTGATGACGTTAAAGTCAAACCATCCATAAAAGGCAGAAATCCCTTCCGAACACACCACAGCTATGGACCCAAAGCTAGCGTAACAGTACAAACGAAGTTTTATAGCCCGTAAGCCGCTTCTTTCGGGAATTTTGTGCACTAACGGCATAAGGCGCGATTGAAAATCGATGAATTCCTTAGACTAGTAGCGACCATGGAGCAGAAACTAGCTCAATGTAGCGACCGACTCTCTTTTATTAGGCGAAAAAAGTAACCGGCGACGGAGATTAACTCTTTGACGCCGTAGAGTCATTCTAGTCATGAGCTTGGTTGCTACCATATGCCAGAAAACAACCGACTTTGACGTCAAAGGCCTGTTGCTGGTACGTACTTTGAGACAGAAAATAACGATATCTTACCGGTAGACATGGAGTTTATAGCGAGTGCAGAGAAATGAAGGTGACTGGTTGAAAATTCACAGTGCTGGCGAAATTCTCCAGTGTGTGCTGCTGCTAATGTGTCACCATTGTGCCTTGAATCACGACGCGGTTTGTAAATTATACTTGGTATATACACTCCCAGAAAACGACGACGTGAAACATACATCTATATAATTTTGTTGAAAAACTCATGAAACGGCCACTCCGGCGATCTTTTTCTGCTTGGTCGGTCGATACTTTCCGGGTGGCATTTGTTACATGGAGCAGGGCCATGTCTGCTTTGTTATGTTAGAATTTGGCGCTTGGCAACGAAAAGCATGCGCGTTTCCAGCGTTCCTTTCGATCCAACTTCCCGTTTATTTTTGAATAATGAGCAGTGTTTGTTTGCGCATATCATGAACATATAAGCGTTCGCTAGGTTTACGGACGTCCTTTGGATATGTTTCCCAAGATCTCCATACCTTCTCCTTTTTCATTAACATCACTATCTTTCCGATGTTGACAAACCTCTGATAAGTCCACGGATTAGCATAATTAGTTGTGTTGACTAATTAATTACAGCATTTGTGTATGAGAGATATACGTCCTTGTAATGGAGTGTAAAATGAATAAAGAGTCACACAGGCTAGGTAAGGTTATATAACCATTTATTTATTTTATTTACTCCGATCAGTCAGAGCATGAAGAAAGGAGAGAAAATGATAGAGAAAACAGTGTGAAAAACTCAGTAATTCTTTTTGGGTCGCCTGTGATCTGATAGATATCTAATTGTCCCATGAAGCATTGAGCAGTGTAACGTTAGTAAACAGCTTATTTGCATACTAAATATTTTTTTTGTAATAAGTGATTTAACTCTGAGAGTACTGTCGAAAGTTGATTAAACCTGCTACATACAGTGATTATAACAGATATCTTATTGTTCTGTGAAGCGTACTACTATTAAAATTATACTGTTACCTGTTCCAATTTTGCCACAGTTACCATGAGAAAAGAAAATCTAACCAATTAGATTTTAAGCGGGTGGCCGCTTTTTAAAAACAGCGCCCCACATGGGTATTTTGAATTCCAAGGAACGCCCCTTTGACCATATATGGGGTTTATTTAGATTACGGTGACTGTAATACCTTTAATGAAACTGTTGTAAAACACGTGAGCACATTCAGTCACATGTGGTTGCATATTTTTGTTAAATTGCTCTTTACTAACACAGTGAATATCATGTACCCTTCATGGTATCAGTGGAAGTTATAGGCCCCCATCAGATTGGTGCCAGTGCATGTATATATTGCATTGTGCATAAAGCCCCCTCCTCCTAGGTCTACTTACACAAGTCCCTTAAGTGTGTGGATAATATTTCATTTTTGCATATTTTAATCAAAGCCGGGACAATATTTCATTTTTGCATGGTGTTATCAACGTTTTATGTACTTACTATGAGAATATCATAACCCTTCGTATTCCCTTCCCCTTCCCCCTTCGTTTTCGTTTTCCCCCCATCCCATGTTGGTCGACCATTTGGTCGAACGTTGGCTGAGACTGGAAGCCACCATGAAAACACCCTCAACGACACATTAATACTATCAATTGTCGTTGGTACACAATTTATTAAGGCCTGCTTTGGAGAATTGCTTTCATTACTGACTCGGACAAGTGTGGAGTTGGTGATAAGCTTTGAATGCCTTCAATACCTATAGTAAATTTCAAGGTGGCCATGCCATCGATACGGTGATATTGTTTTTCGCCAGTTGTCACCAGCGCAGTGCATCCTGTTTAATACTGGACTGCTAATACACGACATTATGGTGTAATTAAATATGTGTAATTATGGAAGTAATACTCCGTTACCGTCATCAATGGCCCCAGATATGCGGTTTAGCTCAGTCCGTAAAGGATCAAGCTTCGCCCGCTTTGCCATGTTTTCAGCCATATTGATTCAATGTGGACTTTGCTTCACACTGTGGCATTATTAAGTCATGTGTTTATATATTCATGTTTAAAGTGCAACGGTTTACACACTTGCTGAGGTGCAGCCTCTGACTCATGGAGAAAGGAGGTCGCTAGAATAAACAAATGATCTAGCGGCAGATAGAGACGCGCTGTATTATTTGGAGTATATTTTTTGTGACAAAGGTGTTGATGAAGAAGATTGAAATGTTTGGCGACCTGACCAAAATAGCAAAAATATAGCCACAAAAAATACATAATTGATGATTTCATCATAGTTTGAACATATCGCGCTAAGATTATCTCTGGGAACATATACATGTCTACCAAATATCAAAGCTATCAGACGACTGTTTTTTGATAGAATAAAAACTTTTGACCAAAATGCCCGAATGTAAAGAATTGTAGATTTCATCATAATTTAAATATATCACTTTTGATCATCCCTAGGAACCTGTATACCAAATATAAAAGCTATAAGACAAGCGGCAAACCATTACAATTTCCCTCGGCCGTGCAATTCACTCTGCCAGTCTATCCGACTGGATGGTTAAAAAGTCCAAATTCGACATTGAGATGTTATTAGCTGTTTGAAACAGCTATGGAAACACAAGAGAGAATTGACTAACTGTAACTGGTTCAATGTAAGGTGTCGAATTGAGGGCACATAAAATGCAGGTTTCCTTTGAAATTTACCAAATGCGTGATTACATTTACAACAAAGGTCATCAAGTAAATTATAAGATTATATGTATAGCAGTTCCACCGAGCCTCGAGTTTTGTCACTGAATGGAGTGTTAAGGAAAAGCTAATTGATTTGCTCATTTTCGACCATACAGGGCTGCCGCCTTTGTTATTCTGCATTCACAAATACTGGGTAGATGGTCTTGAAGAATCGTGATTAAAATCTGACTTTTTTTCAGATGCCCCCCCCCCCCCTCGATAACCTCAAAATGTCACCCCCTTCTCCTTATAATCAAAAATTATCAAGCTCGCCGTCATGTAGCCAAATATTTATTTATAGGCGAGCGGCGAATCCACAAAAAGAGCCTTATTTTAGGAGTTTAATATACCCACCTTACATACGGCCACATCATACGTCATTTCAAAGCTTATCATCTCTACTTTAAGAATTTTGACGATGTGGAGCTGCCAATTAGGGCCATACCCCCTAATTTGCATAATTCACACCTGTACCCAATTTGCATAAATGAGATATAAAATTAGAAATTGCACTGTTAACTACTGTAAACATACTTTTAAACTATCGAGTGATATATCAAATGAAAGGTATTTGCATGTAGAATACAACTTTGATATCCAAAGACATATTTAAATTGATTTCACTGAAATATTTTCATATTTATATTGAAAATAATATTTTCCTCTCTTGAATAACAATATTTTAAAAATTTTAACACATACAGCAACAACATACAGCTACACCATACATCATTTGAAAGCTTATTATATCTACTACAAACAAATTGACAATGTTGAACTGTCAAGTACGGACATAGCTCCTTATTTGCATATTTACAAGAGTATCCAATTTGCATAAATGCAATATAAAACTACAAATTCATTTTTCACTACTCTAAACATACTTTTAAACTATCGAGTGATATATCATAGGAAACATATTTGCATGTAGAATACGAATTGATATCGAAAGAGATATTTAAATTGGTGTCACAGAAATATATTAATATTTATATTGAAAAAATATTTGCCCCTTTTGAATAACAATATCATATTTCATCATATACAGCCACATCATACAGCCATATCATACGTCATTTTCATGTTTATTATCTCTAATTAAGAAAATTGACAATGTTGAACTATCAAGTAAGACCGTATCCCTAAATTTGCATAATTTACACAGGTAAGCAATATGCATAAATGCAATATAAATTTGAAAATTCATTAACTATTCTAAACATACTTCTAAACTATCGGGTGATGTATCAAATGAAAAGTATTTGCATGTAATCAAAATTGACATCCAAAGAGATATACAAAGTGGTTTTACTGAAATATTTTCATATTTGTAGTGAAAAAAGTTATTTTCCCCTTTTGAATAAGGTATTTTAAAAATTTTAACAGCAGTATCAATGCAACCACATGCATTATGATATGCAAAAGTGCATAGAACACGGAGAACAAACAGCTGAAATGAGGTCTGGAATGAATATTTTGTTTGTTTAATGTATAATTTCAAAACATATGAATAGCTCTTCTTGTCTACATTATTATCCGATACCGATGTCTTGTCTTATAGGTCAGAGAGTGTTTCTCCAAACATGCGCTTTGTATGGAGTATAATATACCCATTCACAGCATATGAAAATCTTGTAATGTTACTCAAGTATATCAACATTTTCCTTTAATGTTGTAAGCAGGGCAACAGCACTATATATATATATATATATATATATATATATATATATATATATATATATATATTATATATATATATATATATATATATATATATATATATTGATTTTTACCATATGTGCTTAATGTTTTGAACGCCGACATTTTTTCGTAAAGAAGTATTTGGAAAATATCACCAAATACTATTAAGTCCAGACACATATAGAAAGATCCCCATGAACGACACTATTGTAGTTGTTGAAAAGTAACTATGTAGCCGAAACAATGTGTGAGAGTAAGCTGTAGTCAAAGTTATGGCATGATTCATGATCCAAGTCATTCATAGCGATACAGTGTCATGCATTTCCAGTACATCTAGTAATTCTACAAATTCATCACCCTCTTCTTAAACAGTTTTGTCATGAGTAAAAGGGTTGCCACAGTTATAGCTGCCTTGTGTATGGAAGATTAATTTGACAGAAGACACAACTGGTGACATTTAGTAAAAGAAAGCAACTCCACACATCGTTCATATCTTATAGTTGTTTGAATTTTGTGTATGTTATGTTTGGCTGTTTTGTGTAAAGTGTTGATTTGCCATGGCGAGACGTACCCCTAATCTACGTATCCTGACCTGATCCCGCACTGGAGAGGAGACTACTGTGACACTGCGATCCTTTGATGCTACCATTCGAGAATAAAGTTGTCTTCATCAGTCGCTTAAAATTCATTTTTGGTTGGTGAAACGTGTGCACTACTTGGCCACATTGTTCCACTGAAGTTAAGTTTGTTCAAGTTAGGAAGCAAGAATGTCTACCGTTTCGGTCTGGTTGTGTTTGTGTATGCTAATGTGAATCGAAGATCGAGCTGTTGTAGGTTTCGTTTGGCATAGGTGTAACGCTTATATTTCTGTTTCAGCAGAGGTAATAGTCTTTCAAGTGACGTATAATGTGGCTGTATGATGTAGTTGTATGTTTTAAATTATTAAAATATCGTTATTCTAAGGGGGAAAATTTATTTTTCGATATAATTATGAAAAAATTTCAATAAAACCACTTTAATATCTCTTTTGGTATCTATTTTGTATTCTACATGCAAATACCTTTCATTTGATATATCACTCGATAGTTTAAAGTATGCTTAGAGTAGTTAATAAATTCCTAATTTTATATCACATTTCTGTAATTTGCGTACCACTGTGAATTATGCAAATTAGGAGCTACGGCCGTACTTGACAGCTCAACATTGTCAATTTTCTTGAAGTAGAGATAATAAGCTTTCAAATGACGTATGATGTGGCTGTATGATGTGGCTGTATGTATTAAAATTTTTAAAATATTGTTATTCAAAAGGGGAAAATATTTTTTTCAATATAAATATGAACATATTTCAGTGAAATCAATTTAAATATCTCTTTGGATATCAAAGTTGTATTTTACATGCAAATACCTTTCATTTGATATATCACTCGATAGTTTAAAAGTATGTTTAGAGTAGTTAACAGTAAATTTCTGATTTTACATTGCATTTATGCAAATTGGGTACCCGTGTAAATATGCAAATTAGGGGCTATGGCCCTACTTGACAGATCAACATTGTCCATTTATAAAGTAAACATAATAACCTTTCAAATGACGTATGATGTGGCTGTATGATGTGGCTGCATGTGTTAAAATTTTTAAAATATTGTTATTCAGAATGGGAAATCAATTTAAATATTGTATTCTACATGCAAATACCTTTCATTTGATATATCACTCGATAGTTTAAAAGTTTAGTACATCCATCCATCCATCCATCAATGACATTTCTAATTTTATATCGCATTTATGCAAATTGGGTACCCGTGTGAATTATGCAAATTAGGGGGTTATGGCCCTACTTGGCAGCTCCACATCGTCAATTTTCTTGATGTAGAGATAATAAGCTTTCAAATGACGTATGATGTGGCCGTATGTAAGGTGGGTACATTAAGTGTGAAAAATAGGTGAGTCTGCCGCTCGCCTATTAGGGATATACGCAAAAATGAGCGTGTATTGCACAGTTCTACACACAGGTGTTCGACGCTACTTTTTCATGACGCACGCACAAATATTCTTTAGTCATTGTCGGTATAGAAATGTCACCAGCAGTTTGTAAAGCCATATTCCAAAAACAAGCTCTTAATTGATTCTTCTTTTTCTGTTGAGTTTAATTTTTGTGTCATTAGTAAATGTATGTGTGGACTTCTTAGTCTAAGCCTTCCTAAGTTAATCCAAATCTGCCGGATCAGTATTTTTGCATTTTGTATGCACTCCAATTTCTTGTTTACATCTTATCACGTTCAAATTTCTGTATTAAACTTATCCACATAACCTGCATATACTACATTGCTGTCACTTGCATGGTGTATGGTGTCGGTCCAACCATAAATTGAAATGTCAAGATACGATAAGACTGCTGCATAATTATATTCTGGCTGTGGGAACATGCTTAGAGCATTTTAACATGATTTTCAAAATATAACTGAATGAATGATGTTGATACATTATAAAATGTTGACAAAAATATCAAGGTTAACATAATACTGAAGATCATTAACATCTTGGTTACTTTCTATGGTCAATGTATTCATTGCAAAATGGCAAACACAGGTAGCAATACAGGCTAGTAAACTTTACGAACATACAAGAAGATACACTCTTTTTGTCAACCATAGTCAACACTATTTTTACCTTGTCGTTTTTAGCACGGGTGACGTAGTCAGCAGGGCTATAGTTGTGGTGTCGAATTCTGTAGAGTAGGCTGTCTGTCTGTCTGTGTGGATGGATGGATGGATGGATGGATGTAGACATTTGGTGTCCGTAAACCGTTTAAACTGACAAACCGCTTAACATTTGGCATTGAAAGTTTGTGACGGTCTAACTTGGTATACGAAGATGGGGATTTGTTCAAATGAAGTTGATTGGAGGATTCCATCGAGAGTTATTGATTTTAGAATGATTATTTTCCGTATTTTTCTAGGGATTTCAGATCACGTGACTTGGTGTTTGATTTGGGGGGGGGGGGTTGACTGTGAACAGTCTCCATGCATAGCTTCATATAGTACACGGTTGAGAATTGAATTCAGTGTTATTCAGTGTAAATAAACATGAATTTACCAAATCGTGTTATTGCTGTTATTTTCGTTAAATGTTATATTGGTTATGAGGTTGTCAGACGAGAGCGAAAGAATGTCTAGCCGCGATCGACAGCGCGACCCCGGGGGGGGGGGGTAACTCCCATAGATTGCCTATACGGGGGAGGGTCCGCGCGAAAGGGGTCGTTTTTTTGCGCTGTTTGGTATCAGAAAGGGTATACTTTTCACTAGGTGTTGGTATGAGAAAGGGTCCGGTTTTAAACACAAACTGACATTTGTTAAAAAATCATGCTGTCAACACTGGAAACCCATGTATCTACATTCCAGATCTACCATCAATATTTCCGATCTGTCGTTTGACTGTTGGTACCCTGGTACGCAAGGCGAGTGAGTCGTATCTGTATACGTATGGTATAGTATGGTATCAGATACTAAGCTGTAGAAACGCAGTTATCTGTTGGCAGGGTAGCGTGAGTTGCTATGCGGGTCAAAGGTCAACCCCGCCACTCACATAGCAAGTCACGCTACCCCGCCAAGAGATAGCTGCGTTTCCACAACTAGGTATCAGAAAGGGTAGTTTTTTTTGCTCAAAACTGGTATCACAACAGTTCGGGTTTCCATGTTCGTGCGGAGCCCCCCCCCCCCCGTACTATTATCCATGGAGTTACCCCCCACCCCCCGAGGCGCGGACGTATACATGATGATCACAGTTACGGGTGTTTCAATACATATAATAGTGGCCATACATAGACTGACCCTTTTCATAAGTCTAGCGCCCTCCTGTGGCCACTGTGAATTTGAGGCCAAAGCGAGGCATGGGGAACCCCTAACTCTGGCCAGCCTGTTATGAAAAGAGTCCATTAGTGGACTGTTCATGCCAGAATCACGGGTTCCCGTCGGAAAATCGCACCCAAAAAATGGCAGCAGGTCATTTTGACGCGAAGAGGCCAGTAGGTAGAATTCAAGATGTATTGGAGACCATCGATGCTGGTTTAGTGAATAATCAAGGCTTACTGTGAGGGATATCGGCCTCTGAACTCAGCGATGGTGCGTAGCTGTGGAAACGCAGCTATCTGTTGGCGGGTTAGCGGGGATCGCTATCCGGTATCCGTGGCGGGGTTGACCTTTGACCCGCATAGCGATCCCCGCTAACCCGCCAACAGATAGCTGCGTTTCCACAGCTACGATGGTGCGTATCATTGCCAAATTTCCTATTATTCTATGCATACCACGCCGTGGCGGCTATGTATCGAAACACTGAGTCGTAACTGTGATGATGATGGATTGTTTTTTGTGAAGGCTAAGGCGAGTTTGGCACCTGATTCAAGAATCTTTCTACATCATTATGAGACATGAGACAAAATTCTGAAAAAGAACCAATACCCAGTGCTTAATATCATCGGAAACTGTTTAACAGAAGCAACAAAAATATAGTTTCTTTCATTCTTTTGATTGCAAATATATGATTGATTTTATGTTTTGTTTATGACGATATACTGTCACTGCTACCTATTGAGGCAATTGCCACTTTCACAAATGACACCATCGACCAACTGGAAACTCCACAGGAACACACTACTAAATAGACATCGCCACCAATGAACATTTTTTCCCAGCATTTCTTCTGAACACTGTCAAACTGTTTTTCATTCAGAAGTTGTTATAGATTGCCTCATCACTTCTTCCTAGTCAGATCATTTTAGACTTCTTGGCAGACTTATGATTCAGTCAAGTTTTATCACATTGTGGTGAAATTTGCATATTTGTCTTTTGGGGGCATTTTTACCTCTTTTTGGTTATCATTTTCTGTGAAACTGCAAGTCCAATTTGTTGTACAGCTATGTTTTTTCCCAGCATTTCTTCTGAACACTGTCAAACTGTTTTTCATTCAGCTGTTGTTATAGATTGCCTGATCACATCTTCCTAGGCAGGTTATGCCAGACTTATTATTTGGGCTCAGTCCAGCTAGAGACATTTCTCACAAGTGCCCAAACCAAATTCACTTGTCAATAGATGTCCGACAACATTTGTTTGTCTTCTTATCTCAAACCACTGGTCCAATTTCTTTGAAATTTTGTATACAGCTACCTAAGGATTACTGTAGTCAAGTGTATTCATATTGTGGTGACATTAAAATATGTGTCTTTTCAGTCAATTTTTCTCATTTTTGATCAAAAATCGTTTTCTCTGAAACCACTAGTCAGATTGCTGTCAAAATTTATTATGCAGGTTCTACCGATGATACAAGTTTGTCATTCAGAAGTGTTTACAGACTGCCCTTTTTCTTGTTGCTAGGCAGATCAGTTTTTGTGATTTTACCTTTTATTATACAAACCTTTGTCTTTATAAAATACAATATAACTTGTATTCAACCACATACTTTCCTCGTCTGTCTAATTTCACAAGTCAACCATCTTCCCTCAAATAAAAAACAAACTGCACATACACCTTGAGATGGTTATCTACTACCAAATATTCTTGCAAGGAAACTAGAGACCACTATGACTGAATATTGTTACGATGCCCTACATTCATTTTTGTAAGCTTGGTCGAGAGAGGTTAATAGCTTGACTCGAGAGCTTTATAGTGCGTCATCACCTGTTGTGTTCCAAGAGTTTATGTAAATTTTATGCGGTAGACATTTTGATGTTGCTGCCAGGTGTATACCGAATATATATAGACACTTTCTCAAATACAGGAGGAACTCAACAACATCTGAAAGGAGCTCGCCTGTCTGATCTGAACCTATGCTGCACAACGGACTGTATAGAGAACTAGAGGTTAAAAAAAAAGGCAGATATCGCAAAACAATCAACGATTTTTTCTTCAGTAGTAAGGAGGAAGAGGAAAAACGCTATTGCAAACTACAACACGAAGTTGTGGACTGTGTACTGAATGCCACGTCACACTAAAGACTGGACGGTTTGATTGAAACCACACTCCGCGGACTTTTTGTGAAAAGGACTGGTTAACACTCAAAGCTCTCGACCAAGCAGGATTACTTTTGTATAATTTTTGTGAGTTTAGTTTCTATTAAATAATTTTGGTTACTATTGAACTCCATAGTGCGCTTCTCGTAGCCTGTGTGTGGTTATTTCTACCATAACAATATGAAAGGTATAGGATGTCATGGTGGAGTGCGATGCATTCTGGATAATCAAGATTAAAATTGTATATACTGCCACCTACAACGTATTCCAATGCATTATGGGTAATGAAGTCACATATAAAAACTTATTCATAAATGCTTTTCAATTCGCCATGCTTTGTGAATTCACTTTTAATTTTAAGTAAATAATAGTTCCAATATCGGACGTAACAGACACTATACTCTGGCAGTTTGTCTAGTATAACCAATATAAGATCATATTTCTATAGCCATTTTTGTAATTTTTTGTGAAATATCTCTTCCATAAACCTTTGTTTAAATGCTTTGAAATTTAGAGTCAATGATCCTATAGTAAAACTAGCATTTTATTAGTTTTTGCTTTATAGTTCTGCTGTCATCGACGCGGAGCTTATCAAATAGATTGATTTTCTGTCGTCGTCCATCGTCCGTCAACAATTGCCTTCTCCGCTGAAACCGCAAGTCCAATTGATTTGAAATTTTATATGCACTTCACTTTGGGTGACCACACTTAAGTTTATTCAAATCGTGGTGAAATTTGCATATTTCAATTTTTTGGGGCATTTTTTTGCTGTTTTTGGTAAAACAATCATCTTCAATTCTCTGAAACCGCTTGTCCGATTGCTTTGAAATTTGATATGCAGTTTACTTAGGGTGACTTCAGTTAGATTTGTTCAAATCGTGGTGAAATTTGCATATTTGTATTTTTAAGGCAATTTTTGTCGTTTTTGGTAAAAAAATCTTTAAAAATCTTCTACTTCAAAACTACCAGTCAGACAGCTTTGATATTTGGTACATAGGTCCCTAGGGATGATCTATTTCAGATTTGTTCAAATTGTGCAGAAATATGCAAATTTGCATTTTTAAGGCAATTTTTGCCATTTTTGGTCAAAAAATGTGTTTCTCAAAAAGTACTAGTCTGATAGCTTTGAAATTTGGTATACAGGTTTCTACAGATAAACTAAATGATATTTATGGGAATTATGATGAAATCTGCAATTTGTATTTTCCGGGCAAGTTTTGATATTTTTGGTCAAAATATTTTTTCTCAAACACTGCAAGTCAATAGCTTTGATATTTGGTATACAGTTTCCAAGAAAATTATTGCAATATAAGTAATATTGAAATTATGGTGAAATCTGCAATTTTATTTTTAGGTGCAATTTTTGCCATTTTTGATCAGAAATTTTTATTCTCAAAAAACTACTTGTCAGATAGCTTTGGTTGACATGTTGATAGGGATGATCCGATGTAATATATTCAAATTATGATGAAATCTTCAATTGTTTATTTTACAGCTATTTTAGTCACTTTTTTCTGGCCACTGAAATGAGCTACCAAAGATTTCCACCTTCTTCATCAACATGTGTCAAAATTGTAGCTATTCTCTACATAAACACAGCAGAGCTATATCGGCCGTTAGATTGCTTGTTTCAGTATAAAATCTCTTCCCAAAGACAGCATGCGTGATTGCTATAAAGTTTGCCATTCATATTCCTACAAATGTTTTCTCTCGCGTTTTGTCAACCATAACAACACTGGCCCAATTTACTCATACACACATTTTTGGTGCTTCAGCTCAATGCAGATTTCTTCAGTGGGGGGTCAAAACCATTATTTCTTAAAACAATTGGTCCACTTGGTTCAAAATTGCAGCACCTTATGTGTACTCCCATTAAATATGTAGATTTGTTAAAATGATGTGAATATTGTATCATTTGTCATTTTTCTGTCTACTCTTTTAATTAAAGCCCCAAACTACGTATAAGAACAATTGATTACAGATGAGCAGCTTTTTAGTTTACATAAATAATGTCAAAAATGAGCGACTTTGTCCCTGTAATGTGCTTGCATTGCAACTTTTCCATGCCTTTGTGCTAAACTCCCACCAATTAATACTCCTGAATACAGTCAGCCGTGCTAAGCGACTTTGGCGCTATGTTTTATAGACAGAGAAGGTATTAGATTTGAAAACCAGTATGAGTCTTGTCAACTTCTACTTCCGTCTGTCAAGATCCGTTGACGTCATGCCATTGTGATGGGTCAAATCATAAACTGGTGGGGGTGTTCATGCTCGGGTTGAGGTGTAGGAGAACGATTTTGAGCTGTGACAAAAATCAAAAGGGACTTAACGGCATAGCCACAGTGTTGAGCTTTCTCCAAGGTTTCTTAGTTGACTGCGATCTATTACAGACTACTGAGCTGATACTCACTTTGTGTTTGCTCACTCTGTGTACGCTAGGTGAGTTTGGTACAGCTGCATTTCCTCATGGCCTACGTGATATGGGCCTGTTGCATAAATCTGCAGATGATCATAATTGCCTCTGAGTCTGAAAACGGTCATTGTGTAAGCCTGTCGGCATTTTCGTAGTATTTTTCTCATTTAATTTTGCAAAATATCGGCGAGTACCTCAAACTTTCAGATAACTCTTTCTTCCCAATCGTTTCCTGGAGTTTCAGAGTCAAATGGACGAAAATGAGTGAAATTTTAGACAGGAAAATTGGACGTCGGCCATGTTCAATGTTTACAGTACAATCAGAAGTTTATGTGGAGGAAATAAGTAACAAACACCGTTCATGATGCCCGCCCTCTAGGGCAAACCTTTCTATATGAAGTACCATATTGTGGAAAGCTTGACCAAAACAAAGAAGCATTTTAACTTTTAGAAAATGACAAATTGAATACGAAGATATTCTGAAAATGTCAAATACTGAGGAAAACTGCGCAAATATTCAGAGTATAAACATGTTAACTGATTGGTCAGTCTAATGAGGGAAAAAACAATGAAAATGTTTATGATCAAAAGTTTTTGAGATGCGCACATTTTAACAAATACAGAAATTATAACATTGTAATTACAAGACCAAACTATTTTTTCAGGGATGGGACAGGTTGGAAATGAGGGGTGAGAGATAAAGGCACTCCTATTGCTGCATGTGGATTCACCATTCCATTTACAGCATACTTATTTACTGTGTTGTGTTCAAGTTCCATATTGTACTCACTGTCATACAAGGATACATAAGCAAATGAAATCAATTAGAAAAGGATCAATGCTGTTGAGTGGATTTTGCTGAACATGGCTGATTTTAATAATTCGCCCTTTATATTTGGTATCCGGCAAAGTCATATTTTGATGTAAAGTCAAAATTAAAACTACATTGCTGACAATATATGTTACCTTTTCTGCATGAACTTTTCTTTTTTAGATTATAGTATATTAGTACGTCAAACAGATTAACAATTATTTTGATGTCAACCCATAATTTTACATCACAAAAACTGTAATTCTGCTAATTTATTTTATCTTTTCGTCATTTTTTAAATTTTGCACTGCACGAGATGATTGAACAAATTGCAATGTTTGAATATGTTAAACTCAAAAACAAAAATCCTTTGGTCAAAGATTACATTTTTTTTGAAAAGAAATTTACTTTTAAACACTTTTAGCATATGTTCTTTACAGGGTCATGTATTTAAAGGAAAATATGCCTATTAAAAAAGTAATTTCTTTACTTTTATTTTTTTTTTCAATACTGTGACAATTGTCATCCGTGAGGTTTTACAAATACACCGGATAAGCGTTTTTCATAATTTTCATAGGACTCTTTGGGAATTCCATCAAAAACAGTTAAAAGTGACTTAAAATTTCAACTTGGTATACATTCAATTTACAGGTGCCAGGTTGTGTATTTCACAAGCACTCAGGTCAGCAGGGAAGTGCGTCATTACTATTTCCCGATTGTTAATTCTTATTTGTGAATTATTTATACTTTTTTTGCCGCATTGAACTGTCTTTTAGGCAGTTTATATTGTAGCTTAGAATTTTTTGATTGATTTATTTAATCATCTTTTGGGTTTTTGGGTCCAAGTCCCACCTCATCCCCTACATCATCAACTATTTACCAACAACTCCATGCCAACAACCAATTACCTGACCTGGCCACACATTAGAGAAGGTACAGCGTCATTGACGGTAATTGTTTTACAGTTATCGTCCCTTTTTACCATTGAAACCTGCGTTCTGTTCTACTCCCTATTGTTTAGTGATAACTGTCAAGTCTCCTGGTTTTCCATGTGTTGCTGTCCGGCCCGATCTTGTATACCTAACAGTATGTTTCACTGTCATGAGCGTTATATGACCCAAACTGAGACTTGTTCAACTACATCAGAGCTTAACACTCTGTCAACGCCGTGTGACACTGTCCATAGACATGCAGAAAAGTGAAAAGTTGTTGAGAATGATATATGACAGATAGATAGACACGAATTACATTTGTTGCGTAGTTTTAATCACATTTACCAGTGGTTTACACATTTGATATGAAGACCACTTACTCAAGCAAATAATTTGGGCTGAAATGTAGTTCGAGGGCATTTTGGTTTCCCATAAGTTAATGAATATATGTTCAAACACTTTTTAATTAACTTTCCATGTTGGTCTAAGAATGTGGTTACCCCTTAAATTGTTTGGCATGACAACGTTGGCCATAGCACTAGAGGCTCAACTTGTACTAGCAAGATATTCCACAAGAAGAATGTATGTAAGTCAGTTATTTAGATATACACCGCTTAAGCGGCATCGCATTATTTCACAAACACCAGTCCACTATTTTTCTCGGAGTTTTCTGGCGACGAGATCAATACAAAATGACGCTGGCGTTCAGGTACACATTCGATTCGTCTCTTTGACTACGTTTATACTGAAAGAAACATTAAAACTGTTTTAAAATTACTCGTCGCTTATAAAGTGCGGCAACGGGGGAGGCTAATGAAACGTGCAAAACCCAGCGCATTTATTGAAGTTATCAAATCTTTAAAGGATTGGCAAATCTGCATAAGTCACGTCTGCAAAGCTGCATTAGCTTACATGTTAGTCAAATATAGATTTCCGGAAGGGTTACTTAATGGACGCGAACAAAGATTAGCGCAAACCTCATGGGTTTCCTACATTCACAGTTAGCGCTACTGTGATAGTGAACATTATGCTCTGTCCATGTCACCGCGGTCATGCAGAAAGTAGTAGCCTCGCAACAAAAAAATGAAAATGAAAAAGTGAATGAAAAAGGTAGAAATATGTTGTAAATGTCAAGACAGGAATTAAAATATGTGGAACACATAACTCATTACAGCCTTGCCTTGATCAGCAAGCGAAAACCTAGTGGCGTATACTCAAAGGATATTGAAAAAGAAATTAAAATTAGTAAGTCACTTGACGTCACTTATGTAACTAAGGATGAAAGGAGCCACCGACACCGTGGAAACATTTTGAAGTAAAAAATGTTAACATTTTGCCTCGAATAATAGTTTCAAAGAACTCCATAGATCGAAATACACGAATGTACACATTGTAATGATACATCCAACATCCTTATCATCTCTCAACAGAGACTATAGAAAAACAGCCCGGTTAACCCTTAACACACAGTGGGTGCGGATTGATACGCAGGTATATGTTATCCCCGTCGTTGATTGGATACTAAAATAACACCATCACACGTGATGCCGTAGCTATAACATTTCCAAGATGCACTGGACATACACTACGTAGAATAGAAGAGAGGATATTTATACCCAGTAAAGTGCGGCTTTTCGTACGTGTTAGCGCGCAAGCTGTACGCAACGCACATCCACTTCAAACGAAAACGGAAAGTCGAATACTCCGAAGACTCCATAACAATTAAGGAACTTTCAGGTAAGTTGTGTTTCTCTTTTGGGGGGGGGGGGGGCTTCCTGCCTGTTTTACTCTTCATTCACAAAGTTTTACCACTCATAGATATTTTAAGAAAAACTCATATCGAATGCCTATCGGAAACAACTTATCTTTGGTGATTTGCTCACATGTTTAGTTCTTGTACGCTTTGTTGTTTTTATTGAGGTTTTGTGAATAACATAATTATTTTGTCAAGTTTGATGTCCACGGAAAACCAAGGTTATACAAGTTTCCTGGTATTGAGGGAAGATGCTCACTATAATCTGGGGGAGGGGTCAAAGTCGGGGATCTCGATAGTTCCCTTAAAGGCGTCTGTATACGTGTGTGATCTACACATTAAGAAAGTATCTGTATTACACAGAAACGGTGTATAAGAATCGAATTGTCCAGTGCAAGTGTGTTTAATAAGTGAATTTTGAAAAATCAAGATATCATGATCAAAAAGCATGTGTGGTGAATTGTGCAATGTCTTATAGTAGTCAGAATGCATTACAGTTCAAACGGAAGTTGAAATCATAATGTAAATACGAACCATAGATTGCATAACTGGAACGCGACTTAGCCTTAACGTGTTCGATTGTTAAAATATTATTAATAGTTTAAAGCAGTACCCGAGCATAAATCTAGAGCGGCTGCTAATGCTGATAGCTTCCTTGAATGTTAATAATTTTCACCATTCACACCGATAAACTTGATTAAACTTGATTCTACGAATTTTCGGAAAATGTAAAATTCCGTTTAAGTTGATACACTGGTAGACATGCAGTTTTGCACATTTAGCAAATTATTTTTAAGATTTTCCTGAAATATGGTTAAAAAATTTGCATGAAGTTATGTGTATGTTATCTACCTTCTGAGCACATTTTAACTGAGAATGTTGCAGAATGGCCACCTAGCATTCATTTTTTATTGTATTGAGACGAAAGTTGACGTGTATATGTATTCCTGTATAAAGTTCCAATAGAATCTGTTCATGTTCGTGTATTGGTTCCGCCATAACATATAAAAATAAACAATCGTAACAGAATGATTGCTAAGAGTCCATATTGAATCATATCGCGGCAACAGTCAACATGCATACAATGTTCGATGCATGGTCGATATTATTATTCTTTTCTACGGCAAATAAAATGACCGTCTGACTTCCTATGAGTGAAAATCTATACCAGTTAGGAAGAACATGAACGGGGTTCACATATTTAGCCTGTGAAATTAATGTGCTATCAATAGGAAAGAAAATTTCCGGCGATTTCTAAAGTCATGTCGATACAATTTCTTCCCGTTTCAGCTCTTCTGCAAGCAACGTTTAAAACGCTTGGGTTGCTTTGTGCCGTTTAACGACGTCAGTCCTTGAAATCGTAAATGGACCAATCGCGTAGCCCGTTTTAGAGGGAATAACGTATATATAATGGCTGTTGACATCAAAAACTGTGAAAAATTCGCCAACCAGCGGTCATATTGAATAGTATCGCGAAACAAATTGATCTGCATATTGTCGTCATAGTATATAATCCTTGTTCTAGGATTGTAAGAATTTGATTCGAAAATGTCAGACAAACGATTTTGGAAAGACGGACAGACAGAGATAAATCTGTACGTTCCCTTTGGCGACTAATTGTTGCTTAAGGTAAATATTTTTTTTCCTGTATATTTCTTTGTTTCCCTATATTGCGTCGAAAAATTAACGCTAACTATCAGATCAGATAGTTATGATCTAGTCTATTTTCAATCCTCGCTTATATTAATCTGTCCGTAACATGAATCCAATTTTTGGTTTCCAACTTCCTAAAAGGAAATTTAGACGTAATGTGAAACCCTGGGAAAGAAGACCCGCTAAGACGAACGACCTATGTTGACCTTACTATAAATATACGACATCACAGCTCATTGGGTTTAGGGAAACACTATAAAGCATCATTAATGTGATTTCTTGACATGTTACATACATTTAATACGGCGATGAATCTCTTTTTGGAAATGTCAGCACCCCCAGCTTAGTTGATTTGAAGGAAGATGAAATCAAGTATAAGATCAGGTCTTGATTATATAATCTGGTCTATTTGCAAGGTTTGCGTAGCATTACTTTTAATATTCTAATGGAAATTTTCATTTCCCGTGGTATACAGTTCCTGAAAGAAAACTCTAAATAAGACGTTATGTGAAGCCATATCAAAACAAAGACCTGCCTAACCGTAGGACTGTTAATGACGTATTTTATAAAAGTGCGTACGACATCACAAGGCAACACCGTTTCATTTCTACAAACAATGGCCAGATTAGAAATAAAGAAAAAACATACTTTTCAGGGAATACACTAATCAGAAAACATGCTTCTCGTGCGATGTGCGTTGTCTCCGTTGCAGAATGAAAATCTAGGTCGCTTTAAACGGAAAGTTCGCCTCCTTACGACTTTGACAGGAGCTTAAGGTCCCTCGTCGTCGATGTTTTAAAAAAGTCTAAGTTCGTCGATGTTCAAAAAGTCTAAGTTTATTTTACTGCACGTGGGGATCATCTACCGTTTCAGTGTTTTTCGTCGGTGAACACAGCAATGTAATAGAGCGACGCAAAACACATAGATGCATGCAATCGCCAATGTCATGATATCGCTCAAAAGTCAAGTTAGCCTTATCCTAGACAAAGTCAGACTTTGTCAGACATGTGCAAAAATAAATGTGTCGACATGTATTTGAGAAGTGGGTGATTCAATGGCTATAGTATGGTCTTGTGTCGAACGGTCATGATGTTCGTACATAGGACAAAAGTGTATATCGCAGACAATTCACCATCAGCTCATTAACATCCAGGAATAATTGTTGCCTTATCTACTAAGATTGAACCTATACACTTCAGTAATACTAAGATCTCCATAAATGAAGCATATAATGTAAGCGTTGTCGAGTGTTGTTCAAAATAAACTGCGGCAATTCGATCCGGAATATATTTTATATCAAGATTGTTCGCAAAGGCGTTAGCTGCATGGATATCTCTCAACGTAAAAGTTTGTTGTGGCATGTGTAACATGTCAAAAATATACCATCTGTACTATCGATTATAGGATACATGAGCGGATATTACATAAACAAGTACATCTTTGCACATTCCCCTTTGTAATACATTGCCTGCAATCAATTTACAAATCGTGTATGCATGATAAACCGAACGTCGCACGCCCCATAGGATTCAACTGTAATTTCGTGACGAGCTGACCACAATGTCATCAATTGGCTGAAAGTGAACCGAATTGTTTCAACCTGATAACTCAGGGATTTAAGATTATCATATTACATATTTACATAGTAAGTACGAGTTTTTACAATATTTTGCATGAAAAAATCGGTAAACCGCATGAAAGTAATTCAAAAATATCAAATTCTTGACAAATTCATCGTTCGGTCCATACGGCTCAGTTTGGTCTAATAACACCCTTGGCCATGGAAATTGTTACAAGTGTGATTTTTATATATGAAAAACTGTATCACTGTCACGCAATTTTGGCAAAATAGTCTATTTTAATGAATTCTTATAATACTACTTGACATATTTCCTCAGTAAACTTAGAACTTTATATATCCGTACCCTTTTTAGGGTTCAACAAGGAAGTACTTGCAAGTACTTTGTACACTCAATACAATCCATTTCTTTCCTTCTCTGTACTCTGCATCTTGCTGATATCTTTCTACAAATTGTGGTTTCCTTCCTTCGCCGAAATGTGCATCTTGCCGATATCTATCAACACATTCTCTCTTTCCCCCTCTGAAGTCTGCATCTTTCTGATATTGTTCTACGCTTGTGTTTCCTTTCTTTCTATCTATACTCTGCATCTTGCTGATACGCAGCTAATAGGTATCCGTTTACCTTAATATCTAAATTCAATCTTTTCAAGGCATGCTTTCTTAGTTTGTCGGTACTCTATACTCTCACACAGGTACCGTCTATTCAATTTCGTTTCACTTCCTTGTAAACCTTATCTCCACAACATTTCTTTCAACTTTCCATTTTCAATTCTTGCAAAATTCAGCATTTGTGGTGTTTACTATTAGATCGATTGCAGGCCTCTCGCTAGTAAATATAATTTACAGAGGTTTGCGTTGAACCGTTGGCAATACGGGAACTAGACACACTGTCTAAATTGAAGAGTTGCCAACACTATCAGGTTTAGTGATTGTCAAGGCAGTAATATCGGCTCATAACAAGGAAATAAACTGCGAAAGTGGAAACATTGTCTGGAGGGAGGTAACGAGTTGCCAAAACACACCACACATCCATACACAGCCCGCTCAGAACACACCATTAGTGATATTGTTTTGGCTACGTCTGACCTCCTTCCAGACAATGTTTCAACCTTCGCCGACAGAGTTGATTTCTTTATTACTGATTGACATTACCGCTAAATTATTAAGTAGATCATTATAATTATGTAGATCATTAAGTATTCAGAGTACAGGGGTATAGCGATCTAATTTCGGCATTCGAAAAACTAACCTCGCTGCAGCATTCAGAATAGACCGTAGGCGAGCAAGTTGGCATGTTCGAATACTAAATAAAATACCATTCTACATGGTATACATAGAGACGACCCAAACGACATAAACTCGCAAAATAAGTACCCCAACCCAACGATCCAACAATTGTGGAAACGACCTGAAACGAGCCAAAGTGGGGTCGAAAAGCTGCGATCCGCCGTAAGTGAACGAATTCAAAACCGGTCTGTAGTCCTTAAAATGTCCTGGGGAGCTGTTCAAGGTCCACTTTCTTAGACAGTTGACGAAGAATCACTAATTAAAATGACTCGGGAACAATGCCACCCGTTAGCAAAGTATTGAATAGAACTGCAAGGAAAGGTCCTGATATAGTTGCATACAATCTACATCACTCCAGACGATAATGTCAAACTCACACGACTTCAGAGATGACTGTTAAACTACAGAAATGACATGTTAAGGCGATACTGAGTCGAATTCCGAGAAAGTGTGAATATCGGTATTACATCATTCTAACAGCTGTATGGTTGAACACTGAGCCTGTCGCGAAGTTGCGACATTTTGTTTTCGTAAGGGAGCATTCGTTTTTTACAGGGAGGGGGTTGGTGGAAATCAGGGAGGGGGGTTGACTTTGATTATTGATATTAATGTGCTTGATCAGACTAGGGTAGTTACCGGTGCATGTGTGAGCGAGAAATTTTATTTCGGAATTTCACCGAAATGTTGATTCACTATCTTGTCTATGAGGAAACTATAAATAATTTTTTTCCAATACAAAACTAGCTAAATGTTGATTCTCTATTCATTTTGTTCTGTAAGGAAACTTTCAATATTTTTTACAATACAAAACTAGATATTAAAATCTGTGCTTCAAAAGAAATTGACAGTTGATATAAATGTACGTGACGAGAATATTTGAAGGAGTAGATCTGAAAAACCAATATGATATTGGAATTTCACCCAGTGATTATTTGTAAAGTTGAAAAAGGATTATTTGAAAGTTCAAAGGTCAAATGAGAAATTATAAGTCAATTAAGATATTATTGATACAGACTGTGACATATCGGGAGGGTCGCTGTTTTTTGTGCATGAAAATTGTGGTGGGTAACTCTTTTTTGCAAATACTTTTGAAGGGCCAAATTTTCATGATGAATCAAATCTGATGATTCTTTTTTTTTGGGGGGGGGAGTCACAATTTACAATTGATGAATTTGCGGCGGGGGTTAAAATTTTAGAAATTTGATTTGGAGAGGGTCCCCTATTACATTTCCTTTGTCGCTCAAGTCCCACCGACCCTCTCCCCATAAAAAACGAATGCTCCCTAAATAGCTCAACTAAGAAACCCGCGAGCCGCACGACAGAAGTCCAAACCCCACGGCCAACCAAGGATACAATTATTGCAGCTACGAAAACAACAGCGTTACAGCATTGGGGTCTTTTTAACTCCATGGTTACGTCGATCCATGGTCAGTTCAGACAAAAAAGGCAAAAAGATGGAACAGCGAAACGCTTTGTTTATGGCTTTCAGACTGCTTTTTATTGGGTCACATGAACATTGTCGCCGAATGGGAAACATTCTTATTGATTTTTCCAGCTGGTTATCAGTCTCCGCTTTAGAACTAGGCGTGAAGTTCCAGCGTTAGGTACAGCTATTTTTTATTCTCTGGTTTTGACATTTGTATTTTCTCACCTCATTGTCGAAGAATACTAGAATAAATTACATACTTTCTTTCACATCGTGTAAATCAACCGAATTCTTTCCATCCCCTGTCGGGGACTGTTTTTGTGTGAGAATCGAGCACAGTATTTTCATTACCCCTATTCCTTCCTAATTTGACCAATTACGTCGTAAACCACATGTTACTGGTTCCTTGCAAACGTAGACAGACCCGCCCCGTGTGCGATGTGTTTTGTCAAAAGGTGAAAAAATAGCTGAAAATAACTATGAGTCGAGCAGTACGCCCGAGGCAAAGCTAGGTGCTCATACCGACTGGCGACAGAGTATTTTCAAACGAAAACGGACAATACCTCCGCTGCACGATGTACTCGGACATAAATCCAGGTATTTTGGGAATAACCTTACATTATCGTCCCAATCGCCCATGAAATTATTTGGGCGGTGTAAATTTCCTGGTAATGTTACAATGTCAAATCGTCACTATTTTTTTCTGGTTGAATTGATACTACGGTTTTTAACATTTCACAGACAATTCACATTCTTTCTTTTCGTTCTGTAAACTGAAAGCGAGTAACTATGTGGATCATCGGTGGTGTATGATTTGGAAATGACCATAAAGTTTCATTGGAATGTCGTTTCGAAAGTTGGATAAACACGATCAGCGTAAGCTGGTAAGCACGTAGCAGGTATGTAGTCTCTGATCGTGTAAGATCGCCGGAATTCCAGGCTCTTCTTGCGCTCAAGGTTGTTCAAAGAAGCTATACGCTTACTGTCATAGCCGATTTGAGCTTATGTGAGAGCAAATAGATTGCGCAAATAAATCATCAAGGCTCCAGACCGTTACTTACACACTTATTATACACAACCACACCCGATCACCACCCAAGCAAATTTAGTGTTAAACTGGACCACGGGTCCCCCGCAGCGGCCTTTAACTACACAATTATGTCCAATTCCACACGACTGCTCATCAAAAGTGGTTATACAAGTGTGGTTTTAATATGCTTAACGAACTACTGTGGTTAAACAAATATGACTTTCATATGCTAAACAAACTACCAAAACAATTCATTTTACAATGCAATTAACACTACACAAAATACACGACATATACAAGTATATAAAATCTCGTACACAGTTGCTTGTATATATATCTTCAAGGTCCAGTTCATCTACAAACATCTAGCAACTACTTACAGGTTTGAGTAAGGCTTGAAGATGAGTCTACCTTATTATGGGCATCCTGACATAGCGACAGGCTCCGAGTTAAATGGAAAGTCAACTTTACATTTGAATTTAGTAAGCAACTGATTTAGTTGGCATATGTAGATCTTCTTGAGCACCTCATTAAATACGTCCATACCTGTACCACAGACAAACATAGACAGACTCGTAACGGGTATTGTTTAAGGCGTGAAGCGGTTACGTAACCCATCCATGTTCGCCTCGCCTCAGGTTGCTCCCGCCTCTCTTTTCCGAAGAGTGCCGACCATGCATCCTTCGGTAATTTTCGGATTTTCGCCAATTGTTAAGCGAAAGTATGTTCGGCAAAGTTTGTGTTGTTGTTGTCGTGTGGTGCTGAGCGGAATTGACGTGCTGGCGAAAAGGGGAGTGTTTTGAGCTTCAGGAAAGTGAGTTTTACCGTTTAAAAAAAATTCCTCTCATATTTTTATGAATATATAATGAGTGTGTTTGAACCAAATTTGAAAGTCTTTTATCGATACTGTTTGGTTTTACTCAATGGTTTACGATCAGTCATACCGTCTTTAACACGTGCGTCAAGGAAGGACATGTTTATGAAACTGCTGCCGTGTTATGTTTTGATTGGGGTGAAGCAGTGTTTCTGGCCTGAGAGCTCACAAAGTAACTATGGTTGCTACGCAACTGGCAGTACGATGCCATATCGTCGTATTTTTCGCATAATCTCGTGCAATTATCAACCACAAACAAAGCCTCTAAAAAGTTTAACACCTTTCAAGCTCATTTTAATATGAAAAGCCAATAGTCTACCGAGACGACCATGGAACAAAAGGCATTATTGCGTTTCCAGTCTGTCCATATTTGTCTGTGCCTGTACATTGGCCTTCTTATGGTGCTTAAGGGTCAGATTTGTAGAAAATGGTAATTGTTTGACTAAAATTTAGTTACCAATAGTACGATAAGTAAAACAAATTATGATGTACCTTATTATGTACACACCCTTTCAATTATCAAAGCGACTAAAACTGGTACAGTGTTGATAATAAGTGGCATGACGCAACTCGTGCAGGCTTTCACCTCATTAATTATACGCATTTCTAATTCTACGCTTACCAATAGGATGAGAGGTTTGCATTTATGTGGGATATCAACCGGTATGGGAACTAACTTTGTTCGCAAATTTCTGCGATGACCCAGTAAGACCTTTTACCCACTTAGAGGCGTCTAAACGATTACAAGAGGTACAACCCTCAGGCTGGTATGTAACGGCATAAGGCTTTCAAACCACTTTACCTCGTTATGTATATTCATATCTAATTGTAGGCCTAAAAACATTAAAAGGTTGATATAAAATGAATGTATGTAACTTTTGATTCAAAATTTTCAAGCATAATTTTGAGTAATCTTAGGCCAACTCAAAGCTGTGTTACCTCTGTTCCCTGTGAACGCTTTAAATCCAACTAAGCTGTTCACAATGTGAATGTCAGTATAGGTCCAGTCCTACTTGACTCGGGCCCCTTTGCCATAAATTTGCTGTGGCTATACTTACAAAGCCATAAATTTACTAGGAATATTAACTCCTTCTTATAGGGCAGCTGGAAGTTAGTTTGACGTATTACTTCATGAAAACAGTACATAATTAATTTAGGGTAGTTGGAATACAAAAGGGCCTGGTCTGGTAATCGCCAGCCAACCTAGCCTTCCGTTGTTTCTCAATGATCACTCATCGCTCTGAAAATGCGTTTTTCTCGCGTCTCCTCGATCTTCACCTTTGTGGATTTTATTTGTATCTTGTCAGCCGATTTCTTGGCAATATTATGTATTTTAGGCTTTCAAATAATTTGCAATGGATGAAACATCTGGTGGTGTGCGAAGAAAAACGGCCCCAAGGATTCTCATTGGATGCGCGACACTGTTCTTTGTCACTGCTTTTGCCATTGCTGGTTATGCGATATACACGTTCGGCATACTACCTAGCAGCGAAGAAACATTTTATGACAAGGGTATGTAAACCTGAAGTAAACTATACTGAATTTATAAGATACACAGCATATACAGTATGTGTGTATGTCGACGTGAATTTGTGAATTCAGTACTCTTGCATCTGAAAACAGAATATCACAGCAATTATCCAGATTTTTTATCAAAATGACGTTTGAACTGTACAGAACGATGTCAACATTTATTGTATTCACAATGTATTTATACACAAACATACATACATACATACATACATACATACATACATACATACATACATACATACTTACTCTCTTTATACAAATTTCTAAATGAATTACTTCAAAAGCAAAGTAGTAATTATATAGGGGCAAAAGGGAACTTGTTGTGTGCTCCTATTGGTTTCTCCAAATTCTTCTTCATCTATTTCCATTCATTCTTTGTCACGTCTTATACCAGAAACTAAACTCGTATCAAATATATATATATATATATATTATATATATATATATATATATATATATATATATATATATATATATATATATATATATATATATATATATAATTTACAAGGTTCTATAGATGAGAGCGAATTACCATCAGTAACAACAAACATCCTGTCAACGAAACCGGAAAATGGAATGCGACTTACAACTGCAGAAATGAGTACTCATTCGCCGTTATTAAAGACAACAGATAATGACTTCACAGGATCTACTCGCCTTGCGCAAAGTTCCTCCCAATCTACTACCGATGAGAAGTCTACAATAACACTCCATGAAGACCCCTTGACGTATATAACCGGTATGTCTTCGTCTGTTTTGAAACTAATTTTTTGTATTGGTAATCAGTAAAACTGTATATATATATATATATATATATATATATATATATATATATATATATATATATATATATATATATATATATATATATATATATATATATTATCTACCAAGGTTCCACTATAGATGACAGTGAATTACCATCAGTAACCCAAAACATCCTGTCAACGAAACCGGAAAATGGAATGCGACTTACAACTGCAGAAATGAGTACTCATTCGCCGTTATTAAAGACAACAGATAATGACTTCACAGGATCTACTCGCCTTGCGCAAAGTTCCTCCCAATCTACTACCGATGAGAAGTCTACAATAACACTCCATGAAGACCCCTTGACGTATATAAGCGGTATGTTTCGTCTGTTTTGAAACTAATTTTTCGTATCGGTAACCATTACATACATATATATCGGTAACCATTACCATTATATATTTTGTATCGGTAACCATTATATATATATATATATATATATATATATATATATATATATATATATATATATATATATATATATATATATATATATATATATATATATATATGGGTTATTGCACGAAATTTGGGCGATACCCCGATACCACGTTGTATTCGAGTGATGTGTCCGTGTTTAGCAACGTGTAAAAATACGGACACATCACTCGAATACGACGCGGTATCGCCCAAACTTCGTGTAATAACCCCTTTATCATACATGTATGCTTTGGTAATGACGGTTTTCCTACGGACGTTCCGAAATTAGCGACGAAATAAACTAAAATCGACCCTGCTTGCTCCCCGCTGTACTTATAAAAAGTTGGTTGCTGAGGAGTGAGGACAACCGTAGCACTTCTTGATATTATTCCACTATTGGGCCATTCCACTTCAAGGGAGGGTTGATGGAGCACTTCTAAAGCGAACTATTTAAATATTAAGAGATCGAAACAGGTTTTCACAATTTGAAGAAGATTTATTTTTAGTTTAAAATTAAGATGGATGTAAAATGTAAGCTGGAGTGTGTAAAATGAGTGTGTTTTCGTGTTTTGATACATAACCTCATCCCTGCGTGAAAGTTATCAGGCCGTGCAAGTGAGTTAAGGCAGGGGTTCAGACCGAATTTCTGTCTGAAATTAATTTCTCAAAAACAACTGGTCATATTTTGATGAAATTTGGTATACATACGTAGTTTTGATAGCTCTTTCAATTAATGTCATTAAAATTGGCATAAAAAGGTGTCACGTGATTTTCATACCGATATTTACCCGCCAAAATAGATTATGCTATTTACCCGCCAAAATTTCATCTTGTAAACAACGTTTTAACTTTATTTTTTCGGCATATGATAACAGAGTAGACTCGAGTCAATCAACTAACATACCTTACAAAGGAAATTTCGGAGTTAATCACTCGATATTTCTGCCAAATAAGTTACGTACGATTTGTAGGAAAAATCAATTCTTGTTTGAATTTCGGTAATTTTTTAAGGAAACGTTACCAAATTATAAAGGTATGGTTGTAAAGATGTTTGAAGCCTAAGTTTTAGGATAGCAGAATTTCTAAAAATTAGAGCGATCTACAAGTTGAAATTTTCGAAAGAAATTTGGTCGCTCTGTACGCGATCGGTCCATCTTGCAAGCCATCCAAAAGTTCATGACCAAGTCGCCTACTCACAGTATTACCAAAACGATTTGTGATTGTAAATTAGAAAGTGACTTCACACCTTGTCTTTAATGTGTTTTGTGTCTGTATTGGTAAGGCTGTTAGTGTGACAATTAACAAATGGGTTGATAATTTAAAATAAGCCCTGGCGAGACGTGGGCATAGTTGGAGTGTCTCAGACCACCTTGAAATTTTGACCCCATATTTCGTAACCGGTTCGTTCCTCAGCCGCTTATATAAACATGGAGGTACCAAATGTCTCTCCGTGATATAAGTGTATCTCTTTCTTAATTTTATATTGTATCTATGTTGTTGATCTCTTGATCTCTAGGATACTTCTGTTTGGATCGTTTTGTGTCTGACTCTGTTCGTTAACGTTTGTTGCCTTAAATGCCGTGGACTTTGGCCTTTTCCAGTGTATCGCGGATGTTTGGATTTCTTTGTATGCGATGATCGGTTGTTTGGGGAATAAATTCGAAAATGTTTCGTCCTTTTCTGTATGTTCCAAGTTTCCACATAGTGCTTATAAGCTCTATTTTGTTGTGAACAATAGTGAGTGCTTTGTCAATTCGTTTGCTCGCTGGTGTTCTAGTTGCGAAATTCGTTTGTGATGTGATGTAGCTTTCCTGTTGTTATCTCACATATGCACAGTGTTGTTTTATAAATATTCATGAGCCCTAATGCATATTCATATTAACGTTTGACGCCCAAGCCTTAATTAAAGGCGGAGCCTCCCTTTATAAGGGCGCGAAGCTATGGCGACGTTCATTGTGTAAGTGGACACCAAACAGGCACAAACAGGCACACGCTTCAGAAAATGCCACTTTTTAGTTTTTTCCGGTCGCAAAAACGCAGACAGACTGCCAAGCGGTCAACGCGAAGCTGCTGCCGATCGAACTATGTGGTGATATTCGAATTCTAACGCGACTGGAAGAGGACTTTTAGGAAATTCGAGCATTGGTGGTGTTGAATCAATAACTGTTGGTGATTTGATCGACCGTCAATCAAACGCTTGTATAAACTCTGTTTGCAGGATTACCGAATGTGACAAAAGGTTGAGATCAGTTTGTATAATAGAAATCAAACATCTTACTGGCCAGGTGTTTGACTTGGAGGAGAACTCCACTAATGCGAATAACTGGGATTGAAAATTGCGGCTTTAAAGGTATACAGTCCCCTGTAATCTAAATATGCCCATATATGGCCAAAGGGGTGTTCCTTGGTATTAAAAATGCCCATGTGAGGACGCTGTTTTTAAAAAGCGGCCACCGCTTAAAATCTGTGATTGGTTTGATTTTCTCTTTCCATGGTAACTGTGGCAAAATTGGAACAGGTAACAGTATACCTTTAAGGTGAAGTACTACGAATTACGTCAAAATTAGGTTGTGGTGTCATTTTCTTGAAACTTTGCACAAACATTCTTGGAAGTTGTGCAAGTGCAAAAATGAAATAAAAAATGGGGGTTACCACGCTCGTTTCCATGGAAACGGAAGTTAAAATGGCGTCGTTAGAAATAAATAAAAATGATATAATTCACTTAAACTAAAGAAAGTAATTATAAAACGCTTAGCAAATGAGTTGATTTTAATAAATACCAAGAATTAAGATCCATATCGATCGAACGTATAGTTTTCATGATGTTTGTAAAGAAATTTTAACATAAGTATCGATTACAAAATGACGATATCGAAATTATTCACTACATAATTTTCTAACTTTTTTCCTGTCGCTTTGAATGGTGTCATTTTGACCAAACTTAGCGAATAAAATCCTGACATAATACCATTTAGATTACACTTTTAATGAAAGGGTGTCACCACGCTACTTTTTACAATATCTCCAGGTGAATGGATGATATGCGCCATGTATATGGGAGAGAAATGTTAATTTTGCTCTCATATTGAATAAAAACCAGCTTCTTAGGGGGTTAAAATATGACAAGGTTAAGGTCACATGTATTTCTAAGGGACTGGGTCACAAAATTAGGTAAAAGCGCAATTTCAACAATGACAGGTGATGTTAAATACATGCGCTACAAAATAACCCATTTGCGGCAGGCCGGAGTTAAATCTGCGCAGTAACGTTCTAAAGCGTGTGCGCGTCCGAATTCGGCGCCCTTTACCTTTAACCTACTTTGCGCGCCAAAATTGGGTCAAAGTACTCGCGCCACGCCAGCATTCGATTTCAAACTCGATCGAGTTATGAAGAGCTGAGAGCTAGCAGCTCTGCGACTTCTATGAATGCACAGTGGATATAATAGCAGTACCACTCAGTTTATCTCGAAGAATTATACATGTCCCCAGACGTCAAATATGCCGAATTTACCATCTTAGAAAGGAATTTGTGAGCGGATTAGGGAAAACATGAAGTGAGCACACTATAAGCTGTAGTGTCGTAACTCCTTCGTGATTTTTTTGCTGTACGAATAAAACATTTCAAAGGTATTTACGTCCTCTGCTCGTATAGTTTCTTTCCTGGCTTGCCTAAATAGAACTGAACTTCCTTTAACAACCTAAACGAAAGTTTGACTTTCTCTGGATCTTACATTGTATCTGAAACCCGCACCGGTGCCACCGGACACGATCATGACCTGTGAATTACACAGACAGGTACAAATCGGAAATATATATGTGCACCTTGTCTGTCGCGAGTATTTTCACTCAGTGCGGTTGGACTTTTGTGGCTCATTTATGGCTGTAAACGATGTAATTCACCACCTAGATACTTAAGCTCATAAACAGGAAACTTGTCGTAAAGCGGTTCTACCATGATGCACTGTCTACCGGTTTCTTAATTTTCAGCAGCGTAGACGACGTGAAAACACTGCACCATATGTGACTGGCCGTGAACGATGACAGGTGTCGGCAAATGATACAAATTTTTAATGCGTTCGTTTGTATGTATTTTGGTACAACTATACTTGTACCCAAGTGCAATGCCCATGAACTGACTGCAAACAACAAAATTTCGACCATAATCATAATGACGTTTCGGATTGTTATTTATTTTTTTCGCTCAGCTGTTTTATATGTATATGAACATTCCAACAAAGGTCATGCATACCAGCGAAGGTCAAATGTACGCGTAGCTGTAGTTAGGTTACAGTGAAAATCTAATTCGTATTTTAACTTGTTAAAATACGGATTCATATCAGTACCGTCTAAACAGTAGGAGAATGGCAATACAGGCATAGCATGTATGATATATGTATATATATATATATATATATATATATATATATATATATATATATATATATATATATATATATATATATATATATATGTATGTATGTATGTATGTATGTATGTATGTATGTATAATATAATATATATATATATATATATATATATATATATATATATATATACTATTTACCAAGGTTCCGCTATAGGTGACAGTGAATTACCATCAGTAACCCAAAACATCCCGTCAACGAAACCGGAAAATGGAATGCGACTTACAACTGCAGAAATGAGTACTCATTCGCCGTTATTAAAGACAACAGATAATGACTTCACAGGATCTACTCGCCTTGCGCAAAGTTCCTCCCAATCTACTACCGATGAGAAGTCTACAATAACACTCCATGAAGACCCCTTGACGTATATAACCGGTATGTCTTCGTCTGTTTTGAAACTTACTTTTCGGATTGGTAATGAATAAAACCATATACATACATACATACACATATATATATATATATATATATATATATATATATATATATATATATATATATATATATATATATATATATATATATATATATACATTGTCTACCAAGGTTCCACTATAGATGAGAGTGAATTACCATCAGTAACCCCAAACATCCCGTCAACGAAACCGGAAAATGGAATGCGACTTACAACTGCAGAAATGAGTACTTATTCGCCGTTATTAAAGACAACAGATAATGACTTCACAGGATCTACTCGCTTTGCGCAAAGTTCGTCCCAAACCACAACCACTGAGCAGTCAACAACAACGTTCCAGGTAGATCCCTTGACGTATATTACCGGTATGTATTACATTTGGTATTGGTATTTAGCAAAACTCTATTATCGATGCATTCTTCTGCCTTCCGCGTCGCCGAAATGCTCAATCATCGTTTTGCCATCTTGGATGCAAATTATAAATTTTATTTTATTGTTTAGTTCAGTTCGTTGCACTCTAATGAGATTAGGTTACCATCAAGCAAATATTTTCATCATTTTGTTACATGAAACTAAATTTACTTATTTTGTCCAGAGACCCTTGAGGGTGTATGTTTTGCCCGAAGTGCACCGACACACAAAGGATTAGCCGAACACATACAACGCATTGGGGACAGGATGTAATATTTTTCAGTCTAATGAATTTTAGAGAAGACTTAAATTCAGCTGTTAACAATATCAAAGGACGCTACCTAAATAAATGTTGTGTTGGCATTCAAAAATGATTTTGAAGAATAACAAAAGAGTTCATTTTACGAATAGAACAAAATTAATTGAAAATACATCACAGGTTGCATATCGATTTTACGTTTTTTTTTCTTAAAGAAGGTGCAGGTATTTTGTCTTATGCTGTGTGACTTTGTGAAGGTCACGGAGCTACAAAAATGAAGGATCGAATTTTGCCGATTCTCTATCTGTCGATTACTTTTTGACTTGTATTATTCATGTCGTATTAGATACAACAAGCTGGTTAACCTGGGGTCAGTGGTCTTCATGTGACGTAACATGTGGAGGCGGTAGCCAGAGTCGCTTAAGGGAATGTTTTTCAACCAGGTCATTGAATCACAAGACTTGCACTGGCCAACCGCATCAGTACCGCGTGTGTTCAGATTGGGACTGCCCAGGTGAGTAAAAAAACAATAGACAACGTTATGTCGCGCGATTTCGCGAGTGGTGGACCTACCGTTCAATCACTTATAATTAGTGGACAGTCATCTGCAAATAATAGGAAGAATGGTTAGAATATTTCACAGAGTGAAAACAGCAATGCCTTGAAAACTTTCTTCGAATCTAAGTTTTATACTTCTGAGTGAAGAAGAATTTAATTACGTCCTCTTTAAATTTTGGGTTGTTACTAGAATCCATAATCGTTCCTGATTTTTTTATTTGGTCAGCGACGTTACATATAGCTTGTGTAAATGCTACTACTCAACTTCGATTCATGTTGACACGGACGTAACGCCATGCAGTTGCATTGTCCTTTGCTGTAGCGAGGAAAATTGTAGGGAATAATGTCACATACGCACGTCGAAAATTCATAACTTTTGCAAAATAATACATAGGTTGAATTTTTAGTTTAGTGTAATTTGCGATGATAAACTTTGGGGTATGGGGTACGTTTTGGTCATATTTCATGAAAACTGTAAAAGATATTGATTATTACAATATGTCATCTAAAAGCGGAATGAATTGCCTTTCTAATGATACCAAACAAATGAGGTTAATGTTAAAAACTCAGCAGATGACTCACAAGAAGACAGATTTGACGAAAATGCATATGGGGCGCAAAATCGTGATTTTGCGGTACCCTTCAAAACATGACCGTAACAGCTATTGCATCTCTATATTTTTTCTGTTAAAATTGCATTTCGTATTCTAGGGATCCCAAGGCTTCTGAAAAATACAGATTTGTTATCCTGTGGGAGGGGAGGTGCACGAACACCCCCTCTAGCCCACGGCCTAATACCATCTGCTGCGCTCGAAACAGACGCTTCAAGCAGACACTGTTCATTTTCGCTGGGTAAGGGAGCATTCGTTTTTTACGGGGAGGGGGGGGGGTCGGTGGAATTTGAGCGACAAATGAAATGTAAAAAGCGACCCCCCTCCAAATCAAATTTCTAAAATTTAACCCCCCTCAATTCATCAATTGTAAAATGTGACCCCCCCCAATGAAATACAAAATTCACCAGATTTGATTCATTAACCCTTCGCACCCTGTTGCCCCGGGCTGAAAAAGTTTCCTCACATACTAGAGAATCAACATTTTTGGTGAAATTCCAAAATCAAATTTTTTGCACACACATGAACTTGTAATTGCTCTAGTCTAATCAAGTACACTAATAACAATATTTAAGAGTACATAAATACACAGATTTACCTAGTTTTATATTGGAAGAAACTTATTCATAGTTTCCTCATAGACAAGATAGTGAATCAACATTTCGGTGAAATTCCAAAATCAAATTTCTTGCACAAACAACCACTTGTAACCACTCTAGTCTAATCAAGTACATTAATATCAATAATCAAGCGTACATAAATACACAGATTTAACTACTTTTGTATTGGAAAAAAATTCTTCATAGTTTCCTCTGACAAGATAGTGAATAAACAATTCGGTGAAATTCCATACTCAAATTTCTTGCTCACACATGCACTGGTAACTACCCTAGTCTTATCAAGTACATTAATATCAATAATCAAGAGTCTATAAATACTCAGATTTAGCTAGTTTTGTATTTAAAAGAAATAATGCATAGCTTCTCATAGATTATGTATGGAGGACCTGTGTATTTTCTATTTTGCCTGGGAGTTCTTGTGTGTTATCACTGTATACCTAGGGAGTCCAAGACGGGAACTTTCCAGAGAGTGTTTTCCGTTGCATGCTGCACTGGAAGACTTGAGTGTCAGCGTGTGCTTTTTAAGTCAGATATTTCTCTATTTTGAGTTTTACTCAAGTCAGCAGATATGTAAAGAAACCGGTGAGTGGCAGAGATCGAACTTTATGCGGATCGGACTGTTTATTTAAACCCCACGCCATCCTCTACTTTAGTCGATCGAACGAACATTGCTCACACAAGTGAAACTTTGAAAGCTGTGCCGTATATATGCAATATGCGCACTGCACGCTGAGATGGTATCACCACAAGTTGAAAGCTGATCTTTCTGCAGCAAATTGTGTGTTAACTGCGAACTTTATTCCGTTTATGAGTTCAGTCAGATGTCTGAGATTGTCATGAGAACATTATTTATGATTGTTCCACTGAACTTTTGTCGATGCGCGGAGTTAGCAGAGGAAGACTTCAGATTAGTTCGGCATGTCCCCGGAGCCGACCGGAAGTAAACAAAGATCTAAGATGGCTGCGCCCGTGGTGGCTGAACTTGACGCTGCTTAGCAGTGAATTGCGTGTGTTTTCGCTGACTTTCATGTGCGGACATGAAAGTCGGACTTACAATTGTGCTCATCATCGAACACTTGTTAAAGTCGCGTGTGAACTATTTGTGTTTCCGAGCCGCGTGGTCAAGTCTGAGGTACCTCTGCAGCTCTGCGGTAACGTTAAGTTTTCCCATAGAGAAACATAGATAGATAGAGTGGCAACGGGTATTGTTTAAGGCGTGAAGCGGTTACGTAACCCATCCATGTTCGCCTCGTCTCAGGTTGCTCTCGCCTCTCTTTTCCGAAGAGTGCCGACCATGAATCCTTCGGTAATTTTCGGATTTTTGCCAATTGTTAAGCAAAAGTATGTTCGGCAAAGTTTGTGTTGTTGTTGTCGTGTGGTGCTGAGCAGAATTGACGTGCTGGCGAAAACGGGAGTGTTTTGAGCTTCAGGAAAATGAGTTTTACTGTTTTAAAAATTCCTCTCATATTTTTATGAATATATAATGAGTGTGTTTGAACCAAATTTGAAAGTCTTTTATCGATACTGTCTGGTTTTACTCAATGATTTACGGTCAGTCATACCCTCTTTTACACGTGCGTCAAGGAAGGACATGTTTATGAAACTGCTGGCGTGTTATGTTTTGATTGGGGTGAAGCAGTGTTTCTGGCCTGAGAGCTCACGAAGTAACTATGGTTGCTACGCGACTGGCAGTACGATGCCATCTCGTCGTATTTTTCGCATAATCTCGAGTAATTATCGACCACAAACAAAGCCCCCAAAAAGTTTAACACCTTTGGAGCTCATTTTAATATGAAAAGCCAATAGTCTACCGAGACGACCATGGAACAAAAGGCATGCAAGTGTTGCGACTCTGTACTCTGTGGTTTTCCATAGAAATTGTTAAGCAATTAGAGAGGGTTTGAACAGAGTTTTTGTTCTGAAAGTGTGTTCGACTCCTGCCATCGGGAGGTCGATCAGTACGGTTATTGTCACCATGGAGTAATATTTATAGTTTTGAAGTACGGTTTTACTATTTTATATGTAGACTCCAATATTTGACACAATATAGTAATATACAGAAGTTGTTTGTTACATTATATGACTGTGTGTTAGTTCCTCATTTCATGCCCCATGTTCTGTAGCCCTGCGTACAGGTCTGTGCACGTGTGTTCCCAGCATTATATGGCCTCTACCACAGCCCTGCAACAGTCTATGAAGAGAACTGAGGTCTCTGCGGCCTGGATCTGGACCGCAATGAAGAAACGGTCTTTTTGGCCGAAATTCTGCTCTGTTGGGGCAAAATCCTTTCCCTGCCTACCTATACCTTCTAACCAATCCCAGAAAAGATGCGATTAACTTCTCCTAACGTCCAAAACCGCTCATTTTCTGAAACATAACGTACTCGACAAGTTGTTTACCCATGGAGATCCCCATTTTGAATCTCGCTGCAGAGACCCCAGTTATCTCCACAGACCTTTGCATGACTGTGGTGGAGGCCGTATAACGCCAGGAACACACAGACCTGTACTCAGGGCTACATGCTCTGTTTATTTATTTATTTATTTTATTTACACTTTTATTGAACGGCCGAGTTACTTGTACAGTGATTTTCATCGGGGCTCAAGCAAAATTACAATAATTACATCTACAAAGGAACATTCATTTTCACATAATCTTTCAAGTCAGATTATATCTGTTGCTGCTCTAGAGAGGGTAACGCCAGTCTCGGACTTGTTGGCCCTGCTAGAGAAATAAATTTGGCTGAGCTTCGGTCGGTTATTATTCTGCTGTCTCGAAACATCGGTTACACAAGCAACATTCCGGTGAAATTCCAAAATCAATTTTTTTCCCATAACTCAATACAAACCTTTGTAAAATTTGACCCCCCCTTCAATCATTGATTGTAAAATTTGACCCCCCCCCCCCCTAAAAAGCGGTTTTGTAAAAGTCACCCCCCCCCTGATTTCCACCGACCCCCTCCCTGTAAAAAACGAATGCTCCCTAAGACGAACCTGTCTCCGGCGCTGAGCATTCCTTTATGTCTTCATACAATCTGTACACTCGAGCACTGACATCTACTTCTACAAGTCCAAAGGGTCGCAAAATTTTGCAACCCGCAACTATCTGAACTGAAACAAGCATACTATACTGATTCTGAACAGTGGACAGTCTGAACAGTCACAAAAACTGCTCTCATATTTTCTAGACTATGCAAATAGCAAGTCTAGACTTGCGCAGTTTGTCGTGGCAGTGTATTTGGCAATAAATTGCCGTTGGCGGCGCCCTCTACTGTAAATTGAAAAACAGCCTCGGAGAGTTGATTTCTTGGTTTGAAAAATAAGAAAAAAACGCCACGACGGGTTTGTTATTTTTGCGACGCGCGCGAGGACGAGAAACCATTTTTTTTGCCTAAGTGTATCTCTTATTTTTCTTTATCATTTGTGTGCGATAATTGATTGATTTTTGAAGAGAATTTTTAGCGTTTCGTCTTCAGCAATCGCAGTTCTTGTTGCTGTCCGCCATCGTTCTAAGGGAGCCGTCATTGTTTACGGCCTGCGGGGGGGGGGGGTTGGAGGAATTGCTTTAGAAACTCCAACATTTCGAGTAACCCCCTGCCAACCATGACGTGTTTGAGTAACCCCCTCTCTGCTACAGAAATTTTGAGTGACCCCCCAAAAAACGATTCCAGCTGAGCTAGTTTTACATGCCATATTAATATTTACTCATCAGTCAAGAAGACCAGCCCATTTCTGGCAGTCTTGCTAAAATTGTTGTTTGTTGACTAGCTGTTTGCTAGTCCTTTGCAGCACATTTCTGGTTGTCTTTTGAAACTGTTGTTTGTTGACTAGCTGTTTGCTATCCTTTGGCACGACATTTCTGATAGTCTTTTGAAACTGTTGTTTGTTGACTGGCTGTTTGCTAGTACTTTTGCAGCACATTTCTGGTAGTTTTTTGAAACTGTTGTTTGTTGACTGGCTGTTTGCTTAGTCCCTTTGCCAAATGGCTCGACAGTATTAACCTTGTTTTACTTTTTAAAATGCTTTTTTACATTTCAAGTATATCAACAGCAAAAATCAAGATAACGGAATTTACAAATTAGTTTTGTTTGCCTTGTTTCATGTAAATCAACATTTAGTTTCCTTGAAAGTGTTTATGTGTTTTCTATTAAACGTTCACAAGAGTGAGATATATCAAAAATCGTTTATCTATAGAATGCAGTTTATGCATTTTAGTAATTTATTGCATCAAAACGTTGTTTCTACTATACTATGTTTATCAAGATATCGCCAGTACTTGTGTCAAAGAAGACAGAGTAAAAACCATACAAAGAAAAAATGGATTGAGATATTATTAAACTTTACATTTTTGTTCGAAGATACAAGATTCTGTATCGCTCAGGTATTTCAGGAGTTTATTTTCCTTCAATAAAAGATTGGTCTGTTGTCAAGGCATTCCACTGGTTTTACACTTGATAGAATCAGAATTAGCTTGCTTTACACATTTTCCCCTATCGGTAACCTTTACAATGTAAAATATAGAAAGCAGACTTTGCTAATGAATGATCAGGCAAGTGTATCAATCTTTAATCAGGAAATAATGAAAAGTGTACTCAGTACTAGCCTCTAACATAAGGCTTGCCACGTCAAATAGCTGATCATTCTCATCTGGAGATCACAATAACGTGAAACATAGTGTAATGAGCTATTAGTTTCTACTTGAAACCACCTGTATTATGATATATATATATATATATATATATATATATATATATATATATATATATATATATATATATATATATATAAATAATATATGTGTGTATACATAATTATACCGGGTATGAAATAAAAACTCAAGCATACATATTGGTGTTCTTTACTATTATTGTTGTATTAATTCATAACTTCACTAAATGCTTCAGTACATATCAACAAAATTGAGTAGACTTCCTTCTTGTTCCCCACTTTTGAGCAACCCCCATGTAGCGTTCGATTTTTTGAGTGACCCCCCATTCCTCCAAACCCCCCCAGGCCATAAATAATAACGGCTCCCTAAAAGAGTAATGCATTGTAGGTAGTCTTTACTCCATAGGTTACTTAATATTGATGTACGCACTGTCGTATCCAAGTAGTCATGTACTCACCTCATTACTCAGCATACTAGTCATTTAATAATACAAGAACCTGAATTCACCATAACAAAGTTCTCGCATGAGGGCGTCCATCAAGATGTCATGCTGGTAATGATAGTTTTCATACATTTTAGCATAGGGTATTTCATTTTATAATCGAATCATATCATTCCCGCTCTGCAGTATTGTATACACAACCTGTAGTATTGCATAAATGAAGTGTAATATTGCATTGGCGACTTTTGGCAGGCATTCTACGCCATAGGATGTCTCTAGACCTCTTTTAGATTCTACAAAATTCCTGCTCATGCATTGTAACAGGTGTATTCAGTGTACTCAGCATGTTAAATAACCCCTTTATCTTAATTTTCAGCGGGAAAAGTATCGCTGCCAATGGGTCTAAAGTGGCCAAAGTAACTTCGCCAATGCTCACATTCAATTATGGTATATATGTCACCAAGCACTATTGCACAGCAGCTACTTAAGGTAGAACGCACCTCGGGGACAGACATTCGGACTCTCAAACTTTTACAATTCTCTTCTGATATACCACTTGTGGGGGTTCATTTTAAAGCTCTTGGTCAAAAAACTTTTCACCGGCTTAGTTTTTCGAAATTCGAAATTTTTTATTTTTCTCCATAGAGTTAACACAGGGATGGCGGCCATTTTGAATTTCTAATATCGGTAAATCTTGGGTAATTTGTTTCTCTGGTATCAAAATTTGCACGGTGACCCCCTATTTTTATTCTTGATTTTGAAAGAGAATATTTGAAAGATTCCTTGAGGAAAGTTAGAGCAAAAGTTTAAGTCTTTCACTTTCGAGGTGCATACTACCTTAAATTATTTCAGTCTGAAAGTTAATGTATCGCCTTTAATACTGCATTAACAGCATAAAGTCATAAATGGGTTTAATGATCATGGTTATTGCCACGCATGTTTACATACAGACTTTTACTTGCCACAGCGCCGTTTACAACAAAAAGTCAATTTACACGTCCGTTTGCGTATTCTTATGACGCTCGGTCAAAATTTTCAGATTGTACAAAAGTCTGCGACTATGGACAGCTGGACTCTTCCTGTTTGTTCTGTACCTGCAAGGACAGCAAAATCACGGGAACAGTTTCTGAGATTTCTGGGCGCAGAATTAAAAATGCTTCCATTTCGAGAGCAGAGTTTCCGCTTACACCAGTCGCTGTTACCGACAAAAAGGGGTATTTTGAGGTCAACGACGCATGCATTACTGCGACAACCTTGATAATTACCAAGGAGACATACAAAGCTGCCAACGTTTTTGTTTCTTCACCCAAAACACCTGAAAATCTTGATATCAACGTCATTTTGGAGAAATTTCGTAAGTTGTTTCATATCATATTTCTACATATACTTCAACATTTCATTTTAATTCCGACTGATCGAATCTGGTACTTAGCGGATGTGCGATGATGTAATATCCCATAAATTCCTCTATCTTTGTTCTTGCACATCGCACATATCGGCAGAGTGGCTATTTGCTATAATTGTAAATGTCTCAGAAGCATTGCAAGAAACGATGTACTGCGATGTCCGTAATTGAGGTAGCCGTGTATTTCAGTTCAGTCACTTGTATTGTTATGTGGGTCCTAAAGAGACCATTTTATTGGTATTTCTAACATGTGCAGCATTACTGAAACACACTTCAAGTGTTTTGTTGACACCTGACAATGAAAAATATCTTATTGTCCTCACCTGTAATTTGACTCAAATCTGTAGTACATCTGTACATATAAAACGGTATATTTACTGTCGGCATCTTTTGAAATGATCTAATACGACTAGCAATATATCTTGAATTTAAAACCTCATTGCGAAAATTCCTTAACGCAGTATATTAATATCAGCATACAACTTCATATGTTGTCAGAAAATAATGACACAATAATATGCATAATTGTGCACACGATTTTTTTTTATTTCTCCTCTTCATTTCAATTCTTTACTTGACTTTGTCATTTTTTTCCAAAATAGCTTATCACCTTTGAAAGAGCTTGTACAAGATATGTAAATAACAAAAGTACAGATCTTTTCAGTTACAAGTTTGTCTCGTGTCATATACAGCGATTTCTTTTCATCTGACGTAAATATTCGTTGGAAGACCCAGTACACCTCAGATTATTTCCACCAACCTATCTCTTTCAGTGCCACCGATAATCGATGAACATCCCGAGCCAAAAATACGACTTGTTGGACAAGATGTCAAACTCTGTTGTCATGCATACGGAACTCCAGAACCAAGTTATTATGAATGGTAAATGTTTGACATGCAACCCATCTTTTACCCATTCCCTCACACTTCAATCCCAAAGTAACCTGAATAATGTCTTGTCTCAATGATTTAATCACCGGAAACTTTGATGACCTTATCATGTTCTGCAATTAACGGTAATTTCTCAAAAACAACTAGGTCAGGTATCGATGTTAAACTGTTTACTTATTTAACGGAGAGATGTGCATTTCACCATATTATATGCCTCATCACTCGCCCAATATGATTTAATGGCAATTCGTTGATGACGTTGCGGGCCGTATACGCATAACTTGACTGAAACTGACCTTGAACTATCTTAAACCACACAAAAATGATTAAATATATTCGTGCACCGGCCTATGAAGAAAATCAATTTACTTAACGTGGAGCTGCACGTTGCCAACACATTTTTTCAAGGAATATTTTCTCATCTAAGATGACAAGGAAACCCCTCATACTATATATGCTCAAAAAGCAGAGAATCTAACATTTTGTATGGTAGCAATAGTTTACTCGAAGGATGACTGGTGTGTATATTTGGGGTAAAAACACAATTTTGATATTAAAGACAAAAATTTATTTAGGTAAAAATGACTTATAATCAAAACAGTGATTAAAAACATGATGAGCAAAATTAAGATGCCTCTTATTCAAAATGTAGGAACATTATCGCCAAACAAAATAGTAGTTTTGTTATATAGCATTTATAGATATCATGAAAATTTCAGAAAACGTGACCCAGTAAGAGTGGAGGTAAATTCTATAAAAATCTTGAAATTCGGAGAAAAGAGAAGCCAGGAAATTCAATATGTAAATTATTCCGGCGAGGCATGTAAGAAAAAAGTTATAGTCATAAGAGGGACAACGTAACCTCGAGGCACGAACCCATATGCTCTTCTGAGATTTGGCAAATGGTTAACTGCCCTTGGGCACATTGTTTAGTTTTGGGTTCACTACTACGGAATGCAATTCTTGCAATTACGTGTGGGTCAATAAAAATTTATTCAGCCTTCTGATGAGTTGTGTATTTAAAAAGGCCATAATTGCATGATAACTTAATTTCACGAAAAAATCTCTCTCGATAAATGATCATGGTCTTTCAAACAAATATATATCGCATTGAAAAAGTAACACATGAACCAAGCAATATACGACGTCAAATGACCTGACTGATTCTGGTTTCCACCACTTGCTGACGTATATCATTCAATGATGCCATTATTCATCTGTACTTACCAGGTTCAAAGATGGTGATATATTTGATGACCTTCAAGCTTCAAATAACACCCTACTTCTGACAAATCTTAATATGGAGGATGCTGGGAAGTATAAATGCAGAGCAAATAGTGATGCCGGAGCCATCTATTCATTACCCGCAAAGTTGACTGTTGTTGGTTAGTTCATCAGCTATCACTAGAAGACAATATGAGTAAAAAATTTGTTTCATATATTTCACTTTTTACTATGTTTATATTATTGCCAGAAAATTATTACCAGGGCAAAATACTTGTTATTAAAATGATATAGCTTATACCTTGCCAATATGCTGCTGATGCATCATTATTCTGGTCGTTAAACGAATAAAGTGATTACACCTCCAAACACTATGTTTATAGCTGAGTGCACATTTGTCTTCGCTGTGCGTGAATAAGTACACCTTCAAATATCATGCCTTAATCAGAATTCACCATGCCTTCCAATTCTTCACAGGTCTGCAGCATAAGACTGGTCTTTTAATATCTTAAAAGAAGAGAATTCTTTTCGATGACGATTCTGAACCGATTCAGTTTTAATCTCATCATTTTTGTGACGATCAGAAATTTACGAGTCTTGAAAATGTCTACAAGTTGAATCTCAACAACTATTTTGAAATTTAAATCGCCTCTCCCAATTATTATGTGGGCATTACTTCTAAGATTTAATCGTTGTTGCTGATAGGTATGATTAAAAATTTCCCTATGGTGCAAGCAAAAATTAAAATCCTTCATTATAGAGAAGTATTCGAAGGCCTACTTTCAGGTATGATTTCAAACCTGTAGGATTACTTTCTACGATGATACTCCATGCTAACAATACTGATAAAATATCAACGCAACGCATACTAAATAGTCATTGAAATTTTATGAATAAGTGCTTTCTTCATGGAGTACAGGTATGCTTATAGTGATGGGTCGTCCAGTTGACTATGGTGCAAACGTTTTGTAAAAGTATTAGAACGGGTTTAACAATTTTAGCATTTATTTCGTCTCAAAAATTAATAAAATATTTTTGTGTTTGTGTCTAGATGGAGCAACAAACTACTCATGCCCATCCGAGCCACTTCCACATTATATTCGTTTACCTGAAGATTGTATCAGTGACGATGGGACTAACCTGCAAAATGTCGGCAAATGTGCTCAGTCAAAATGTGCTGGTAATTTTGATGACCTCGACGAGAAATGTTCTGACATTCAAGAGTTTTGCTGCAGTCCGTCCTCTACCGAGATGCTGGAACTAACATGTGACTCGTTTAACATTAGTATACTTGTTGTCACTAGTTGTTCATGTGGTGTTTGTGTGACGCCAAAAGTGCGTGTAAGAGGGCGCGCTGTTGCAGTTGACAACGGCGATCCCCTTGCCTATGGTAGAGTATATGTTCTGGGTGAGCGAGTTGATCGTACATCTAAAAATGGTGACTTTTGTTTTGAAATTGCTAAGGGAGTCAGACATCTTGCAGTCACATTTATTGATAGGAAAAACACGTTTGTGGAGACCACAAAAGTGCTGCCAATTGGGCAGGGAAGTAGCGTGTATCACGAAGTCTATCTGCAAAGACGTGCATTACCAGTCATGGTAAATGCCAGCGAAGCATCAACTATTTTCCTCGGGAACTCATCAGAACCATCGGTAGAGTTAGGAATTCCATCAAACTCTTTCCATACGGCAGATGGACAGCTGTACACTGGAAACGTTGCTGCCTCTGTGACATTCGTTGACCCTGCTGACCCGGATGCACCACACATAATGCAGAGTGACTTCACAACCGTTGACGTAGAAGGGAACTCAAGGCCATTGGAGACTTACGGTGTGTTTACTATGGACTTTACTGATGACAGTGGAAATAATCTCATCGTTGGTAAACCAATAGATGTTGTTATTCCAGTTTATGGACCACTAGATGATATTACAGAGACTGATGAGAATGGTGAACTGCGTACACGTCTATGGATATTGAATGCGGACAAAGGGGACTGGGAAGACGCTGGTAGTCTCCAGCTTGTCAAGAAGCAACGAAGAAAGCGATATTCAGATGTTTTTATATTTGGGCCAATTGTCTTACCAGCCCAGAGGCGTAATGTATTCCGTTCTTTAGCCTATAACATTGATGCAAGACAGTGGAACACCAGGATCTGTTACCTCAAAGTGCGGGTGTATGCAGATGAAGCCATGACCGAAGGTCTGCCCAATGCAAAAGTCACTTCAGTATGCAGAAGAAGAGGCAACCGCGTTGCAGACTTTCAAGACATGCTGACTGATGCGAGTGGTGCTGCTTGTCTTGAGACGTTCTGCGATCGAGATGAGACGCTTTACTCTGTACATGTAATGACTGAACACAATGGACAATCACTACATCCAGTTCATCCTGAGGCTGTCTTAGCAGATAAACATCCTGGTGTCTGGCCAGATGCAGTTCGCAAAAGCGTGACTCTTTCAGACGTACATGACTTTGGAATGTACATTGCAGTGAAAGCCATCACGCCCCATATGTCTTATAAAGATGGTAACATTGAATATGACGACGATGATTTCGGTTACGAAAGGATTGAAAGTAACAACTTTGGTCCATTCTATTGGCTGTGGTGGCAAAATGAAGGGGCCAAAGAAAAATGTGAAGAGGCCACTCTTGGCGAAAATCACGTAATTTTTGTAAAAAAACCCCAAAAGACTTCTACACTCGAATCGCACAACACCGTGGAGGATGATTATGAGAGTGACAGAAAACCTCTCTCCTGGTATCCTTATGAAGAAGACAGCAAAATGTCATGTTTTATTAAGATTCTTGTAGATGGTGGTCCTTCTGTTGGTCGTTTCCGTGTCACTAGTTATGGGGGAGATGTACCTGAGGTAAAGAAGAAGAGGTTTGGTCTCCGCATTGATGACTCAAAACCTGATCCTCCTGTTAAACGTTTATCTCACAAAACAGCAGCATGCATTGAATTCAAATGCAGCGGTCCAATACGTCAAGGATCCCCGTTTGAAGGTGAATATGCCGAGGAACTCGGAAATGACCGTACTGTTGTTATTGTCTATCCGACGGGGTCTTCTAGGTGCAAACTAAAGCCAGGAGATTATGGCGTCAACAAAGGTCTCATGCAGCATCTTGAAGATGTTAATCTCATCAGTGAGGTAACAAGGCACTCTGGACGTGGGGTCTTTCAGTTCAAAGTACCACTTGATGTAATTCGTGGACCATCGACTGGTATATACATTGGATCTGGTTCAGATGAAAGAGCAAGAGAAAATGCCGAAGGGCATTGTTTCAGTGGTAGCAACTTTTTACTGGATACCGAAGATCCGGAGACTGGCTGGGCTTTACAATATGACTGTCAAAACTATGTAAATGATGACTCTGTTTCCGAATATGAAACAGAGGACTATGACCTCGATGATCCCTCTGATTATGAGAAACCACGCACACCCTATTCCTGGTACAGCAATGAAGGTGAAGAAAAAACTGCCTGTTTCTTGAAGATTGGCGTATATGATCCTCAACAAAGACAGCACGGATTTCTTGTTTCCAGTTATGGTGGAGGACATCCGAGTGTAGGCTATGATTTACTTGGTTACAGAATCAAGAATTCATCATTGGAGCTAAACAACGATACGGCTGCGTGTATAGAATTTAGATGTGATAAATTAGTATCTCCGACCCATGACAATATTATCGAACTGTTCAATGACTCTTCCTTCGCTGTTTCAGTTATTGACATTTCAATGACCACCTCTTCGGACCACTGCAGCATTTTGGACTTTGAGTCTCTGTTTTGGTACTGGCATGAGTTGCCACACTGGTGTGATTGGGATGACAAATATTTCCCTATAAATTACGACGACTGGGATTATTTAAGGCAATACCATGAAGATATTTCCTCGGAAATATACCACAAAACAGAGACCAGCTTAAGGATGAAACTTTCGCCGTACATTTTATTTAAAAACTGCGTTGACTCCCGTAATTATGGTATATATATTGGGCAAGGTGAAGGGCGACAAGCTTTCGATAAGGCTCTGGAGAAGTGCATAACAGGCGAAAGTTTTAACATCTACTATGATTGTGACTAGAGTGAACAAAGACAAAGACGCCACCGTGCCCATGTATCATATAAACTGAAGATACCGTGGCTGCCAGGACGGAAAAATAGCACATGATGACAAAAACAGTTCTATGTTTGAACATGAATCCTCTTTACTTCATAAATTAGAAATTTTGTATATCATACAACCATCACTGCCCTGATGTTATTTCCTAACAATATGTTTATTGGAGTATAGTTTAGTGATACAATACTGGTTTCACCCTAAAAGATAACATTGTTTCGCGGCTAAAATGGACTCCTGATTACCATGATGCATCAGGAATGTGATATTTTGATATGCACAGCTCACCGTAAACAATTAGGTTAATTTTTACATTCAATATCTCCGATCTCATTCTCTTGCTTCACAAGGTCATAGTCACAAGGTATTACGATATTCATTAACCTTTACGATGACCTTTGTGTGCTGGTATTTAAGGGAAATATCGTCCTTGAGTCTTTAAAATCTGTCTCCAATATCTATTTTATTCACTTTTGTTGTTTGTTCACAACATCATTGATATTTAGCATCGTCCAATCAACAACGAGTAGCCTTCCACATAAAACTAGACAATAAAAATAACGTAAGTTTCAGGCAGATATGTGTAACAAACTGAATGCATTAGAAACATGATGTAAAAGCAATATTGACTGAAATACAAGTGTGTTTATACTATACACAAGCTTGTGCTTCTCATTATGCACATAATGTTTGAAGTAAACACAGGTCATTAGTGAATGCTGTGCCTGTTCGAATTCAGTGCATTCAGCTTTGACATTTAGCCTAATTACAGAAAGTCATTCACAAAATGTGGAAAGCACTAATTATAATAGTCAAATAAAATTCAGTATAATCACTATGACATATGATCATTTCACAGAATAGCCTTAAATATGCAAATGAGATACTAATCATTAGTCATGCTTGACAATATTTCAGCAAGTGCCAGACCATCTACGATAACTGTAGCCTAGTGGTATCATCCAATTCAGTGCAAAAGGCCTATATACAGAAAGTTACAGATGATGCAAACAATCTATTAACGATTAATCACACTCACAATCTTCAAAGTCTAAGTAATCTGACTAAATCTAAGTATGACAATAGTCTTATCAAAGTCAGTTTTGATATATTACCAAATTGCAAGAGTCATCAGTATGCTAATGAGATAATAATCAGAATATCATACTAACCAGAGTATCAGCACACTTAAATCTAAATATACCCCATTTAACTTAGAAATCTGACAAAATCAGCCTAATACCATTAGGAGAGATTCGGTCAAAGTCAGTGCATTTAGTATTGATACAGTTATCATTTTCAGAATTCATAAAATAAACAAATGAGCTCATATTCAGAATGTCATGCCCATCAAAGTTTAAGCATAACTAAATCTAAGTACGATAAATGAAAATCAGAGGTTTGGTAAAATTCAGTGCATCGGGCTCTGATATATCATGTAGGCCTATATGGCGTAATTATAGAATTTCAAATATGCCAATTAGCTAATAATCAGAATGTCAAGCTCATCAAGATTTCAGCGTGAGCAGACTAAAGGCCCGGTCAAAATTAGTGCATTACGTATTGACGTATAGTCTCATTACGGAAAATGCATTGAATACTCAGATGAGCTAGTAAAACCTATTATCTTTTCATGAGGGCCATGGCGCCTGTTTATTACCCCGGGGGCCGTGCGTTACCCGAAACACATCGCGGTCGAGGGGTTTAGCGACGCCACGAGGGGTAGTGAACGGGCGCTATAGCCCGAATAAAGTCCAGGTCATAGGTGTTTTATTTCACGCCATACGCTCATATTGTTTAATGCCATAGTTTTTATTTTTATTTTTTTGATATTATGCACTACAACACTCCATTGTAACAAGTTTACTTGGTGATTTCTCCACAGCGGTAACAGAAGTACCAATTTCATCACAAAAATATCCCAAGTATATATACCTAACAACATTCTTTGTTGCACTTGAATCTTTGTCGCCGATGAGCTGTTCAAGTTCCTATGCTGTTGGAATGGAAAATCTTGCTGTTTTGAGAGAGCTTCGTCACTCATTCCAGGCGCTCATCACGTTCTAATCACCCGCCATTGTTTCAAAGCTGCAGACAATACTACAAATATGGTCACGTGATCGGGAACTTTAACAAATTTGGCCTTCCATTGGAAAGAGCCACGCATTCGTGCAACAATCGATGTGGGTGCGTATACTATGCAGGATAACTTGCATTTATGCCAAGATTGTGACAGTCGGTTGTCAAATTAAGTTTCCCCACTAAACTTACCAGTGTCTTAAAAAAACCTGCTTAAATTTCAATTATCTCTGCTTGTTTTTCAGGAGCATGTCCAATCCACAAAGCTCTGCTATCAATAATTATGCCTTCGTAAATAATGCACTGTGTAGGGGATTCAACTTTCCTCCGATATATGTTAAAGCCAAGACTACGAAGTAAACGAAAACAGAAACAGCTTGCATTCATTTATGATCACATGGAAATCATGCAAATAAATGACAAGACAATCAAAATAATTCTCGATCATAATCATCCTGGTAGCCTGTCAGATATGGTTAAAATAGCTGGCAATTTGCGAGCACAGAAGGGAAGCCCGGTATATATAATTATACATATAGGTGAACTTTCTTACATTAAAGAATTTCCACTGCAAGCCTGTAGACTCATAATCAGCTGAGTCAATACTTATAGAGGGGTAAGAACTTTTCAGATCAACGTTAGCCATAAAAAGAATTGGTGTGACCTTCTGTATAACATCGATTTTCGATGTTTGATACCTAAATTTGTCGGAGTTGTACAGTCATTAACTGCTTTACCAGATGGTCGACTGCAGAATTTCTTCACTCATTTCTCAAGTATTATTATAGCATCGAATGCATTGACAATACTAGGTGGAAATTATGTGCAAACATACTAACCATGGCTAATGTCAGTCAATATTAATTTTCATGTGAGCTCTTAATTTCAAACAACCATCAGAATCAGTAATATCGAAAGCCATTATTAATGCCTCTGATTTATCTAATTCACTTATCACCCTATCTTCCGCTTTACTGTCTGCCTCGTCCTCGTCTTCTTCATCATTCCCTCCTGTCTCTTCTTCTAATCCCCCTAATGGTTTTGTCTGCTTAGACTCGCCAGTGTTGTTTGAGGTTGTGTTGATCAAGTAAATACTTTGTACTTCACCATGCTTCTGGGATTTGAACAAGAAACTGGAGTTGATATAATGCTGAACAAAGTATTTTTCTGGGAAAGCACCTGCCCGGTTGCAATGAATTTATTGATAGGTGCCTGACGATGTTCTGAATCAGATTTGGTCACATTACATTGAGAAATATGGTGTCACTGAATTTTTTGGCATTTTTTCTCTGTTTGGGCCATAAACATTATTTTTATATACAGCCCGTACAAATGCTTTGTAACGCGCTTATCAGATTCCAGTTCAGTTCCCATTGGTGTTGTTATTCACATTTGTTAAACCTCTTTGTTCAAATATATGTAATTACAAAGTCCATAACCTTTGAAAATACTCCATATAACACCATATTTTCAGAAATTGGAGTATTTTCCCAGTTTTCTAGGGGTTATAAAAGTTATATCATGATAATTGCCATGACACTTATTTCTCCTAGTAAACTTGAACATTTTCTTTCTATTCACAAAAGTATTCTTTCCTTTTTGTTATCACCTGTTTAGATAGAAGAAAGCCATGTTCTGTTGTTTTCGCCATAATTCAATAGCAATCTTTGTAAAATATTGGAAACCCCAAACCATTGATTGTAATGTTTGACCCGAGGAGCAACACTCAGTGTAACGATTGTCTCAGGTTGTTATGGCATGCAAAGTGTAAGAGATCTTCGTGATAAAGTAAAGCGGAGAGTTATTTTCAATGCTTGCCACAAAAAAGGTTATCATATTATTTGTCTTAAGGAAACGTACAGCAAAAATGGGGATGAACATTTTTGGAAAAACATCTGGGATGGGAATATTCCTTTCAATCATGGTACTGTACACAGCTGGTTACAGTCTTATTTTCCAACAAGCTACACTTGAATATGTAATCGAAAAAGTCCGAAAGGACGATGCAGGAAGATTAATTATTGTCAAATTCAGTATGGAAGGATCTAGTCTTTGCATCTGTAATGTTTTTGCACGGGACAGTTTTGTAGCAAAATGGTCCTTTTTAAGTATAGTCATTGCATTCTCAGTTCAGATTTTGTAAATGAAAGTACGATGGTTTCATTTAATTTGTCTAAAACCGGGGTCAAATATATGCATGGTCACCCATTCATTCTGTATCTTGCAACATGTCAAACAAGATAAGTACTCGTATCAAACAAAATTCATGACAAATGGCCAACTTGCTCCCTTTAAAGTGTCACCAAATAAAATGGAAACTATGTAAAAATGTTAAAGCAGTACACAATTGCATATAGTTGTTAAAACAAAGCAAGAAAGAAGACCTTGAGGAACTGTTTAAGAAAAGAGAAAAATGTCTTTGTGTCAAGCCATCAATTGAACATTTCGCTTTTTACCAAGAAACCTAAGCTGATTTCAACGAAATATTGCTGAAGGAAGCATAAGGAGTTCAAGTCACAGCAAGATCACGCTGGGTCGAAAAAGGTTAAAGTACAAAGTATTTTCTTGGTTTAGAAAAGAGGAATTATATGAAAAGGAATATCGTAAAATTGAAGACAGGAGATGAGAGAGTTGCTACCGACCTAAAAGCATTTTGAGTGAACAGGTGAATTTTTAACAAGGATTTGTATGCTGAAAAAGTGCAGTCAATTAACTTTACAGAATTTACAAAAACTATGCAAGTGCCTCAACTGAACAGAGTGCAAAGAGAAAGTTGTGAATTTTAAAATTACAGAGGAGGAATGTATGAAAGTATTACGTAACACGAAGTCTAATAAGTCACCTGGCTATGACAGCTTAACCGTCAAATTCTTAGAATGTGTTTGCCGTTATTGGGTAAACTAATCAGGTGAACTTATCATAATGGGCATTTGTCAAGTTCCAAGCAGAAAGCAATCTTTTACAATTGGAGTCCTATTTCACTTTGTCAAAAACAATGTCAAAAGTTCTTTCAAATAATTTTAAATATATATCAAGTTGGATGCATTAGAGAAACTTACGTTGAAGAGGTAGTAAGACTAATACAAGATATGTACCACCATACTGATAAGTTCAACATTTCAGGTGCCGTTATATTTGTAGATGTTGAAAAAGCTTTCGACTCTGTAAACTGGAATTTTATGGTTGATACTTTGCATTTTATTGTTTTTGACCCAAATGTATGAAGTGGATTTCTATTATTTACTGTAATGTTAAAAGCTGTGTTATACAACGGTACGATGACGAGCTTATTTTCGTTAAATAGAGGGTTCGTCAAGGGTGCCCACTTAGCGCTGTGCTGTTTATTTTATGTGTCTAGGTTTTATCATGTAAAATTTGCCGATGTATTAAGGGTTTATCCCTTTTATGTGGTGATTTAATCAGGACTGTTTAAAAAATAGCACAGCTTGCAGATGACACTACTATTTTTGCAGTCTGTGATAAAAAACAGACGCTGTATGATTTGGCAGTAAAAAAAACATTGCAATAGGGAAATTGCTGGTGTAAAGTGGATGAAAAGAAATGTGAAAGATTATTGGGAGTCAAAATTTGTACGGATAAGAAAGAGTTTACCTTCTATGGTAGAGTTCTCATCTTAAACTCTCCTGGTTTATAGAAGCTGATATATCTAGCGTCAATGATTGTTGTACCAAATTACAAAGTGCAAATGATGGATAAATTAATCTATGACTTCGTTACTAAAGGGACCAGCATATTACAAAGGAAGGTTTTGGCCTCCCCGTTGTTTCCAGAGGTTTTATAATATGCCGATTTTTAAGTTTGAAGGTGAAGTCCCTCCATTTTATGTGGATTCAACTTTCGTAGAAGCATGGATTGCCTGAAAAATTATCCTGTGTATCTCTTTGAGCCTTCTGCATAACATTCTGTTTTAGGAGATTTGATTTCATGTAAGATTATGCAAAATGTTTAAGATTTCAAACTCTCAAAGTTTCATCAAAGTATGCTGAAATCATGGAATGGTATTAAACGTCATGATGAAGATCAAAGCCTTACACGTAGCTATCATGTGGAAACTTCAGTATAGTCTTTTTGTCACATGTCGACGTAGCCTGGAATACATTATTTTGGATGAAAAGGAAAACCTCTCAAGGATTTAAAAACCAAGTATATTTCTAAAGCATTGTTAGCTGATTTCATGCAGCCAGCCTGTATGGTAACGTGGCAAAATATACTACAACACACTGTTAATTGGAGTAATGTTTGGGAATTGGCTCACAAAGTGTCAAATGAAAATAAAGTAAGGGCTTTTCACCGGAAATTTTTACACAGAACCTGTATAAACGATGTAAAACTATAAATGGAACAAGCGCCTGAATGCACTTTGTCAGTATTGTAATGTAATAGACACTGTCAAACATCGGTATTTTGATTGCATTGTTGCAAGAAAAGTCTGGAAAGTGGCAGAACGGATTACCAATGCTTGGCATAAACAACATATTGTTATTTCTTTAGGAAACTATCATCAAAGGTTTATATGCCAATGTAGATGTCAATAGGAGAATTAATTGAATTGTTTTGATTGCAAAATGGTCGATTCACAAAAGTCGATGTTTAGGTCTTTGTGAAGCAAATACTGTGATGTTACATATACAGAAGCTGAGAGAGTGAAATTTGCGTTGATTTGTTATTTTATGTCATTTGCCGGATCATGTATTCATTTATTCATTCACACCCTGGCATCCATTTCTCTGCCGTTAAAATCGCCTTTCCACATATTCCTTGAAGGATTACTAACATTTCCCGTACTCATCCAAGAACATTTTGTCTCCAAGAAAAGATCGTCTCAACATAGATTTAGGTTTTGAGCTCTGTTTCCTGATTTCTAACACATATTATAGATTCTGGAGTGAAAAATATAGCACACACTTAAAAAGAAAATAATTACGAAATATAGTTTTTTGTACTTTCGCATAGTATTACGTCAGTTTAACTTCACTTTTATTACACAAGTTGATCCCTTGCATGAAATGTTTATCAATAATCGCAATCATACCAATCAATAATTCGATAACACTAGTTCAGAATTCATAAGACAATAGTTGTAAACATGGACACAAAACAGCACAGAACAGACAGTAAATAGACGGTACACAAACAAAGTCAAATTCATGAAAGAAAGATATATGGACCTCTGGCCAAAAGACCAAGAAGTGATGTCAGGTGTTTCGAAAATAGTAAGCGCATCCTGCCCCACATGTGGCACCCGCCATATATCAATCTGTAAGTCAGATAGGTAGTGGTCACTAACTAAGGCCCCATATGTCACCGATGCCATCAGTGATCATTTGTCGAAGAGAGATATTGTATTTATCTACCAGCTTGCGATACCTGCCAAAAAAAGCGTTTGAATGTAGAGACAAGTCTTGCTCTGATGTAACCTTGATTTAACAGTTTGTAAGAGAGATGGCCATGTCTCTCTACAAAATCACCATATGAACTGCATGCTCTTGCATATCGAATAAGCTGGGAAATGTATACCCCATAAGCAGGTGAGAGTGGAATATTACTGATGAGGTGTGGAAAATTGATTATACTAAAGTTGAAATCATCTCTCTTGTCATATAGCCTAGTAGAAAGGTGACCATTAGAGTCAAATTCAAGTAAAATGTCCAGATATGAAGCAGAAGAGGCCGTTTCTGTAGTTTCTTTAATCTCCAATTCTGGAGGATAAATCATAGCGAGATGTTTACTGAATTCAGAGTTATTCAATGAAATAACATCGTCTATGTATCTAAATGTAAGGTTGAAAGTACGAGCTACAGAGACCTTTTCTGCTTGATAAGGTTCTGGATAAATTCTGCCTCGTATGAGAACAGAAATAAGTCGGCAAGTAAGGGAGCACAGTTAGTGCCCATGGGAATTCCTATACATGTTGGAAAATGTGTCCTCCAAATTCAACAAATATGTTGTCAATGAGGAAATCAAGCATACTGATAATGTCTTTCTCGGTATAAAACACTTTAGCGTTAGTAATATTTTTAACAAAATATGTAGAATTATACCCTAATACCACATATTTGTAACGGCGTGAACCGTTTTGAACCGTTTTTGTAGAAAAATGCTTGGTTGATGATGTTTTTCAAGCGTTCTTTCAATTTATCATGTGGTATTGTGGTATACAATGAGGAAAAATCGAAAGTTTTAATAGATGTTTTTTTGAAACAGATCTTGATTTCAAATTTTCCAAGAGTTCCTTCGAATTTTTTAATATCCACATTTGATTTATACCACTCCGAGAAAAGACAACATCACAGTATGCTTGAAGTCCAATGTTCAGTGTTCGAAATGCATTTATTAACTGTAATGAAAACTAAAAATGATGAGTGTTTAAAGCAATACACCTCGGATCAAATAACAGTGATCGGTCAATGTGATTAATTTTTGCATAAGTGTAGACAAACTCCATTGATGCGTGTTTCTAGCTGGTGATAAGACGATATCATAATTTATAGTCTGCACAGGAGATTGTACTCTGATAGAAATATAAATGGTATCGTCATAGAATTATACTTACAGACTGCATTTGTAGCTGTCGGGGAGTACTATTTTGTCTCTGACATCGAATGATACATTCAGAGTATTACGGCATTTTATCAGTTTGCGGCATTTTCACAGGGCAATTTTCAGTTAATCGTCATGCTGAGTTCGTAGGGCACTTGACTGAGAAACGTAATACTGTCCGAAACTGTGACTGATTGCTGCCTTTGAGAATTTTTCGCTAGTATGTAATTTTGGTCGTTCAAAACTAGTAAAAAATCACTTGCAAACCTAACAAAAATGACATTACTGGTTACGACGTCAGTCAAATTTGGAGAACATAAGCTTCTGTCGTTGGGAGAATTGAAGATCAGCTGCCTAACTTTTCTGGTACCAAGTCGTGACGGTTCTGCTTTCCTAGATTCTGGATTGGTCATTTTGCCTAAACATCATTACGGTGGTACAAATATATATTGATACTCGGACGCTTGCATAACTTGCACGATTAGCAGCTCGAGATTTGATCAAAATACATTGTTACGCATTTACTGTCAAACCCATCAATGCTATGCCAGTTTGTCCGAAGCCGTTGAATCGAATGTGAAAGAAAAGTCGACACTGTTGAAATCTTCACGTTTTGTCATTACACACGCTGATGATCGGCTCTATAGTTTAAGACTTCTGCTAAATCCATTTCCATCGTATCATGGCCTTATTGCTATCGCAACAACAAAAAAATTGTTAGATCGCAAATTGTCGCGGCGTAAAATGATATGATAACCGACCGTCGTAATAAACCTGAAGAGACCTACCATGTGTTGTAGGTAGAAAGAATAGAAGCTATGAAGGGTTTTACTTGTGGGACGGCGTGCCTGTGAATGCAATACAGTATGGGGTTTATAGCCAAATATAAGGTTTACGCAGATAGCTGAATAGCTCTTGTATTTAATGCCTGAGTTTAAAAGGTGAACCTACATTTAGTCCCCATTTTCGCTCGCACACAGAGACAGAAGTCATAAGTAGCACGTTCACAGGTAGTCAAAAAGTTTCACCGGCTGAGAGCTTAAATTCGAGTTCAAGCCAAGTCTTGCTGATTTAATCTGTTTTGCCAGCTGATTTAAGCTGCCTTACCGGATTTATAGCTTAATTACCCTTTCTAGAAAAGTCTTGCCTTATAACAACATAGTCATAATTACGCAGCAATTTAGGATAGTTATTAACTGACAAGCATACGTAATTTCACATTTCTGGAATGTGTTCAAATAACATGTAATGAAGAGTGCCTAAAGATAGGGCGTATTTGAAAAGAAACACTTTTCTGCCATTCTACTCGAAAGGTCATTGAGAAAAAAAAGCAACACATCATTATCAAAGTTGGTATAGGTTGTAAAATCGTACATTGGGCTTAATAATTAATGACAGATGGGGTCCAATCTTACATTAAATATGAATTACCGATAAAGGCATTTGAAAATTCCGAACGGTACGTCTGCATACGAACGTTTCGTATTCCATGTTTGCATAAAAGCTGTGGGAAACCTCCCGACTTTATTAATTGTTATTTGTTGTTGTTAAGACCCAAATTTAATTCTGTGTATTGTTGTTTACCGCATTTATCGTAATTCCGGAAATTTGGCAAAATATTATATACTACAGTCGATGCTCTAAACACTTACTGCGCATGACATAAAAACTTCGCTCGGCAGAGACTTTTCTGGAGCTTGGACACAGCTATGAGAATCTATGTACAGGTGATGGCTGAACTTCGACCGAAATGCACATTTTCAGGACACTCATTACTGTGCATGTACTATGATTTATTTGCGCGGACTGTGTTAACATGGACATATTTGTCACAAAGTTTTGAGCAACAGTTTGCTTCATAGTTGAATTTATTCGTGTTATTTTGTCGTGATTCTGGGGTTAAATTCTCATTACTACCAGATTTCCCATCATGCTTTTAAAAACCTACAATGGCAACGCACATGGATGCGGCGTGCTGCTCTGTACCGTGAGTTTAAACGTAATAAACCAATGTTTTTTTTGTTGATCGAGAACTGTGAGTTTCTTCAGTGTCACTGGGAATGATCGGCGGCCAATATCTCTACACTAAATATTCCCCACACTGAACGGTGGCGACCACGACGGGAGAAAGATACTGGAAAGAGCGTGAGTACATCATATAGGACTAAGTGTTGTACACAGCATTGCATCATCAATCAAATTAGATGAAAGTTACCGTGGGAAAGCAGAACTAATGCAGTCGATACGAGGTTTTGCAGTCGAATGACCGATTGATCGCAGTGCTTAAAAACGTGTACAAAACATGGCATTTACCGAGGAGAGATTCAAACGACAGCTGGCTATTGCCGAAATCAAACTTGATGAAATTGCAGAGCTATCCAACAGTGAGGACACGGTAGACATTACCACGGCATATGAACAAATAGGAGAGTTGATCAAGCGATTAGACAAATTAAAAGACGAGACAGCCGAATATCTTTTGGAAGCAGAGTCAGACTTAGAACATGTGAAGGAGTGGACAACAACACAGAAAGAGTCCATCCAGTTATTTAGGGAGGCGCGGCAGCGTATCAGAAAACAGCTGGACGAAGCTGTGGAAAGAGACGTACAACTCAAGCTTGAAAAAGAGCTACATATCCAGTGCGTGGTAAATGAGCAACAATCAAAATACAGAGCACGACAACAAATGGAAATTGAGATGGCAGCAACACGCCAACAAAAACGAGAGGAAGAGTGGTATAGACAGAAACTAGATTTCGAGAGACAGATCGAAGCCAGCCGTGCCGAGCGAATTGACCACAGGGAGGAGCGTGCATCATCAGTAGCGCCCTCAACACAAGCAGTGAAGCTTCAACAATATACTATCACACCATTCTCTGGTGACTACAAGGACTGGTTACGCTTTTGGAATCAGTTTTCAGTAGAGGTGGATGGTTCCAATCTCGCAGAAATCAGTAAGTTTAATTACTTATTAGAGCTGGTGAAACACAAACCAAAGGAGGATATCCTGGGGCTACCACATACCTCAGAGGGATACTAGGAAGCTAAAAGAATACTAGTCGAGACATATGGGAAGGACATTAAGGTGCACAAAGCCTTGATAAAGGAACTTGAGGAACTACCAGTAGTGACCAACATTCACAAGTTGCGTGACATTCATGACTTTTATAACAGGCTTGCCAGGATAGTTCGCACTCTCACAACAATGGGAAAACTGACTACTGCACAAAGCTCAGTCTACACTTTGATGGACAAGCTTGGCCCTGTTTGAGAAGTTCTTGTACAAAAGGACGATGATTGGGAAGAGTGGGGTTTGGAACAACTTGTTGAAAATCTGCGAAAGTATGTCCGGAGAAATCCCCTGAGAGCTGGTGATGATAAGATTACCACAGGGAGAAGAGATGATACAGCTAGACACGTGTCATGGAGGAAAAAAGAAGAAAAGTTACTTCTTGGCAGTAATGGAGAGTCTAAACAAGGTCGCAAATGTGTGTATTGCAGTTCAGAAGATCATTCAAGTAACAGCTGTATGAAAGTACTAGATGTGGCCACCAAGAGAGCAATACTGAGAAGAAACAGGATGTGTTTCAACTGTACAGGATTTGGTCATCTTGCAGTCAATTGTAGATCCCGGGATGCAAGATCTGTAAAGGAAAGCATCATACCTCAATTTGTGACAAAGGGAAATCAACGCTTGATGTGTCTGACAATACCAAAGTGGAAAAGGGATTGAGCTCAGTGATGGATCATGCCTCAGCATTACATGCCACTGTTATTGCCAAAGTGGGGAAGGAGAAAGTTTGAGTCATGTTTGACACAGGTGCGGGAAGTTCATACATATGTTCAGACTTGATCACAAAATTGCACCTGAAGCCTACGAAGACAGAACAACGTTGTATTGAACAGATGTACGGCACTGTAAGGAAGATTGTTGAGGTGTATAGTATCACATTACAGTCCTTAGCAGTTGATGGTTTCTCGTTCAATATGGAGTGTGTGAATGCTGAGAAAGGTATATTAACCCACCTACCTAACCCAGGCATTCCTGCATTGAAGAAACAACACAGACGACTCAGCCGGTTACATTTCAGCGAGGAAGAGACAACGAATGTTTCAATGCCAGTTCACATTATCTTAGGAGTCGCAGACTACCAGAGGATTCGCACGACAGAACCTCTAGTCCTTGGAACTCACCCAGATAAGGATCCAGGAGCAGAATTCATGATGCTGGGTTGGACAATTTCTGGACGGCAGTCAGGGAGAGAGAGTCAGACAGAGAAACAGTTCTTTCTGAGATCCAGCCAAGAAGAATTTGAGAAGCTGTGCTCACTAGATGTTCTTGGAATCAAAGACACAGATATAAAGGAAAGTGCAGCAATTCACAAAGAGTTCAAGAAACAGTTGACTAGGGCAGAGAGTGGATACTATGAAACAAAACTACCTTGGAAAGAAGATCATGTTCCACTTCCTACAAATAAGAGCTTGTGCACAGCTCGGCTATACAGCACAACAAAGAGACTAGAGAAAATCGGGAGATTAGAAGAGTACGATGAAATCATGAGAGAACAAATCAATATGGGAGTTCTTGAGCCTGTACCAGTCAATCAAACAGGGGAGACGGTACATTATGTCCCACAACAAGCCGTCATCCGAGATAAGGCAGAAACAACAAAGATGAGAATAGTGTATGATTGCTCAGCAAGAGCCAACGTGAGAAGCCCTTCACTCAACGACTGCCTAGAGACGGGGCCACCACTACAACCACTTTTGTTTGACATCATCGCAAGAAATCGCATGCGAAAGTTCTGTATCACATGAGATATTTAGAAAGCTTTCCTGCAAATCAGAGTGTATGAACAAGACAGGGATGCACTGCGAGTTCTGTGGTACAACAATCTACAAAATTGTGAGGTGACGGAGTACAGATTCACACGAGTGATCTTTGGAGCGACGTCAAGTCCATATATTCTCGGTGTAACACTGCAGAAGCACATTGAGGACTATGAACAGGAATATCCAGCAACAGTACATAGCTTGCTAGAGGATACATATGTTGACGATATTCAAGGTGGTGGGAACAAAGAAGATGATGTTGTGACTTTCAAGGCAGAGTCCACCAAAATACTGTCAGAGGGTGGTTTCAATCTTCACAAATGGCACAGCAACATCGATCACCTCAACGCAGAGAATGACAAGCAGGAAAAAGATACTTACACAACAAGATTTCTTTGCAACGCATCTGGCAATGAGACAAAGATTTTAGGTATTCCATGGAACAAGGAGGAGGACACATTGACAATCAGTTTTGAATCATGCCGAAGAGCAGTGAACCAATCACGAAAAGGAAGATGTTAGCTGATATCAACAGCATCTTTGACATACTTGGATGGAGTTCTCCAGTCACTATCACTGCGAAAGTGATCTTCAGTGAAGTGTGCCTTCTTCAGCTACATTGGGATGAGGAAATTCCAGATGAAATTCGACGGAAATGGCAGATGTGGATAAACAGCTTGCAGCATGCACCAACCATAACTGTACCACGCTGTGTGTTCACTGACAACCCAACACATTATGAAATGCATGGATTTGCTGACGCAAGCAAGACTGCTGTTTGTGCTGCAATATACATCGTTGCGTATCAGAACTCAACTCCGTCAGCCAGAATCTACTCACAGCTAAAGCAAGAATCGCTCCTAAACATATGAGCATACCAAGGTTGGAGTTGATTGCCGCACATACCCTAGCCAAACTGCAGAATAACGTCAGCAAAGCTTTGTCCAATTTCCCTATCACAGCTTGTCACAGTTGGGTAGACAGCGCCACTGTTTTATACTGGCTGTCTGATCATGGAGAATGGTCAATATTTGTGCGCAATCGGGTCAAGAAGATTGGCGAGCTGACAGAGTCCAAGTGGAGATATGTGCCAACAGCAGAAAATCCAAGCGACCTGGGAACTAGAGGGTCAGCACCAAGTCGACTCGGGAAGATGTGCTTTCAAGGGCCAAGCTGGCTCTCAAGTGAAGGTGACAGACCAGTTCAACCAGAGATTTCCGAGTCAGAGGGAGCCAAGTCAGAGAAAAAGTCAACGAAGAAAAGAGAAGTGATGCTTCTACTGGAAGATGCAACTCAGAATGAGACAAAAGCATGGTCATAAGAGCTTCTGAGCAAGTTCAAATTCTGGAAGCTTCTACGCATAACGTCATATATGAAGCATTTCACAGATTGCTGTAAGGGGATGAGACGAGTGGGACCACTCACTAAATCAGAGATCACAGCATCAGAGAAGGTATGGATCCACATAACACAGCAAACAAACGACATGACTTCAGATGTCACATTAGCAGCAGATGAAGATGGAATACTGAGGTGTCATGGCAGAGTTCCAGGTTACAACCCTGTCTTCATCCCAAGAAGATCTGCCCTGGCGAGACGTATCATTGAGCACTGCCATCTTCAGACATTGCACGGGGGAGTTACAACGACGTTACAAAAGGATGAAGATTTGTTCAACTATTTGACAACACATAACATAGAGTGGAAGTTCAACATGTCACGTTCTCCATGGTGGGGTGGATTCTTTGAACGACTCATCGGCATCATGAAGAGAAGTCTGTCGAAAGCTATAGGAAATGAAGAGCACTACTGAAATTTGAAGAGCTTGAGGAAGTTCTGCTCGATGTGGAGACGTTCATGAACAACAGACCATTGTGCTATATGGAAGAAGACGTGGACAACCAGCCGGTTTCTGGAGGAGAGCATCAATGACATGGATGACTCGAGAGATGTGATGAGTAAGCGGCTAAAGTACTTACGATCCTCCAGAGAGAACGTTCGTAAACGGTGGTTGAATGAATACCTTCATGCCTTGCAGGAACGTTACGGCAAGAGGATTGAGGCAAAGGATCAGGAGTTACAAGGAAAGAACTCGATTGTTCTACTCAAAGACACGACCAAGAATCGAGCAAATTGGAAGATAGGACGGATTGTAGACAACATAGTGGGTAAGGATGGCGTGATAACAGGATACAAGATCCGGACAGGCAGTGGCTATGTTGTTGAGAGGCCACTCCAGTTGGTGTGTGATCTGGAAGTCAGCGGAACTAACGACACAACAGGGGTTGGCACTATAGCTGAACCGGATGCTGACCCTGTGATTAACCAGACACGCACTTCAGCTGATGAAGAGGAAAGATCTCAAGCCAACCAAGAGTTGAGACGCCCTGCTCGGTGAGCACAGACTGCTGCGGTAGATCGCCTTATTGGTGTCATTGCTAACGAGAATGAGGACAATTAGGAAACCTCTATATTAAAGTTTAAGTAACTTTAATAGGGGGAGGGTGTGGGAAACCTCCCGACTTTATTAATTCTTATTTGTTGTTGTTTAGCCCAAATTTAATTCTGTTTATTGTTGTTTACCGCATTTATCGTAATTCCGGAAATTTGGCAAAATATTATATACTACAGTCGATGCTCTGAACACTTACTGCACATGACATAAAAACTTCGCTCGGCAGAGACTTTTCTGGAGTTTGGACACAGCTATAAGAATCGGTGTACAGATGATGGCTGAACTTTGACCGAAATGCACATTTTCAGGACACTCATTACTGTGCATGTACTATGATTTATTTGTGCGGACTGTGTTAACATGGACATATTTGTCACCAAGTTTTGAGCAACAGTTTGCTTTATAGTTGAATTTATTCGTGTTATTTTGTCGTGATTCTGGGGTTAAATTCTCATTACTACCAGATTTCCCATCATGCTTTTAAAAAACCTACAATGGCAACGCACATGGATGCGGCGTGCTGCTCTGTACTGTGAGTTTAAACGTAATAAAGTGAGTCTAGCAGACGCCAACGACCGAGGTAAGTAAATGGCATTTAAACCATAATGCCACAGATGTCATAAAGATGTCACCTTTGATGATGAGTACGTTTTAGATTTTGGTTATAAAAGACTTGACAGTGACAACTTTGGTCTGTTCTATTGGCAGTGGTGAAAAAACGACAAATCAAACGAGAAATGTGAAGCACCGTTGTGGGTGATTACAAGAGTGACCAAAACCGCTCTCCTGGTATTCTTATGAAGAAGATAGGAAAATGTCATGTTTCATTAAGATTATTGTGGATGGTGGCCCCTCTGTTGGTCAATTTCGCGGTACTAGTTAGGAGGCGATATACATGAGGTGAAAGACAAGATGTTCGGTCTCCGCATTGATAACTCAAAGCCTAACGTTTATCTCACAAAACAGCAACATGCATTGAATTCAAAAGCAGTAGTCCAATACATCAGGGACCCCCATTCGAAGATGAGGATGCGGAGGAACGCTAAAATCACCGTACTGTTGTTATTGTTGATCAAAACGGTTCTCTTAGGGGCGAACTGAAGCAGGAGCTTACAGCCCTAGTAAAGGCCCTCTGTACCAACTGAAACATGTTCATTTCAACAACGAGGTACATAAACAGAAGAAGTGGAGTCTTCCGCTCCAAAGTAGAACTTGGTACGGTACTTTGGCCATCGACCGGAATACACACTGGATCTGGTGACAGGGCAAGAAATACTAGTAAGAGGATAGAGCCCCAATCTAAGTCACGAGCGAAGGGCTTCACAGGTGTGTTACACGGTGTACATATCCAACAAGCCTCTTAAAGTGGCACTCCCATTTGGTAACATTTTTAAAACACATTTTTTAAATTCCAACGGTCGATATTTGACGTGGCGACTGCGCGCGGATCGCGAGATATCGATAAAAACATGTCATTTCCCGAGCGTATTTTTCGCGTCCCGAAGTTTTACGATGGTTTCTGATTATGACCCGAAATCCCCCGAAGGTTTGTTGTTGTGCTGATTGACGCTATTCTAGGGCGTCCATAATAAGTTCGAACGACGCATTTAATTTACCTCCCACTGCGAAGACTTTATACAGCATTATGCCTTTACCTCAGGTAAGTTTTTTTAAAACTTCTCTTTAGTTTTTGTCGTTTTCATTATTCTCAATCAGTTGTATTATATTTTTAAACCAATACCACATAGATATCAGTTTTTATGTGTAAAATATTAGCCGCCTCTGATGACTACATTTTGTCGTCTGCCACACAGTTAGGTATGGTCAGGTGTGGTTCGATACATAGCGGCCGCCGCGTGGTATGCGTCTATGCATACCACGCGGCGGCCGCTCAAACGCATGTAACTGTGCTAGTCACCTATGCGAATTCTGGTGGAAACAGCAAACTTTGTTTTCCGTTTTTTTACGCCAAGTCAGTAAGACTCAGCTTTCTCCCACGGTGCATGACCGATCACCGACGCGAGTAGTACTGTGGCGTACAACAGCGTCAGCGTAGACTCGTACTCCATAGCTTAGTTGACAATGGCACCAGTGCCGAACGTTCGATGTTCGGAAGCTGAATTTAGGTGGGCCACCGGAATTCAAACTTTTACTTTTTGAGGACATGTTTTTATCGATATCTCGCGATCCGCGCGCAGTCGCCACGTCAAATATCGACCATTGGCATTTAAAAAATGTGTTTTAAAAATGTTACCAAGTGGGAGTGCCTCTTTAAAGTTATCTTTCTCTCTCTTGAAGAAAATAGCCCGGTAAATTCGTCACATTCAGTGGATGCGGACTAATACGCACGTATATGCTCTCCCCTTCGTTGATTGGATACTAAAAATAATGCAATAACTCGTGATATTGGAGCTATGACACTCCCAACAGATCAAGACTACGTCACCGTAGAGAGATACTGTTGATACCGGTGTTTTCAACTATTGTACAACTATTTGTACAGACAAGAGCGCAATATAGTCTACGCATTTCGAATACCACCATAAGCAGTCTATAAAACCTTCTGAATACAGGCACAGTCTTGACTTTCAGGTGAGTTGTGTACCTGGTCTAAAGCATACTAAGATTTTTACGAGTTCCCTGGTATTGAGGGAAGATGCGAGTTCCTTGTATTGAGGGAAGATGCGTATTTTAAGTTGGAGGGGGGGGGGTGTCAAGGTAGGGTGGTCTTGGTAGTTTCCTTCGTGCCAGTGAGTGCGTCTATTTGTCTGTGACCAAGGCATTCTTGAAGTATTTTTGTCACACCAATAACAGTGAATGAGAATGGAACCTTTGTTACAAGTTTCTAAACTAACTGAATTATTAATTATCAAGAAATAAAGCGCTCAGAAAACACCTGCAGTAAATTGTCTAATGTGACATATGAGGCGGAATAAATCATATTATTCAAATCGAAGTTGGAAAAATGTCAAGTACGAACATAAATTTCTTAATAGCGTCTATTGACACTTTAAAGCATTCCGCAAAGGATTTCTGGCACAGAGCTGCTAATACTGCTGACATTCCTTGCCTGTGAAGAACTTTGATTTGTTTATATCTAAAAACGTTGTAGAATTTATCAGAGAGAATGTTGGACACCATCGTTAGCAAGCAGATTTGCACACTTTCCTTTGTTGTGAGATTTTGCAGAGAAGTGGCTTCAAATTTTAACGAAATTAGGTCTACGTGTCAAATGATCGTATTTACTATTCTAAAAACAGTTTTTAGTTTAACGATCGACGTCCACCCCTATGGATGCTCTGAGACGTGGTGGATACACTGTCTTTTGAACCACATTCAGACTCACAGATACATTTTCAAAACTTAGGAAAGTTGTTTTCAAATCCACGAATCCGTATGATCTACGTCTCATACCCGAATATCTACTGTCTAAGGTCACATTATCGTGTACTCATTGAAAACTACAATCATAAAATATTTCATTTTTCGGACACAATTTCGCTCCAGACACAATTGCCTAACAGTTTAATATGTTCGATGTCGCCTTGGACATACAAGTGGTGTACTTGCAAGGTTAATCATGACGTTGTATCGCGAACTTTTATATCATGTAAGTTTTATCAAAATCCATCGTAAATGATAAACCTACAATAATATGGAAAAAAGACTGAATCAACATTTTGACGATAGTTTACCTTTGGGACACATTTAATGAAGTTACTCTCAAAACCAGGCATAGTGACACTAAAGTTCTATTGGATCGCGATGAATGTAATTTCGTTTGAACAAGCCAAGTTTAAAATTCATGGGCATAACTACTGTAAGAGCGGAGCTTCTGCCAATCTTGGAGTGTAATCCTATAAGAAGTCGAATTCACTGATCTTCCAGTACTTATACATGCATGACAGAAGACCTTACTGTCCCCCGGAGAAGTCGTTTGAAAAGACCCTCACACTTTGTTTTTCATTTGCATTGAACAATGTAATCACTGACGTTTGCAAACTGTCATAGTAACCTTTGTCGATTTTGAAAGAGGCTAATTAAATAGAAACGTGACACGCGTACGAAGTACTCTACCCTTGTTCGACTGCACGCCTCTTCAGTTTTAAAGTGACCACCGTGGGAACTTATACTGTCGACAGTCCCTCGTGCCTTCTTTGACCGGATTCACTTTATTATAGTGCGGTAGCAATTGAACCACAGGGGATTCAATCTCCGATGATGACGATGATGATGATTAAATATTTAAAAATGAAGATAAATAAACATATATTTGGACTCAGTAAATTTGTTGTTATTGTTGTTGTTATTGTTGTTGTCGTTGTTGATACTATTTGCAGAAAAGAACAAAGTATGCGCTGCAAATTTCAACACAGCCTAACTATAGGCCTACATGTGCGTCGCAAATTCAACACAGCCTAACTATACATGTGCGTTGCAAATTCAATACAGCCTAACTATACATGTGCGTTGCAAATTCAATACAGCCTAACATTACCCAAGGGGTGTCACTTCATTGCCACACACTTTTTTCGATCGCCAAAAATGCACCTAGCATGCATCGAAATCGGTAAAATTCGACGTAGGGTCAAAGCACATTAGTCTTTCTCAATAATACTCCAACATTTTTACCTCTTACCGATGAAAAGTCGAGAAATCAGCAAGTTTTTCAGCGTATCTGGACGTCTCTTACATTTCAGATTTAAAAGGCACGGCGGGGTATTGAGTCACGTGGGCGCTTTTCAAATCGAACCAATAGCAGAGCTCGCCAAAATGCACCCAGCAAGCATCGAGAGCGGTAAAATTCGATGTAGGGTCAAAGCACATTGGTCCTTCTCAATCATATACTCAAACATTTTTACCTCTTACCGATAAAAGTCGAGAAATCAGCATGTTTTTTAGCGCATCTGGTTGTCTCTTACATTCCAGATTTAAAAGACCGCGCGTTACATTAAGTCACGTAGGCGCATTTCAAATCGAACCAATAGCAGAGCCCGGCCCGTACTGAACGAATGGGCCCAGCGTGAAAACTCGGCAGTGACGTAAGTTTCTCAGGTCTTTGGAAGACTATGGGTGACACTGTCTGCGTGCGTCTGCATACGAAATTCTGGTAACTTTAACAGTTCCAGTTCACCCGCAGCAAGAGATCGTTCTTTCCAAAGATGTGAGAAACTTTGTTGCTTCCGGGTTTTCACGCTGGCCCATTCAGCTCTGCTATTGGTTCGATTTGAAAAGCGCCCACGTGACTCAATACCCGCCGTGCCTTTTAAATCTGAAATGTAAGAGACGTCCAGATACGCTGAAAAACTTGCTGATTGCTTTCTCGACTTTTCATCGGTAAGAGGTAAAAATGTTGGAGTATTATTGAGAAAGACTAATGTGCTTTGACCCTACGTCGAATTTTACCGATTTCGATGCATGCTAGGTGCATTTTTGGCGATCGAAAAAAAGTGTGTGGCAATGAAGTGACACCCCTTGGGTAATGTTAGGCTGTATTGAATTTTCAACGCACATGTATAGTTAGGCAGCAACGCACATGTATAGTTAGGCTGTATTGAATTTGCAACGCACATATGTATAGTTAGGCTGTGTTGACTTTGCGACGCACATGTAGGCCTATAGTTAGGTTGTGTTGAAATTTGCAGCGCATACTTTGTTCTTTTCTGCAAATAGTATCAACAACGACAACAACAATAACAACAAAAATAACAATAAATTTACTGAGTCCAAATATATGTTTATTTATCTTCATTTTTAAATATTTAATCATCATCATCGTCATCAATCCCCTGTGATCCAACGTAGGCGATCGAGCGTCGAAGGCGCGAGGCCGAGTGCCGAAGGCGCGAGAACGAGTGCCGAAGGCACGACCAGCAAATACCGGATGCTACGCCAATACGCGAAAACAAAGCGGTACAAGCGACTGGCGAGAGTCTAATGGGAACTTTGCTTCAGTCGGTTGAGCTTTTGGTACATGCTCACGCTTGAGTTGGCTAGCTTCCAACCGTCGGCAATGAAAGTCTGAGTAAAGCTGATGTAAGGTGCACCGGTATCAAAAATGAAACACCCAAACCTATATATTTTGCGGAAGATGTTTCCAGTGAACAATGGTTTTTGAATCATTAAGCTTACATAAGGGAGCATTCGTTATTTACGGGGAGGGGGGGTTGGTGGAAATCAGGGGGGGGGGGTGACTTTTACAAAACCGCTTTTTAGGGGGGGGGGTCAAATTTTACAATCAATGATTGAAGGGGGGGTGTCAAATTTTACAAAGGTTTGTATTGAGTTATGGAAAACAAAATTGACTTTGGAATTTCACCGAAATGTTGCTTGTGTAACCGATGTTTCGAGACGGCAGAATAATAACCGACCGAAGCTCAGCCAAATTATTTCTCTAGCAGGGCCAACAAGTCCGAGACTGGCGTTAACCTCTCTAGAGCAGCAACAGAGCATGTAGCCCTGAGTACAGGTCTGTGTGTTCCTGGCATATGCGGCCTCCACCACAGCCCTTCAACGGTCTGTGGAGATAACTGGGGTCTCTGCAGCGAGATTCAAAATGGGGATCTCCATGGGTAAACAACTTGTCGAGTATGTTATGTTTCAGAAAATGAGCGGTTTCGGACGTTAGGAGAAGTCAATCGCATCTTTTCTGGGATTGGTTAGGAGGTAAAAGTAGGCAGGGAAAGGATTTTGGCCCAATAGAGCAGAATTTCGGCCAAAAAGACCCTTTAGTCTTCACTGCGGTCCAGATCCAGGCCGCAGAGACCTCAAGTCTGTTCAAAGACCATTGCAGGGCTTTGGTAGAGGCCATATGATGCTGGGAACACACGTGCACACACCTGTACGCAGGGCTACACAGCATAAGGCATGAATGAGGAACCAACACACAGTCATATAATGTAACAAACAACTTCTGTATATTACTATATTGTGTCAAATATCGGGGTCTACATATAAAATAGTAAAACCGTACTTCAAAAATATAAATATTACTCCATGGTAACAGTAACCGTACTGATCGACCTCCCGACGGCAGGAGTCGAACACACTTTCAGAACAAAACTCTGTTCAAACCCTTTCTAAATGCTTAACAATTTCTATGGAAAACTTAACGTTACCGCAGAGGTACCTCAGACTTGACCACGCGGCTGGGAAACACAAATAGTTCACACGCGACTTTAACTAATGTTCGATGATGAGCACAATTGTAAGTCCCGTGTAATGTCTGCACATGAAAGTCGGCGACAACACATGCAATTCACTGCTAAGCAGCGTCCAGTTCAGCTACCACGGGAGCAGCCATCTTAGATCTTTTGTTTACTTCCGGTCGGGACATGCCGAACTAATCTGATGTCTTCCTCTGCTAACTCCGCGCGTCAACAAAAGTTCAGTGGAACGATCATAAATAATGTTCTCATGACAATCTCAGACATCTGACTGAACTCATAAACGAAATAAAGTTCACAGTTAACACACAATTTGCTGCAGAAAGATCAGCTTTCAACTTGTGGTGATATTATCATCTTAGCGTGCAGTGCGTATATTGCAAATATACGGCACGGCTCACTTGTGTGCGCAATGTGCGTTCCATCGACTAAAGTAGAGGATGGCGTAGGTCGATCCGCATGAAATTCGATCTCTGCCACTCACCGGTTTCTTTACATATCTGCTGACTCGAGTAAGACTCAAAATAGAGAAATACCTGACTTAAAAAGCACACGCTGACACTCAAACCTTCCAGTGCCAGTGCAGCATGCAACGTAAAACACTCTCTGGAAAGTTCCCGTCTTGGACTCCCTAGGTGTACAGTGATAACACACAAGAACTCTCAGGCAAAATAGAAATTACACAGGTCCTCCATACATAATCTATGAGAAGCTATGAATAATTTCTTTTTAATACAAAACTAGCTAAATCTGTGTATTTATAGACTCTTGATTATTGATATTAATGTACTTGATAAGACTAGGGTAGTTACCAGTGCATGTGTGAGCAAGAAATTTGATTTTGGAATTTCACCGAATTGTTAATTCACTATCTTGTGAGAGGAAACTATGAATATTTTTTTCCATTACAAAACTAGGTAAATCTGTGTATTTATGTACGCTTGATTATTGATATTAATTTACTTGATTAGACTAGGGTGGTAACAAGTGGACGTTTGTGCAAGAAATTTGATTTTGGAATGTCACCGAAATGTTGATTCACTATCTTGTCTATACGGAAACTATGAATAATTTTTTCCAATATAAACTAGGTAAATCTGTGTATTTATGTACTCTTGATTATTGATATTAGTGTACTTGATTAGACTAGAGCGATTACAAGTTCATGTGTGTGCAAAAAATTTGATTTTTGCATTTCACCAAAAATGTTGATTCTCTAGTATGTGAGGAAACTTTTTCAGCCCGGGGCCACAGGGTGCGAAGGGTTAATGAATCAAATCTGATGAATTTTTTTTTCATGGGGGGGGGGGTGTCACATTTTACAATTGATGAATTGAGGGGGGGTCAAATTTTAGAAATTTGATTTGGAGGGGGGTCGCTTTTTACGTTTCATTTGTCGCTCAAATTCCACCGCCCCCCCTCCCCGTAAATAACGAATGCTCCCTAAACGCAATCACTCAGACACCAGGAAATAATACAGTGAATAAGGTAATTTCTTAAGCAATGTCCTTGATCCCTTCACAAAATGACGATTGATTGTTTACCCTCGAATATGGCGCGTAATCAAGGCCAATATTCGAACTCCCAATTTTCAACTATACAACTCAACATTCAACATTCAAACTCCCAATTTTCAACTATACAACTCAACATTCAACATTCAAACTCCACATTTTCAACTAAACAACTCAACATTCAACATTCGAACTCCCAATTTTCAACTAACAACTCAACATTCAACATTCAAACTCCACATTTTCAACTGTACAACTCAACATTCAACATTCGAACTCCAATTTTCAAACAATACAACTCAACATTCAACATTTAAACTCCACATTTTCAACTATACAACTCAACATTCAACATTCAAACTCCCAATTTTCAACTATACAACTCAACATTCAAACTCCCAATTTTCAACTATACAACTCAACATTCAACATTCAAACTCCCAATTTTCAACTATACAACTCAACATTCAACATTCGAACTCCCAATTTTCAACTATACAACTCAACATTCAATATTCAAACTCCATATTTTCAACTATACAACTCAACATTTTCGGAACTCCACATTTTCAACTTTCGAAGTCCGGGATTCGTATTCTCCCTCGGCATCCCTAACTTGCTTCATTGTAGTTACCCACGTTTTTCCTTCTGGGCTATACTACGTCAGAACGCGTCATAGATACGTCACTTGACGTTTCGGAGTTTTACAGTTATTCCTATGTGGTGTTCTAGAGGGTCCAAATAACAACTCGCGTGTTAATTTCCACACTGTTACAGCCAAAACACAACTCACACACTGAACACACCAAAGGACATACAAGACGAGATGGCTGATGTGTGAGGCAACTTTCCCTTTATTACACCGTGACCACTATGTTCAACATCATGTATTTTTGAGCGGCTTGCACTAGCTGGACAATACGCTCACTACACATTCAATGCCACTTAACTGTGACAAAAGTCTAACAAGACTCTCACACCTACGTGACATATCTCCCCGTCTGTCGGGCTGGTCAAGGTCAAGCAGCAGCCTAGACAAATTACCACTGACGTGGTCACGAACGAACTCGGTGTCGTCCATGTTCAAAATTAACTGCGAGGTCACCATGTGTTTGGGACTCCCTAACAAAGTGATAAGTAGTTTCATGTAAAATGACACCGACGATTTTTTAAAGTCGTATTTGACTATATGTATGCTCATTTTGGCTTGTGTTCGCTGGCTAGTGGTCTAGGGGGACCTATGACTTCGATAGTTGAAAATGTGGAGTTGTATAGTTGAAAATGTGGAGTTCGAATGTTGAATGTTGAGTTGTATAGTTGAAAATGTGGAGTTCGAATGTTGAATGTTGAGTTGAAAAAGAACTGAAAATGCCTTTTTAAAAGCAAACCAATACATAATGACTTGATATGTTGTTTTATCATTATTGACGTGTTTCTACTTGTTCACCCATTCTTGCATTCATCATTGCAATAAAATGCTGTGAAAAAAATAAACCTGATGTGGCCTGCATCTGTTCACCTTGATCTTAAAAGGCATAACTTTCTGTCTTGACAACCATACCATAATTTCAATGTTTTACCTAGTGTACCTGCTTGGTTTGTACGCAGGAAACGAGTAGAAAATAGGTGTAACCTGCGACTTCACAACAGCGACCTTCGACTCACAACTGCGACGTGTTACTGTTAACATAACGAGCACTAGCCAGACTAGCGACGCTCAAAATATGGCCAAAAACAAAAACCCTTATAAGCGTCCGGAAACTCCGGTCGATGCTGGGTCATGTTAATTATAATATGTGATCAGAATACAAAAGTCCTGAAAAGATATGATGATCACAACTTCCAGTATAACGGTAACAGTCACTCTAAATGTATACAATAAAATTAAAATGTGCCTGGAGGATGTACTATAAATACAGAAAGCTGCTTCCTGTCTGTAAAATCTAAAAAAAATCAAGATTTTAAAGACTTTAATTTGCAGATTTGTTTTTTACGCATTTGTATTCTTATTTATTTTTTTTATTTTGCAAACTAGTTCGAAGATTTTTCCCCTAACTTTCTGCTCTGATTTTTTTTCTGTTTTAGGTATCCCTAACTTTCTGCTCTGATTTTTTTTCTGTTTTAGGTATTTGGTGTTAAATGAGAGTATGAAAAGCAGTCACAAGTAATGTCAGTGATAGGTGGTGTCATTTAGGAAAGAGATGAGCTTCGATGACACAGCTGTCTTGGCCTACGCGTTGTTCGGTTGCTTTCAAAGTCCGGTTTCAAAGGGACAATGCTTGTAAATGTAAAGGAAAATGAGGGCAACTCCACACATCGGCTCTACCAATGAATATTGTTTGTATTACGACATGGTAAATAAAAGGATCATTGTATTTTTTTTGTGTGGAATACATGGCGAGACACCGGCGAATCGATAGTGCTTTGACCCTAGTCATGTGATCTGGGTCCCCGGTAAACCGATTTGTTGATAGAGTGATTCGTCTCAACGGTGTTTCGGAATCAAAAATGGGGTTCCTTCATCAGTCGCTCTCTTGTTTTGTATCCCCTCCGCTTGGTTGTGTGATGAAGTCATCTTCGTCCTCGAAGAGGAGAATTAAAGCCAGATTCGTTATTGAGAGAGTTAGCCACTCTTGACTGACTCTATAGCGAGCGATCCGGTGTGTGGTGTCATAGTATAATTAACATGACCCAGCATCGACCGGAGTTTCCGGACGCTTATAAGGGTTTTTGTTTTTGGCCAGTATGGTAACTGCCAATATTTCAAAACTTGTAAGTATGGTTATTAAGTCCTTGGTTAAATTCTAGCCACGTTCGCATCATTAAACTATGATAATTTTAGCTTTACTTCCAAGTAAAATTGAACAGCCAATGACAGCGTCCTATTATTTAACCAATCAGATTTCGCAATTCGATACATGACGGTTTCCCATTACCTGCCTCTTTGTGCTTGTCACTTAACGAGGCGTAGACCAGCCAACGTGGTACTGGACCTATGACACTCGCAACATATGCAGACTACGTTGTTGTAGAGAAATAGTGTTGATTCCCGTGTTTTGAATTGAACTGCTATTCGCACAAAAAGGAGAGCATAGTCTACGCATTTCGAATACCACCACAAACAGTCTATAAAAAGGGTCCACCCGAATACAGGTGCAGTCTTGACTTTCAGGTGAGTTGTGTATCTGGTCGAAAGCATACTAAGATTTTTACGAGTTTCCCGGTACTGAGGGAAGATGCGTAATCTAAGTTGGAGGAGCTTGGGTAAGGTAGTGTGGTCTTGGTAGTTTCCTTGATGCCAATGAGTGCGTCTGTTGTCTGTGATCAAAACATTCCGAGAGTATTTTTGTCATAACGATAACAGTGAATGAGAATGTCTGAATGAAACCTCTGTTTCAAGATTGTAACAAGTAGAATTATTAATTGTAAAGAAAAAGCGCTCGGAAATCACGTGCAGTAAATTGTCCAACGTCACATATCAGGCGGGATAAATTATATTATTCAGCTCTAAAGGGAAAAATATGAGTTATGAACATAAATTCTTAACAGCGTACGTACGCGGTGTATCGGCAAATCGTTTACCCAAGGATTCCTGGCACACAGCTGCTAATGCTGCTGATATTCCTTGCATGTGAAGAACTTTAATTTATTTATATTTATAAACGTTGTAAACTTTAATTCCCTTTGCAGTTAGTCGTGTCGTTGTATTATAAATGTGTATGTATATTTTATCCAAATCCATCGTGAAATGTAGCGTCCACTGTTCTGTTACGGTCATGATTTTTGCGTCCAAATGAAAAAATGCCGAATCAACATACCGACGACAGTTTACCCGCGGGGCACAAACGTTTGAAGAAGTTAATCTCAAAACCAGCACGATGACACTAAAGTTCTATTAGACCGGATAGAATGTAATTTCTTTAGGAAAAGCCTAGTGGAAATTCACGAGCATGACATATGTAGAAGCGGACTTTCTGCCAATCTTTCAGTGTAATGCTATGAGGAGTCGAGTTCGCCGATCTTCGAGTCCACGTACATCCACAATTGAACACTTTACTGTCCCCTAGAGCAGTAATTTGATAAACCCCTTACACTTTGCTTTTTATTTGTATTGCACAATATAATCGCGGACGTTTGCAAACTGTCATAGAAACTATTGTCAACTTTGACAGAGGCTAAATAAATAGAAACGTGACACGCATACGAAATACTCTACCCTTATTTGACTGCACGTATCTGCAGTTTTACAGTGACTACCTTTGA